>NC_045440.1:56567447-56883078 GCF_002776525.5 Piliocolobus tephrosceles
AAGAAAGAAAGAAAGAGAAAGGGAAGAAGGAAGGAAGGAAGGAAGGAGGGAAAGAAGGAAGGAAGGGGAAGGAAAGAGAAAGGAAGGAAGGAAAGAAAGAGAAAGAAAGAGAAAGGATGGAAGGAAGGAAGGGAAGAAGGGAAAGAAGGAAGGAAGGAAGGAGGAAAGGAAGGAAGGAAGTGTTTGGACGAACAGAGGCAAGATGGCGCACTTCCGGGTTCTTCATCACCAACTTTTCCCACGCACACAAAAATGTAGCCAGTGCCCGGGAAGGTGCAGATCAACCGGGCATGCACCAGGTGAAGTCAATCTGAAGAGACCAAGATTTACCTGACCACACCTACGGAACGCCCCCCCCCCCGACACACACACGCCCGTGCCCTGCCTATTGCCCTCCCACTCCCAGAAAAGCCGCTCCCGGCAGGCGCACTGGGCGAACTTCCTCAGCCCCCACTCCTGTCGGGACTGCATCAGGAACTTCGCCAGAGAGCTCCATCGGGCGACTCCCTCAGCCTCCTTTGCCGGAGGCTGGCCGACGGACCTCTCCCCCACACCTTCTTCCCTGAAGCTGGGTGACCAAAAATAAATTTGCAGTTTTGCTCCTAGCCTTGCCTACTCTCTGGTTCTTTTGTACTTGCTCTGGTGGTCTTAGAAAACAAATCAGGAAGGAAGGAAAGAAGGAAGGAAGGAAAGAAGGAAGGAAGGAAAGAAGGAAGGAAGGAAGGAAGGAAGGAAGGAAGGAAGGAAGGAAGGAAGGAAGGAAGGAAGGGAGAGAGGGAGGGAGGGGAAGGAAAGAGAAAGGAAGGAAGGAAGGAAGGAAAGAAAGAGAAAGAGAAAGGACGGAAGGAAGGGAAGGAAGGGAAAGAAGGAAGGAAGGAGGAAAGGAAGGAAGGAAAAAGGGATGAAGAGAGAAAGAAATTTACAATATTACATTTACAATAGAATCAAAATATTTAGGAATAGACTTAACCAAGGAGACAACAGACTCGTATGCTAAAAACTACAAAACACTGCTTGAAGAAATTAAAGATGTAAATAAATGAAAATATAACCCATGTTTATGGATTGAAAGGCTTAATATTAAGATGACAGTACTATCCAAAGCAATCCACAGATTCAATGCAACCTCTATCAAAATCCAAATGGCTTGCATTTTGTTTGTTTTTGCAGAAATAGAAAAACCTATCCTAAAATTCAAGAGACCCCAAATAGCCAAAACAATATGGGGGGAAAATGTGGGGGCGGGGGGAGGAAGAAGTGTTCACGTATTAAAAACAAAGTTGGAAGACTCACACTTCCTCAGTTCCAAACTTGCTACAAAACTACAGTAATCAAGTCAGTATGGAATAGAATAAACAGCCCAGGGCCAGGAGCGGTGGCTCACGCCTATAATCCCAGCACTTTGGGAGGTCGAAGTGGGTGAATTGCCTGTGATCGGGAGCTCAACATAAGCCTGACCAACATGGAGAAGCCCCATCTCTACTAAAAATACTCGGGAGGCTAAGGCCGGAGAATCGCTTGAACCTGGGAGGTGGAGGTTGCAGTGAGCCGAGATCATGCCATTGCACTCCAGCCTGGGCAACAAGAGCGAAACTGTCTCAAAAAAAAAAAAAAAAAAAAAAAAAACCGGCCCAGAAATAAACCCTTGCATATATGCTCAGTCGAATGCCAAGATCATTCAGTGTGGAAAATATAGTGTTTTCAACAAATAGTGCTGGGAAAACTGGATATTCACCTGAAAAATAATAAAATTGGATTTTTGTTTTACATTATACACAAAAATTAGCTGAAATGAATCAAAGACCTAAATGTAACAGATAAAACTTAAAACCTCTCAGAAGAAAACACAAGGGAAAATCTTAATAAAATTGAATTTGGCCATTATTTCTTGGATATGACACCAGAAACACAAGCCAAAAAAAGAGAGAGAGGAGAAGGAGAAATAGCTAAATTGGATCTCATTACAATTAAAAACTTTTATTAATCAAAGGACATTACTGAAGTATAAAAAACCTACAAAAAGGGGGAAAACATGTGCAAATTATATATCTGATAAAAGATTAATATCCAGAGTATGTAAAGAATTCCAAAAACTCAACATCAACAACAAAACAACCCAATCCAAAAATGGAGTAAGGCCTTAAATAGATATTTCTCGAAAGAAGATATGCAAATGGCCAGCAAGCACATGAAAACATGCTCAACATCACTAATTATTAGGGAAATGCAAATCAAAACCACAGTGAGATACCCCTTCACCACTAGTCATAGGATGGCTATTGTTAAAAAAAACTGAAAATAACAAATGCTAGTAAAGGTGCATCGCTGATGGAAATGTAAAATGATACAGTCTCTGTGGAAGAGTTTGGTGTGTGAACCCAAAAGTAGCTGAGGTCTCAATCATTTTAGAAAGTTAATTTTGCCAAGGTTAAGGATGTACCCGTGAACAGCCAGCCTCAGGAGGTCCTGATGACATGTGTCCAAGGTGGTTGGGATACAATTTGCTTTTATACATTTTAGGGAGACATAATACATCAATCAATACATGTAAGATTTACATTGATCTGATCTGGAAAGGCAGGACAACTAGAAGTTGGAATGGGGGGCTCATAGGTAGATTATTAATTTTTCTGATTGGCAATTTGTTAACAGAGTTATTATCAATAGAAAGGAATGTCTCCGTTACAATAAAAAGTTGTGGAGACCAAGGTTTTATCAACTAGCAGGCTTCAGAGAGAATAGGTTATAAATGTTTCTTATCAGGCTTAAGATCTGTGTTGATGTTAATGCTTGTTGACTTTTCCTGAATTCCAAAATGGAGGAAGGTATAATGAGTTATGTCCGACCCACCGTTCCCATCATGGCCTGAACCAGTTTTTCAGGTTAACTTTAAAATGCCCCTGGCCAAGAGGAAGGTTAACTTTAAAATGCCCTTGGTCCATTCAGATGGTTGAGGGGCCTCAGAAATTTATTTTTGGTTTACACGTGGTTCCTAAAAAAACTTAAATGTGGAATTGCCATATGATCCAGCAATACCACTTCTAGGTATATACCCAAAAGAATTAAAAGCAGAGACTCAGACACATGTTTATACACCAATCACCCCAAACATTCATCAACAGATAAATAAAATATGGTGTGTGTGTGTGTGTGTGTGTGTGTGTGTGTGTGTTTCAGCCCCATCCCCTATCCCTACCTCAGGAGAAGGGAGAGGAGCTACAGATTGAGTTTAATCACCAATGGCCAATGAGTCAAAGAACCATGCCCCAATTATATTGAGGGAAAATACTTATAAGTGATAAACAAGTGAGAAATGTTGTAATAAATTTCAACATTTCAACAGGTGGCCACACACGGTGGCTCGAACTTGTAATCCCAGCACTTTGGGAGGCTAAGGGGGGGCATATCACTTGAGCTCAGGGGCTAGAGACCAGCCTGGGCAATATGATGAAACCTCGTCTCTATAAAAAATACAAAAATTAGCCTGGTGGGTCAGCACATGCCTGTAGTCCCAGCTACTCGGGTGGCTGAGGTGGGAAGATCACCTGAGTCTGGGGAGGTCGAGGCAGCAATGAGCCGTGATCACACCACTGTACTCCAGCCTGGGCAAGTGAGATCCTGCCTCAAAAAAAAAAAGAGAAAGAAAGAAAAGAAAAGAGAAAACAAAAGAGAGTATAGATAGAAAAGTGGAAACAACAGACACTGGGGACTGCTACAGGGGAGAGGGAAAAAGGCTAAGGGCTGATAAACGACCTATTGGGCCCTAGGTACTAGGATGAGATCATTCATACCGCAAACCTCAGAGTCATGCAGTCACACAATACATCCATGTAACAAACCTGCGCATATAACCCCTGAATTTAAAAGTTGAAATTATTTTTAAAAGGCTGGGGGTGGGGGCGGTACTGAAACTGGAATGCTCTTTCTTATAGAATGCCAACTACTACCAGCCTGGCCAACATGGCAAAAACCCATCTCTACTAAACATAATAAAAAAGTAGCCAGGTGTGGTGGCACACACCTGTAGTCCCAACTACTTGGGAGGCAGAGACATGAGAATTGCTAAAACCAGGGGGCTGCCATGAGCACACACCACTGCCCACAATAGACTGAGACCCTGTATCAAGAAAAAAGAAAAAAAAAAAGCCAACTAGTAAATATAGGATAAGAGAAAATTACACTCTTGAACCCCTAGTAATAATTTATTCACAAAAGAATCAATTCAAAAGATGCTAAGTTAATGAGTTAAGGTTTGATGAGAAACAGCTACACGCAGTTATGTGCTACATAGTAATGTTTCAGTCAACAGTGGTCCCATAAGATTATAATACCTTATTTTTACTGTACCTTTTCTATGTTTAGCTGTGTTTAGATACACAAATATTGTGTTGCAATTGCCCACAGTATTCAGTAGTCACATGCTGTACAGTTTTGTAGCCTAGGAGCAACAGGCTGTTCCATATAGCCAATTTGTGTAGTAGGCAATATATTTAGCTTTGTGTAAGTACACTTTATGATGTTCACATAATGACAAAATTGCCTGATGATGCATTTCTAGAATATATTCCCATCATTAAGCAATGCATGACTGTGCACAGTCTCAAAGAATCTCAAAATAATTTTCCTTATTAAAAAGGAAAAAAATAATAACTACAGGGAATGAACCTAGTGAATGCCATCTCAGCCAAGCAATCAAAGTTATTGCCACTGCTAATGACACAAACCAACATATGTGCCTCCTGATGTGACGTCCTGGAGAGAGCCGCAGCATCATTCATGTTGTATTTCTAAAATAATGCATAGTCTGAATCAACTCGTAATGAAATGTGAGGCAAAAATAAACTGAGGGCTTATCTGCAAAATAAATGGTCCCTCCTCTCCATAAAGGTCACTATCATTGAAGACAAAGAAGGGCTGAGGAATCATTCCAGATTAAAGGTGACTGAAGAAATAGGAAAACTAAATGCAATGTGTGATCCTTCCTTGGATGAATCAAGAAGAAAAATTGATATAAATGATATTACTGAGACAACTGGTGAAATTTAAATGCAGTCTATAGATGGTAGTATTATGTCCATCAAGAATTTCCTGATTTTTTTTTAATCATTGTCTTCTGGTTTTATAAATGGATGATCTCACAGTCCAGGTAACAGTAAGGGGCATGGTATTTGCAATTTACTATCAGATGATCCAGGAGAAAAAGTATAGATATATATGTGGAGACAGTGAGGGCAACAGGAGTGTGAAAAGAATAAAACAAATGTGACATGTTACGTTGGTTAATCTGGGTGAAGAGTATATGGGAGTACTCTGCACTATAATTGCAACTTTTCTGTAAGCTTCGAATTGTTTCAGAATGAAAGTTTTTAAAAATGAGTAAGAAAAACTTCCCATAAGTGGGCCACATTTACGCTTCTGGAGAGAGGCTCTTCATGCTTGCATCAGGTTCTGACTGTGAACACTCCTCAAAAAAGGGTCAAGACACATGAATAGAAGTGATAAGAAGGGAAAGAAAAATTATAAAAAAAAAACTTAATACACCTTCTTTCCATTACTTATGTTTCTTTTAATTTTTCTCTTTTTTTTGAGACAGGGTCTCATTCTATTGCTGAGGCTGGAGTGCAGTGGCACAATCATTGTTCACTGCATCCCTAATCTCTGCAGGCTCAACCTTCCACCTCAGCCCCCCAGGTAGCTATAACTGCAGGTGTGCGCCACCATGCCCAGCTGATTTTTGTGGGTTTTTTTGTAGAGACAGGGTTTCACTCAGGCTGGTCTTGAATTCCTGGGCTCAAGTGACCCAGCTGCCTCAGCCTCCCAAAGTGTTAGGATGACAGGTGTGAGCCACTGCACACAGCTTAAAAAAAAAAAAAAAAAAAAAACTTATTTGATAAGGGGTCTTGTTATGTTGCCCAGGTGGTCTCAAACTCCTGGCCTCAAGCAATCCTCCCAAAGGGCTGGGATTACAGGTGTGTGCCATCATGCCCAGCCATATTTCTATATTTAGTCACATTCTCTGACTCTTATAAATGGGAATTAAACTCAAATAGCAAAGATAAAGATCTGAAGCACTGATTGTTAGTCTGAATATCAGGGTTTTTTAAAAAAAAAGTTTTAATTGCCGGGCACGGTGGCTCATGCCTGTAATCCCAGCACTTGAGGAGACTGAGGCGGGCGGATCACCTGAGGTTGGGAGTTCAAGACCAGCCTGACCAACATGGAGAAACCCCATCTCTACTAAAAATACAAAATTAGCTGGGCGTGGTGGCACATGCCTGTAATCCCAGCTACTTGGGAGGCTGAGGCGGGAGAATTGCTTGAACTTGGGAGGCAGAGGTTGCGGTGAGCCGAGATCATGCCATTGCACTCCAGCCTAGGTAACAAGAGCAAAACTCTGTCTCAAAAAAAAAAGTTTTAACTAAAGCAGTAAAACTTAAATGTTGTAAAAATAATAGCTTTTGCCACATTAGCAATAAATGCTGTTCTTTCTTTAGTCTTTATTAACAGAACCAGGGGCTTGCTCTATCATCCAGGCTGTGCAGTGGCACAATTGCGACCCACTGCAGCCTCAAACACCTGGGCTCAAGCATTCCTCCCGCCTCAGCTTTCCAAGTAGCTGGACTACAGGTTCACGCCACCACTCCTGGCTAACTTCAGTCGTTAAAACTCAATAGTTGACCCAAAACAAATTTCTCATTCATTTTATGATCATTTATTCATACATTCTGAAATATTTCATCAATTTTGAACCAAACACTTCTTACTGCTGGGGGGAGGAAACTGCAAGTAATTAATTGACTCTTCTCATTGACCACAAAATTAAAATATATTTATTACACTGGAAAGCGAGGTTTCTTCATTGTGGTTAGATAAAAGAATATGATTCTAGGTGAAAAATGTGTAAAGAGTACAAAAAAAAAAATCAATTTAAAATGATTACGGTGGGCACAGTGGCTCACACCTGTAATCCCAGCACTTTTGGAGCCTGAGGTGGGTGGATCACCTGAGGCCAGGAGTTCTAGACCAGCCTGGCCAACATGATGAAACGCTGTCTCTATTAAAAATACAAAAATTAGCCAGGTGTGGTGGCGCACTTGTGTAATCCCAGCTACTCAGGAGGCTGAGGCAGGAGCATTGTTTGAACCTTGGAGGCGGAGGTTGCGGCGAGCCAAGATGGTGCCACTGCACTCCAGCCTGGGCAACAAATAGAGCAAGATTCCATCTCAAAAAAGAAAAAAAAAAAAAAAGATTTTTAAAATGTCACATGTAATTTCACAAGAAAATTAACTGCAACTCAGGTTTATTTTCACATTGTTTAATTTTATACACATTTCACATATCATAAATACACACAATACAAAAAGCCATACAAAAACCCTAGTAATTTAACATTTAAAAAAGGGAGAGGGAGATACTGTATTTGATTTCTGACACTTTTCTGTTTAAATAATACTTAAATTCATTTTTCAAGAAGACAAATTGAAAATCATTAATTTTTCAGAGAGCTCTGTGTTCACATATATTTATCATTCAGGCCGGGCATGGTGGCTCAAACCTGTAATCCCAGCAATTTGGGAGGCTGAGGCGGGTGGATCACCTAAGGTCAGGAGTTCGAGATCAGCCTGGCCAACATGGCAAAACCCCATCTCTAAACAAAAATAAAACAAAACAAAAATAAATAAATTTATCATTCAAGTATATTTTTATTGAAGCAATAAACCACTTCATTGGCCGCAGAGTCAAACTGGGTAAGCCTCAATAGTGAGCAAAAGTAGAGAACTCTGCTTTCCTCAGCTTAGAATCAGCTTCTAACACACGAAATGCAGAGCACAACAGTGATTTTTAACTGGCGTTATTAAGACCATAGTATAGGGGTGACAATGCACAGCACACCCTATATTGTTTGCTTATAGACTCTTGTTAAAAATATCATACTAAAAATAATAAGAAATTTTATTTTTCCTAATTTCTTTTTTATTCAATTTAAAAAATAATACATCTTTTTCATTGTGCTTGGCAACTGGACATGATATCTGAAGACATAATTTAAACACACAATGGAGAAAATATATACATAACTCCTAAAGGATTTTGACATTGTTTAAATTAATTATAATTTTGGTTCAATAGTTATCAATCACAGCAAATATAAATAACAAAATAATATCATTCACCATACGATCATGTTTTTAAAAAGTGAATTGTTGAGGCACAAAAACATTACATGACTTGCCCAAGGTCATTAAGGGAATGAGGCGCAGAAAACAGCACTTTTTTTCTAATTTAAACAACTATACTAACCCCTAGCTTACACCATCTATCAAAATCAGCTCAGGGCAACAGATACAGAAATTTAATGTATTATCCAGGAATGTTTGTTTAATCTAAACTGCTGTTATTAATAAACTTAACTTTAAGAATCTATATGTTTAGCATACATTATTAGGAATTTACAAATAAAACATATTTTTCTGAATTATTAGGTGTGTAATTTGTTAGTATTTGACACAATAGCAAAAACAAATTTGACAATACAATTTTAAACCAATGAATTCTGTGAAAGATGCTAACATGATTTTTTAAAAAAATACTAATTATAAGACCTACAAAATTCAGAAGACAGTACCTTAGATACAAACACTTAATATAAATATAAATGTATGAAATCATCTTGTAGTTGACCCTTTATTATCAATGAAAACGTTCTAACAAAGCACTCATAATGTTTCCTGGTATTCTTTGATGCTTATCAATCAAAGCTTGAACAGCATTCTTTGTCTATTAAGAAAACAAAAGTTATTGTTAGTAGATCTTAATATAGATTGATTTACCTCCCATCACCCCTAAGAATTAATGATTTCCTTCTCAGTATACCTGAAGCATATATATTTTTCTTTTTTCTTTTCTTTTCTTTTTTCTTTTTTTTTTTTATAGAGATGGGGTTTCACTATGTTTCCCAGGCTGTTCTCAAACTCCTGGGCCCAAGCAATACTTCCACCTTGGCCTTCCAGTGTGCTGGGATTACAGGCATGGGCAACCGTGCCTGGCTGCAGCACATTTCTTATACTTATTTTATTAAGCCTTGAATTATAGCTGTTGTACACATGTCTATTTTCTATACCAGACTGTAAGCTCCTTAAGATACATCTTAGTATTTCTCCAGCATTAAGCACAGCAATGCCTTGTACATGATAAACATTAAAGGGGACTTAAAGAAAAAAAATTAAAAGGAAAAAAAGTAGAAAATTTTCAAGTAGGCAAATGGAAGACTTAGTTCTTTCCAGCTATTAGTAAACACTAATGTATATTTTCTTTTATCACCATATATACTGAACAATTATATCAGGGTCTCACTGTGTTGCTCAGGCTGGTCTCGAACTCCTGGACTCAAGAGATCCTCCTGCCTTGGCCTTCCAAGGTGCTGGGATTATAGGCATGAGTCATTATGCCTGGCCAATTTTTATTTTTAAATTGGTTTATGGCTATTTAAAATTCTGATATATGTATTTACATAGTTCATGGTACACGCATATATACTTTTTTAGACTTTAACATTTAAAGAAGATTAATAAACACTAGGCCAAAGATGTATTTTAAAAATACACCCCTTTGGCTGGGCATGGTGGCTCACACCTGTAATCCTAGGACTTTGGGAGGCTGAGGTGGGTGGATCACCTGAGGACAGGAGTTCGAGAGCAGGCTGACCAACATGGTGAAACTCCATCTCTACTAAAAACACAAAATTAGCAGGCATGGTGGCACATGCCTGTAATCCCAGCTACTTGGGAGCCTGAGGCAGGAGAATCACTTCAACATAGGAGGCGGAGGTTGCAGTGAGCCAAGATTGCACCATTGCAATCTAGCCTGGGCAACAAGAATGAAACTTCATCTCAAAACAAAGGAAAACAAACAAACAAAAAAATGCCCCTCTAAACCACAGTTTTCATACCTGTAAAATGAGAACTACTTCATACAGTTATAAGGATTACATGAAACTGAAGGGACATCTTCAGGTACTTAACATAGTGACTGGTACATAGGTTATGTTCTGTGATGTGTATTAAGTGTATCTCTAGAATTTTATTCATTCATTCAAAAAATATTAGGTGCTTTGGAAATTATAATATTAGTGAAAAAAGTCTCTAATCTCAAGGAGCTCATAACTTAAAAGGAAGAATCAAGTACAAAGTAAGTAAAATGTGAGATCATTGGTGATGCGTATCATCTGAAGTATGAAAAGAAAGTGTTCAGAAGTTCAGATCTGAGAGCCCACTGGGTGGGCAGTGAGCAGGGGAGGACACATGAACAGGGTACTGTTTGGTGTGGGTCTCCGAGGACCCATAATATTCCAATAACGGTAAAGGAAGGAGCATGAGGAGAAAAGAGAACAGGAAAACCACTGTAAGGAATGGCGAGTTAGCCAGTTTGGCTAGAGTTTCAGGTATTCAAAAGGTGGGTGAGGTAAGGCTTTAAAATTAATTTCAATTAAATCATGAAGGGAGTTAAATACCAAGTAAAAAAAGCATAGACTTTTGAGTATATAAAGCAAAACAGTATAGACTTGTACCAAGTAAAAAAGTACAAACTGGTGGCGCTTGTCTGTAATTCCAGCTATTTGGGAGGCTGAGGTACAAGAATCACTTGAATCTGGGAGACAAAGGTTGCAGTGAGTCGAGATTGCACCACTGCACTGCAGTCAGGGTTACAGAGTAAGACTGTATCAAAAAGGAAAGAAAAAAAAGAGGGAAATCCCATCACATGATACAACGTAGATGAACCTTGAGGACATTATGTTAACTGAAATAAGTCAATCACAAAAAGACAAACACCATGTGATTTCACTCATATGAGGTATCTAAAGTGGTCAAAGTCTTAGAAAAGGAGAATGTTGGTTGCTAGGAGCTGGAGGAAGAGGAAATGGGAAGTTGGTGTTCAATAGGTATAGTCCATTTTGCAAGAAGAAAACATTCTAGAGATCTGTTGCTCAACAACATGAATGTACTTAATAGTACTGAACTGTATGCTTTAAAATGGTTAAGACAGTACATGTACATGTTTTCAGAATAATTTGTTTTACTATGTTTTACCATATTATGTGTTTACCATATGTTTTACCATAATATGTGTTTTTACAATTTATATTTTTCAAAATAAATCAAACTATACATACACCAAAGACTATATAAAAATCATAATCAAAATATATTCATCCCATTTTACTTTTTGAGTGACAGTGTCTTACTCTGTTGCCCAGGCTGGCATGCAGTGGCACAATCATAGTTCACGGTAACCTTGACCTCCTGGCCTCATGTCTTCCCACCTCAGCCTCCCAAGGTGCTCTGATTACAAGTGTGGGCCACCAAGCATGGCCCATTCATCCCATTTTCTAAGTGATTCAGTTAACATGACATTTATTGCATTTAACAAGAATAGGGTAAAAAAGAAAAAGAGAACATGATATTTGTTGGATTTTTTTTTTTTAATAGTTTTATGCTCTCTGAAAGTATAATTACAAGGTAGGCAGGCTTTTCTCCTCTTCATCTTCCTTCATCTCTTTTCAAAAACTAGTATTACTGACCATTCCCATTTTTTACTAAAACCTCACCTGCTGACTTCTGTCGCACAAATTTACTTGTTCTCTTACCTCTCTGCCAGTTCCCTTTCAGTCAGCTCTGGCACTTCTTCCTTGGCCTTCTCCTTCAGTGCTACATCTCCTGCAGTCTGTTCTCAGCACTTTTCTTTCTCTCTCACCTGCCTTATAAAGCTCATGGCTTAAGTAACTGTCTCAGTGCAAATGACTGAAATCTCCATCATTAATTCTAACTTTCTCCCAAACTCCAGTCCAGTATTTCCAAAATCCTATGCATAGAAATATATTCCTATCCTATAGGTTACCATAAATTCTATCCCTGGCCCCCACCCATTAAATGTCTGTAGCACCCCCTCACACCCCAACTCCTGCCTGTAGTGACAATAAGTCTCCAGAGATTAGCAAGTGTTCCCTAGGGGGTACAATCACCTCTGGTTGAGAACCAATGACCTAGACATGCTTGTAGAATATAAAAATAAATCGGCGACATTCAAAATATAATAATTGAAAATAAAAATCTGTCCTAAAACTAAAAAAGAAAAAGCAATTTACCTTTTCAGCTAATTCTTCCGCTGTTATCTTTGGGTCATACGGAATGGGGTCACCTAAATAGGTCCGTAACTTCACTGGAAAACCTCCATACATTGGAGCAAATGGATAGCGGAATTTTTCATAAAGCCACCTAAATAACCCTGTTTTAGAGTAAACACAATCATTTTAACTTGTTAAGTATTCTGATCATGTAATTGTAAACTTTCAAATTAATTATGTAGAACTTACAGGAAGGTGGCAAAAAGTATCATTTCTTGGCAATTCATACAATTTTTTAAAAAGAAGAGTTTTTCATCAATTATAACAAATATATCACACCAATGCAAGATATTAAAAATAGGAGAAACTGGGGAGTGGTGAGGGGATTTATGAGAACTCTGTACTTTCTATAAATCTAAAAATGCCCCCCAAAAAAGTCTATTAATTATTTTTTAATGAGCTTTTAAAAGCATAGAAATTTAACAAAAATTAGTAAAAAATGAAAAAATAAAAATAAAAATACAGTAATTTAAAAGGCAAACAAATTACTATTATTGCAAAACAAAGGTTAAACTGCTACCAAACTACTAGAGGTGAAAAAGTCTAGAGACTCACAAATAAGTAACTTCGATAAATAAAAGACCAAAAAAAGGAAGAATAAATTTATGTAAATATGAGACTATAATGCAAAATAAACTAGGTAAAGACAAAACATTATTATAAATTAGGAAAAACACATCAAAGCAAATAACTACTAATACTAATGACCAAATATGAAATTTATCAGGATTAAATAAAAGTGGTAATAATGTAAAAATAAACTGATGGACTAAATTTTTTTAAAAATCTAAAATATCATCAAAGGAATCCAAAATAGGCAGGCCATATGGAACACACAGTCATGGATTGTACCAAAAGTTGAAAGTATTGCTTACACATCAAAACACAGAATACACCCTATCCTACAGGACACACACGCACGCACAAAATCACTAGATACTAGTTTTCGGAATATTCAACTTTAAAGTGAAAAAAAGTGAAAAAAAAAAAGCACAGGCAAAATGAATAAATAAACAAAACTTCTGGAATAATTTCTGATTTACCACTAAATTCTAAATAAATTAGCCAAGAAAAAATTAGAAGAAATAGGCCGAGCATAGTGGCTCACACCTGTAATCCCAACACTTTGGAAGACTGAAGGGTGGTGGATCACATGAGGTCAGGAGTTCAAGACGAGCCTGGCCAACATGGCAAAACTTTGTCTCTGCTAAAAATACAAAAATTAGCCAGCCGTGCTGGCACATGCCTGTAGTCCCAGCTACTCTGGAGGCTGAGGTAGGAGAATCACTGGAACCTGAGAGGTGAAGGTTGCAGTGAGCGAGATCATGCCACCACACTCCAGTGTGGGTAACAGAGAGAGACTCTGTCTCAAAATACATAAATAGATAGATAGATGAAATAAATCCACCATGAAAGTTAAAGATCTCATCAATCTTCCTTTCCACTTTAAATCTGATAAAAAGGGAAAAAAATAAGACTTAAAAAACAGAATGCAGTACCAACAAAATAGCAATGTTATACATATAAGAAACAAGGGCAGTTTAAAGCTCTTCAGAAGGGAACTTGTAAGTGGATAGGAACACTAATAATAATAGTGCTAGGATAAAAAGCAAAACAAAACAAATAATAATGCTAGGAATATGTAATACAATCAATTAAATGTAATATGCAAACCATAGGGTACAACAACAAGCTGAATATTTCAAAATAAGAAAACAGGTATTGCAAAGAAAAAGCACACCTAATCTTTTTTTTATTATTATACTTTAAGTTCCAGGGTACATGTTCACAACATGCAGGTTTGTTACATATGTATACATGTGCCATGTTGGTGTGCTGCACCCATTAACTTGTCATTTACGTTAGGTATATTTCCTAATGCTACACCCCCTCCCCCCACCCCATGACAGGCCCCGGTGTGTGATGTTCTCCTTCCTGTGTCCAAGTATTCTCATTGTTCAATTCCCATCTATGAGTGAGAACATGCAGTGTTTGGTTTTTTGTCCTTGCGATAGTTTGCTGAGAATGATGGATTCCAGCTTCATCCATGTCCCTACAAAGGACACGAACTCATCCTTTTTTATGGTTGCATAGTATTCCATGAGCACATCCAATCATTAACATTGCTATAACTATATTAAAATCTGATTTTTAAAATCTATAAATAAAGGATAGGTAAAAAGAACTTTCCAGTGTAAATGTATTATGGTGCAAAATATTTTTAAAAAGAACAAGAAGTGACAAATAAACCAAAGCATATGCTATTTCCTTAGGTAGTTCATCTTAGTTCAATATCATATTGTCATCCACTTTTAAAGCTGTAACTTCTGGGGTGAGTGAACGAGACTGTTTGGATAGTTTGTAAATGTATTCTAAACCTTGTCACCATGGTTTAAAACAATAAACTAGCTAATTCACTGTGAAGTTTTTTTTTGGTTTTTTTTTGAGACAGAGTTTCACTCTTGTTGCCCAGGCTGGAGTGCAATGGCACAATCTTGGCTCACCACAACCCTCTCCTCCTGGGTTCAAGTGATTCTCCTGCCTTAGCTTCCCGAGTAGCTGGGATTACAGGCACCCGCCACCATGCCCAGCTAACTTTGTATTTTTAGTAGAGATGGGGTTTCTCCATGTTGGCCAGGCTGGTCTCGACCCCTTGAACTCAGGTGATCCTCCCGCCTCGGCCTCCCAAAGTGCTGGGATTACAGGCATGAGCCACCGCACCCGGCCTCACTGTAAAGTTTTTAAAAGCCCATTTGAAGAACTTCAGTATGTATATGATACTCTCAACAAAAATTGAGCATTAAGAACTGCCATTACTTAAAACTAGTTATCATTTGGAGTTTAAATAGAAAAACGTCTAAACAGTATATCAATTTTCTAAAGATAATAATTCAAAAGGTTTCCTTATAGGGTTCAACAGCCCAAATATTTTAAAAATTACATTGTAATTCAAAACCATACAAATCAGAACTTACTTGTTCCTCCAAGTGATCTAAATCCTTCTCGAATATTTTGTGTAAACATAGGAATAATGGGCTAAAGAAAAGGAGAATTTGAATTAAAAAGTAAATAATCCATTCAATGTCTCCATTAAAGTAACTAATGCAAACTTTTTTTTTAAGAAAGAGAAAAGGCATCTATGGCCATGCCACCCTGAACATGCCCTATTGCAGGATCAGGCCAGCAGCCTGCAATGCAACAGGGCTCTCTCTTTGTTCCCAGGCAGATCGGTAGGTCGAGAAATAATAGCCACACACAAGATAGTGAAAGCTGGGTCCAGGGGCGTCACCGCCTTCTGGTCCCGTGGTGCTGCCAATGCACTGGATATGCCAGCATTTATTATTACGTTTAGTGAGGGCAGGGGTAGTTTAGTGAGGGATTTAGGGTCATTTGATTATGACGTGAGATGGTCACATGGGGATGAAGTAATTCTTTAACATAACATCTGTATGCAGAAGTACAGTATACAGAGATAAGAATTTACAACATAGTGTGTGCATCAGTAATTTCTAACAGAGCATTGAAACAGAAACACAGTCTCCATAACCTATGATTAGCAAGATATTAATCAGCAGTAACAGCTGCAGCAAGAGCTGGTTACAAACAATCCATAGAAACAGGATGTGAAGCTAGACAACCGGTTAGACCAGAAATTCTCAGAAGGGAGTATGCCTTAACCCTAAAGAGGCCTAGAAGAGCTGTGGCAAGATGAGGGTGTTTATAGCCCTATCTTATCCATATGGACAGGAGCCCCTCATGCATCCGTTTATAGGCTGTCCACAAAGGTCACATTCCATTCCCAGAACTATGAACATCTGCTTTTCTGGGACAGGAATCTTGGTGATGTGAAACCTCCCTGACTGCACGTCCATTCATAGGCTTTCTGCAGGGGGAAGCACATCACGCACTGTTGGCTCATTCTGGCAGTCCAACCTGGCATTGTCTTTATACAATCCTGCATGCAATTTTACATTTACAATAATCAGGAGCATTTCATCTTTTATTCTGTAGCAATAGTTTCAGGGGGTCTCCCTACAATGCCCAATCTTGTCTGATCTCAGAAGCTAAGCAGGGTCGGGTCTGGTTAGTACTGGCATAGGAGAAAGAGAAAAGGTATACACATTTATTAGCATGGGAGTGTGGGGGATCACAAAGTGATTATGCAAACTTTTGAGGGCCTGTTTGATATTATGAAAACAAAATATTTTTAAAATAAAAGCACACATGATTGGTTTATCAACTAAATTCAACTTGATCATTTGTAAAAATAGAAATTGGAAACACTACCCTCCAGTGGTAATATATATTTCATTGACCAATTTTCCTAACATTTCACATAAAACCTTGAAACTCAAAATAGAGATTACAGTAATCACTAATTTTAAAATGAATGTGGTAAACTGAATTGGCTTTAGTGGGCTACTGAATAGTATGCTCACTGGAGAAAAGTTGCAAGCAGGGATTCTAAGGGGAATTTTTCAGGGGAGTTGGGGACAGAGTCTCACTCTGTGGCTCAGGCTGGATTGCAGTGGTGTGATCATGACTCACTGCAGCCTCAACCTCCCAGGTTCAAGCAATCCTCCTACCTTAGTCTCCCAAAGTGTTACGATTATAGGCGTGAGTCACTGTACCTGGCTCCAAAGGGAAATTTATGTATATTTTAAATGACAAGTTTTGGCAAGATGCTGTCATGGAATTGGTACAATTTGTGTGAGTCTATTAAATCTAAAATACTCAACATCAATGAAAAGTAACTAGAAGACTCAACCACATAGACAAAAAGGAAAAGCACATATATTAAAGAATTTGGCCGGGTGCAGTGGCTCGTGCCTGTAATCCCAGCACTTTGGGAGACCAAGGCAGGTGGATCACTTGAGCCCAGAAGTTCGAGACCAGCCTAGGCAACATGGCAAAACCCTGTCTCTACAAAAAGATGTAAAATTATCCGGGTGTGGTGGTATGTGCCTGTAGTCTCAGTTACCTGGGAGGCTGAGGTGGGAGGATTGTTTAAGACCAGGAGGCAGAGGTTGCAACGAACCACGATCACACCACTGGACTCCAGTATGGGCAATAGAGTGAGACACCGTCTCAAAAAAAAAAAAAAAAAAAAGAATTCTCCATAATTGTTTGATGTTAGAGAATTTCTGCTAATAAGTTCATGATTTTTACTTTCCAAAAATATCAATGATTCAGTATGTTTTTTAATAATGAAGACCTCAAATATATATAAAATAATGAAGTATTGATATGTAAAGAGGTTATGCCACTGTGAATACTGAAGTAGATAAAAAATTGAAACACTTGAAAATATACATAATATACTGAATTAAATGATGCTTCAGAATAGATAAAATTTTGGTTGGGGGAATATTATATTACTTACGGTCAACCATGAGTAAATGCCTAATACCAAATTACCTGCTTAATGAGTGAGATATCTAAATAAGCTGATATCTTAAAAGTCATTCCTACTAAGCTTTGGAAAACAGTAAAATACAGCGGACCAAAGGAAAGAGACTACAGGCAAAGCCTTCATAAAACCTACTACTTCACATATAACTAACCAATCGTTTGATATCTCTCTCCTCTCACCAGAAGGAAGATGCCTAATATACTGCAGGGACATTGTTTTGTTCACTGCTGAATAGCACCTAGAACAGTGCCTGGAATCCACTAGGTGCTAAAAGAAAGTGAGACGGAGGAATTAAACAAAGAGACAATGCTGCTAAATGAATTAATTTGTACTCTCTGAATACAAAAGTCAGAAGTAGACAGCAGCAATCTCAAAATCAGTTAGGAAAAGGGGAGAAGTTAGGTAAAGAAAATCAGTCAGGGCTGGGCATGGTGGCTCACGCCTGTAATTCCAGCATTTTGGGAGGCCGAGGCAGGTGGATCACTTGAGGTCAGGAGTTCGAGACCAGCCTGGCCAACATGGTGAAACCCCATCTCTACAAAAAGTACAAAAATTAGCCAGGCAAGGTGGCCGGTGTCTGTAACCCCAGCTACTCGGGAGGCTGAGGCAGGAGAATCACTTGAACCTAGGAGGCGGAGGTTGCGGTGAGCAGAGATCATGCCATTGCGCTTCAGTCTGGGTAACAGAGCAAGACTCTGTCTCAAAAAAAATAATAAAAAAGAGCAGTCAAATGAAGAAATTAAAATTCGATAGAGTTAACTCATAAAGCTAAAACACAAGAAGATAAAGAAGATAAAATACACTGAATTATTTATACATATAAGTAAATATAGTTTATTTGCTTGTTTTTGTAGAGATGGGGTCTTGCTTTGTTGCTCAGGTTAGTCTTGAACTGGCTTCAAGGGATCCTCCTGCCTCAGCCTCCCAAAGTGCTGGGATTACAGGCATGAGCCTCCATACCTGGCCTTTAATAATAATAATGATTATTATAATTATTATATAATAATTATATAATTATATTATTGATTATTATTATCTGGAAATCACTACTAGTTTTATAAAATAAAATTAGTTATGTAAAATAAAATATTAGGATAGCTGAAATCCTAATGTTTTAAATAGTTATAAAATGTCTTTAGAGTTGAGAACTGAAAATGTCCAAGAAGAAACAGAAATATTTCAGCTCATGCATATACCATTTGCCACTTCCAACCAGTATGGCTGGATTTATATCTACTGACTGGCATGATCCCAGAATTCTGTATTGATGTATGCATTTATAAAGACTTTTCTGTTGAAATAACATTCCTTAAATAGCTACCTCTCCAGAAGCTGGACATTTCTAGAGCCCACTAAATAAAAGAAAGCTTACCCTAGCAGGCTCAGTATTCCCCACTATAGTCTGGGAATATGGTTTCTACATTGGCACTCAAGCTTTCATCCTTAAAGCCACAAGCCTTACTTTACCCCAACTTGATCTTGCAATATAATTATTCATTCCTCTTATTTAAGATGCAGTCTTGCTCTGTTGTCCAGGCTGGAGTGCAGTGGCATGATCTAGGCTCATTGCAACCTCCGCCTTCTGGGTTTTTAAGTGATTCTCCTGCCTCCGCTTCCCATGTAGCTGGGATTACAGGCATGCGCCACCACACCCAACTAATTTTTTTGTGTGTTTTTAGTAAAGACAGAGTTTGACCATGTTGGCCAGGCTGGTCTGGATCTCCTGACCTCAAGTGATCTGCCCGCCTCAGCCTTCATTCTTTCTTTTATGCATACTTTGTACACAAAGGAGTTGCATCAGCAACCTAGAATTCAATTGTTTACACATATAAATGTGTCTATATGTATGTGTGTAAGAGTGGGGGGGAGAGAGAGAGAAAGTATCTATATATATATTTTTGAGGCAGAGCCCTGCTGTCGCCCAGGCTGGAGCACAATGGCACAATCTTGGCTCACTGCAACCTCTGCCTCCCAAGCTCAAGTCATCCTCCAATCTCAGTTATCTGAGTAGCTAAGACCATGCCTAGCTAATTTTTGTACTTTTAGCAGAGATGGGGTTTCACCATGTTGCCCAGGCTGGTCTCGAACTCCTGGCCTCAAGTGATCCTCCTGCCTTGGCCTCCAAAAGTGCTGGGATTACAGGCATGAGCCCCCATGTCCAGCTAAGAATGTATATTTTTAAAAACTATTATTGGGGTCTTGATGTCTTAACTCTGTCACTAAAAATGCGGTAGCCATTGTACAAGTTACTTACCATGTTTAAGCCTCACTTTCTTCATGCAAAACATGGGGATAAATAATAATAATTATCTCTATCTCAAAGCTTTTTATGGATAAAGTGAGATAATTAATATAATTTTATTGAAACAAAATATTATTCTTTTATATCTGCTATTTATTTTACAATTAAATGGGCTAGTTTTCTCCTCAACTTATTTAGACATGAAATTAGCTAAAAGTTCTTATCAAAGTCATAAGTCTCAAGAATTCACAAAAACCAGGGTGATTTGTATTATATCAAAAAGTCTGTCACTTTCAAATAAACCATAATATTTTCTACCAATATTTTGTGAACTTGCCTTGACAATCAGGCTTTTTCCCCTTTAATTTCTATTACTATGTCACAATTTAAATGTGGTTAATCCTGTAACAATAGCCTTAAATTTTGTTCACAGCTTATAATTTTGTGAGGTCTATTAAGGGATTTTCCAGATGGGATACTTGTGCCACTTACAACTCTCTCTCTATATATATATATTACTGAAAGGTTTCTCTCACGTATCTGGGAAGCCCCTTCAGTCTCGGATGTCAGCAGACTCACTGTGCAATGTAGTCAGGAATGGCAACAGTACCAGTTGCCTCGAGTTCTGAACTGTGTGCTCTGCTCTGCTGCTGCCTTGCTGAGTGACCAGATCCCTTCCATCCCTCCATCTCTCTGTGCCTGAGTATCCTCATCTGCAACATTGGAATAATTATATGCGTCACCTCCTTACTGAATAGGAGTACAAGATGAAGAGTTTAAAAGTGCTATGAGATGTTAGGGTGGCACAATATTTATCAAACATATAAGATTTCTGTTTGTTTTTAAACTTATAGAAAGGTATTTCTTAAACTTTCTGAAGTTTTATATACAAATCTCAAGTAAATTATTTAGATTATTTAAATTAATTATCTGGAAACTCGAGGATTAGAAAGAGTTCTTTTCTCTATATCATTTATCCCTTTCAGGCCTTCTTCCAAGCAATATGTTGTTGAAAATGTAAACTAAAGAATGAGGAATTAGAATCCCATGGCATATTTATGTGATTTTAAATCTATTTTTGTCATCTTTATCTTAAACTTTTGAAGCAACAATTCTTTGAAAATATAAACTTGAAAACTTAACCTTATATTTGATTAGGATTTTAGCTTTTATCATTGTTTTCATATACATTATATTATTCTTAGTTTTTGTATAACTGTGTATATCCTTTTATATTCTATATTATTCATATAGCCTAGGTTTTTGTTTTCTACATCAGTGCTTAAGACTTTGGGAAATAAGTAAAATGTGCCATAATTCATTTTCTATACAACTAAAAAACTGACAATATTCTTTAACTGGCCTGGAAAAAGAACAATATTCTATCAAACATAACTTCTTTTTCTGACAATCAAAATTAAACAGAAACCGAAGGAGAAACATTCCATAGGTAATAAATAAGTGTTTCATAGGCTAAAGTACAATATGCAGACCAAAAGGCTAGGCAATACTTTCCAAAGCCAAAATAAAAGAACAAAATGACATTCAAATTCTCCAGTCATGTTTTTTTTGTTGTTTTTTTGTTTCTGAGAGAGAGTCTCACTCTGTCACCCAGGCTGGAGTGCAGTGGTGCGATCTCAGCTCACTGCAACCTCCACCTCCCAGGTTCTAGCAATTCTCCTGCCTCAGCCTCCCGAGTAGCTGGGATTACAGGCATGCACCACCATGCCCAGCTAATTTTTGTATTTTTAGTAGAGACGAGGTTTCACCATGTTGGCCAGGCTAGTCTCAAACTCCTGACCTCATGGTCCGCCCGCCTCAGCCTCCCAAAGTGCTGAGATTACAGACGTGAGTCACCGCACCTGGCCTATGTACTAATTTTTAAAGTATTGCAGTGAAAGTGTCTAAGTTCTTATACACTTTGGCTCATTACTTAACCATGTATTTTAAATTTGACTAAGCTTTACTTTAATAATTAATTTTATACAACTTACCACTTTTGCATCAATTGCAACCTGAGCGAAGCCTTTGCGATGACCCCATACAATGTTGTAAGTTTCATCACTAATTAGGGCTTCTCGAACTCCACCTGGTGAGATAGCTAACAAGTGGCCACTCCTCAGAATTTCAACACATTTTTCTCTTGGTCCATGTAGAGCACAAAACACATCCAGTAATAAACTAAAGCCTGTAAGAAACATGAGTATGAAGATATGACATAATTATTTCTTGTTTGATTCTTCTAAAGCAAAAATCTTCACAAACTACACAATTTACTATTTATACTTAAATCATAACTTTTATGTTTTAAAATCAACAAAAACCCAAAAGGTTAACTTAAGCTTGATATTGTTGGTTAAGTAATAGCTGCATCTTACTTATGACCTACCATTGATTACCATCTCATACTGACTACCTACTACCCTGGCTCAAATTCTTAAGTAAAACTCACGACAATCTTGACAAACAGGTATTCTTCCCCCACCTTTACAGATGGGAAAACTTGGGCTTACAGAATAATAGCTTGCTCAAAGTCACACATCTAAGAAGTGGCAGGGCAGAGACTCCAGAAATGGGATTCTGATGGGATTCAAAAATGATATCCCATCAGCAATCAGAAATCTAATCTTCCATTAACCCTATAAAAAAGAGAATCACTCAGGAGAATGTTAATCAAACTATGCTTAGCTCTGCCAAAAGTGGCAAGACCATGATCAAATCTATTTAAATTAAAAATTAGATAATGCTAATTCTATAATTAAATTTTTAAAATAATAATAGCAAACATCATTAAGAGATTTTAATAAAGTGAGAGTGCTTGACTCAAGAACAGTTAATTCCAAGTCTTAATATTTTACTGCTTTCTAAATTACAACTATTTATGGATGCAAGAAATAATCCTGTTTGTAATTAAATATTTTAATCAAATCCCATACTGGAACTTCTGAGGACTGATGTTAGTATACATTATTCCCTGAGACTGGGAAATATAGAGATGCATTTGATGTTAAAAACTACGCAGACTCGTCAGACACGATGGCTCATGCCTGTAATACCAGCACTTTGGGAGACACAGGCAGGCGGATCACTTACAGTCAGGAGTTCAAGACCAACCTGGCCAACGTGGTGAAACCCTGTCTCTACTGAAAATACAAAAATCAGCCTGGCGTGGTGGCACGTGCCTGTAATCCAACTACTCAGGAGGCTGAGGCAAGAGAATGACTTTAACCCAGGAGGCAGAGGTTGCAGTGAGCTAAGATCAAGTCACTGCACTCCAGTCTGGGCAACAGAGCGAGACTCCCTCAAAAAAAGTAAAAAAAAAAATTTGTCACTCCACATCATATTAAATGTTCACTGATTCAACTAGATGCATTCTGATAATAAACAGGGGAGGATTCATACATAATAAAACATAAAATTTCTATTTTTTTTTTGGAAACAGGGTCTTGCTCTGTCACCCAGGCTGGAACGCAGGGGCACAAAAGTAGCTCACTAGAGCCTTGCTTACTGGGCTCAAGCGATCCTCTCACTCAGCCTCCCAAGTAGATGGGACTCCAGGCACTGTGCCACCATGCCTGACTGATGTTTTTTTTCTTTAACTTTTAGTAGAGACGAGGTCTTGCTATGTTGCCCAGGCTGGTTTCAACCTTCTGAGCTCCAGCAATACTCCACTTCAGCCTCACAACGTGCTGGAATTATAGCTGTGAGCCACAGCACTCACCCTAAAATCTCTCTTGTGCTGAGAATTATGATTTTATTCCTTCAGAAAGCAAAGAAGGACTTAAGGTAAATTAGCATCAAAATATTTTAAAAATCATAAAGAGGGTAATTTTTTGAAAAAGGCAAATGTTAAAAATATTCACATTTTATTATTCCTAAAAACGGAAAAAAAAAAAAAATAGAAGCAACCTAATGCTCCATAAGAAAAAAAAAAGTTAAGTAAATGTTCTAGTCATACACTAAACCTTTTTCTTATAAAACGTGGTAAAAATGTTAATGCTAACATTAAATCTTAAAAAAAAAACCCACAAAATTGCCTATGCGACTGTAAGTAAAAAAATAAACTAAGGCCGGGCGCGGTGGCTCAAGCCTGTAATCCCAGCACTTTGGGAGGCCGAGACGGGTGGATCACCAGGTCAGGAGAACCAGACCATCCTGGTCTACACGGTGAAACCCCGTCTCTACTAAAAAATACAAAAAACTAGCCCGGCGAGATGGCGGGCGCCTGTAGTCCCAGCTACTGGGGAGGCTGAGGCAGGAGAATGGCGTAAACCCAGGAGGCGGAGCTTGCAGTGAGCCGAGATCCGGCCACAGCACTCCAGCCTAGAGGACAGAGCGAGACTCCGTCTCAAAAATAAATAAATAAATAAAAAATAAAAAAAATAATAAACTAAATAAAAAATGGCAACATTATGTTAAGATGGTAAAATTATAATGATGTTCTGTTTTTTAGTTTCCAAATCTACTACAGTGATCATGTTAGTTTTTTACAGAAAACATAGCCAATACTGCTTATACACAAAGTACAAACGGTTTTTTAGTGACACACGGATACCCAAAGCATTAGCTGTTATAGGCAATGAAGTAGATCATTACTTAATTCACTGTTTGGTTGTGTTTGTCTGGTTGATATGTCAGCTTTTGCTTTTATTCCACAGAACATACTATCAACTCTCTTGGCTTGTTTCTGGTGATTCAGTGACAGAAGAAAGTAAGATTTAATCTCAATGAGTTTACTCAAGAATGATATTTGTAAAACTCTAAACCATTTGGTTAATTAATCTTTAAAAAAAAAATTTATATTTATAAGGGTGGCCAGGCACGGTGGCTCATGCCTATAATCTCAGTACTTTAGGGAGGCCAAGGTGGGCAAAACACCTGAGGTCAGGAGTTCAAGACCAGCCTGGCCAACATGGTGAAACTCCATCTCTACTAAAAGTACAAAAATTAGCCAGGCATGGTGGCGGGAGCAACTTGGGAGGCTGAGGCAGGAGAATCACTTGAACACGAGAGGCGGAGGTTGCAGTGAGCCGAGATTGCACCATTGCACTCCAGCCTGGGCAACAAGAGTGAGATTCCTTCGCAAAATAAATACATACATACATATACACACATACATACACACACACACATATGGCCAACTAGGCATGGCGGCTCATGCCTATAATCCCAGCATTTTGGGAAACCGAGGCGGGTATATTACCTGGGGTCAGGAGTTCGAGACCAACCTGGACAACATGGTAAAACCCTCTCTACTAAAAATACAAAAATTAGCCAGGTGTGGTGTCAGGCGCCTGCAATCCCAACTACTTGGGAGGCTGAGGCACGAGAACTGGTTGAACCCAGGAGGCGGAGGTTGCAGTGAGCCAAGATTATGCCACTGCACTCTAGCCCAGGTGACAGACCAAGACTCTGTCTCAAAATAAAAAAATATATATATACACACACACACACACACATACATATGACCTTTATAAACAGGTTTTTTTTTTTTTTTTTTTGAGACAGAGTCTCGCTCTGTCCTCTAGGCTGGAGTGCAGTGGCACAATCTCGGCTCACTGCAAGCTCCGCCTCCCGGGTTCACGCCATTCTCCTGCCTCAGCCTCCAGAGTAGCTGGGACTACAGGCGCCCGCCACTGCGCCCGGCTAATTTTTTGTATTTTTAGTAGAGACGGGGTTTCACTGTGGTCTCTATCTCCTGACCTTGTGATCCGCCCGCTTCGGCCTCCCAAAGTGCTGGGATTACAAAACAGATTTTTTTTAATGTGATCTTCACGGCTGTGTGCAGTGGCTCACACTTGTAATCCCAAACCTTTTGAAGGCCACAGTGGAAGGATCACTTGAGGCAAGGAATTTCAGACCAGCCTGGGCAACATAGTAAGATCCCATATCTAAATAAGTAAATATAAATAATGTAGTACTCAATCTTACTGTTATAAATTTTATCAGGCAAGTTACACATGATAAGAGACATGATATATATACTCTTTAGGGTAGTATAATATTATGTGAAGACAAAAATTCATCTTTTTTTTTTTTTGAGATGGAGTCTTACTCTGTTGCACAGGCTGGAGTACAGTGGCACGATGTCAACTTACTGTAATCTCCGTCTTCCGGGTTCAAGTGATTCTCCTGACTCAGCCTCCCAAGTAGCTGGGCCTACAGCAGGCCTATTAGCCACCATACTGGACTAATTTTTGTATTTTTAGTAGAGACGGGGTTTCACCACGTTGGCCAGGCTGGTCTTCAACTCCTGACCTCAGGTGATCTGCCCACCTCGTCCTCCCAAAGTGCTGGGATTACAGGCATGAGCCACTGTGCTCGGCCAAGACAAAATATATCGTGACTTTTTATTTTTTTTAAACTAATTTTAATTTGCTATCAAACTGAGAGTTATCAAACTCTAATTATAACAAAATTAAACTCCAAAAATCAGTATTTCATGAAAAAATTCATTACATGAAAAATCAACTGAGCTCTAAATCAAAATATAAATTGGTAAAAATCACAATTTATGTTTTTAAAGTTACAGTTCAAGATACAACTTAGAAAAATAACAAGTAAATACCTGCTTAAAAAGGAAAAAATTACTAATTGGGTAGATATTCACTATGTAGTTAATGGGTACGCTAGAAGCTCAGACTTCACCACTACACAATAGATGCATTAAGAAAACTGCACTTATACCCCCTTAATATATAAAAATATATTTTTTAAAAAAGGAAAATTTAAAAACATTTTTAAAAAACATTATGTTGTATACCATAAAGTATAATTTTCACTTAAAAATAAACTATTTTAAAATGTATAAAATAAAAAATGAGCTAACATTTTTGGCCAAAATGTCTTTATTTTTAGATATATTGCCTAAAAAGGATGATTAGATATTCCCATATTAGAGTTCCAAGTTTGTTACATACACCCTAAAAAGGC
The DNA here is from genome assembly GCF_002776525.5 of Piliocolobus tephrosceles. Lineage (NCBI taxonomy): Eukaryota > Metazoa > Chordata > Mammalia > Primates > Cercopithecidae > Piliocolobus > Piliocolobus tephrosceles. The sequence goes on from NC_045440.1 coordinate 56,594,217, forward strand.
AAAAAGCTTTTTCAAATGACATTAGAGAGCTCAAGATAGAGATGACCACATAACTTGGTTTTGTTAATAAAACATTTTTACATTACTATCTACAGTGAAAGTTTACCTGGAATTTTAAAGACAAAGTGATCAGCTACTACTCGGCAAGTTCTGCCTTTGTGTATAAATATTTTGGCCATGAAATAGTAAAAATCTATAGGAATAGCTCCATGATAAAAAATTATAAGTGCTGGTCCATCTTCTGGTATTTTTTCCATTCCATGAACTTCATAACCTGTTTGAAAGACAAAATGCATACACTTAAAATAAATTCATTAATTTGTTTACACTAAAGGATGGTTGGTAGCTCAGCCTTTTCTCACAAAAGTCCACTAGTCTTCCTGGTTCTCTTCCCCTTTCCCCCTTCTTCCCTCTCGTTCCTCCTCTTTCTTTCTTGAACACATCAGTCCTACGGCCATTAGGTGGGCTACAGTGAAGCAGACACCTGTTTGGAGAGGTGGCCTGGAGTACTGGCGCCAGACACTAAGGAGGGCACCAACACAGGTGGCGTGGAGTGGGGAGTCAGCCAGAGCAGTCATGAGGGCACCACACAGAAGACAGCCTATCACAGGGTGGGGGGCTGCTGAGGGGGAGGAGAGGAGGCAAGGGTCACGGAAGCTTGGGGGTCACAGCCTGAATGAAATGGGGGCATCCACAACCAGCAGCAGCCTGGCAGGAGGGGCAAGAGCCCAAAACAGGTGGCCTGGTGTGGGGCATCACAGCCTGAGCGGCTAGCCAGGGCACTGTATAGAGTGGTGGCCTGGCACAAGCAAGGAGAGGGCATCCATGAGTTGTAGGGGAAGGCAGCAATGACGGGAGATGGGTAACACACAGGGGGACTGATCAAATGAGTCAACATAGCAAGAATAATGGGAGCCAGGTTTCACTGTTAGAGGACGGGGTTGAAAACATTTAAAAAGGAGAGTATTATTAATAAGAGAAACTCTAGCCGGAAGGGAACATCACTCCCACCCCACTAATGAGAAAAAGCCTGGAATACAAATCTTTTTTCTTAAGCATGTCAGAGAGCAGTGGTCATATGGCAACCAGGTGAACTGAACTTCAAAGGGTGATAAACCCCTCTAAGGAAAGATAAAAACTGAGAATGGGAGGAAGAGGCAGATGCCATAAAAGTAAGTAAGAAGTGACACATTAAAAAATACTTAAAGTCCTAGGGTGGGCTAGTATTGAATGTAGAAACTCTGGAAGCCCCAAGTAGTCACTCTCCAACTTCTCCACAGACCTCAGTGTGTGCTCACAAGAAAGATCAGAGGTGAAGCTGGAGAGTAAAGAGAGCCCCTGCTAATGGTACAGGGAACAAAAATCCCCACTCACTTCCTGGAATTTTCTCTCATAGAAGCAAAACCTGTCAGACGCTGGGAAAGGGGCAGGAAACCCTTTCACTCCCTCTGAGAAAAGGGTATATGCAAAAGGGTATATGCTGGGAGGGGCAGAGCTCCACTCCCCTTCCCCACACACTCCTCCACCCTCACCAGCCCAGTGTCAGGTAAAAGCTCACTATTCTAGAGAAGGGGTAGAAGCAAAATACCTAGCGCTGGGCAGTAGGGGTGGGTGGCAGGAAACTCTGGGGGGCCCAGAGTACTTAAGTGACATAAATCAGAGATCTACCACAGAGGCAGTGGCAGCAATCTTGTTCCCATGACAAAACCCCCAACACAAGGAGAAGGGAAGGGAACACAGAAAGCCTCACTAAAGAACCGCAGGAATAAAGAACCCAATAAGATTTTAGCTAAACCTGAAAACTGAGAAGTGCTATACCTCAGCTCCTGGGGGAATGAGGGCAGGGGCATGAAGAAGGGGTGTGAGGAGTCCCATGTACCCCCATGTGGAGTTATAAGCAAAGGTGACCTTTTCCTGGGGTCACAGGAGGGGCATGAAGAGACTCCTCCTGTGGCAAAGGCATACAGGACTGAAGATGGAGCAGAAACAACCAAAAAACCCCTCTACTTCAGGCCCTACACTATGCACAAGATAACAGTAGGAGTCTGAAGTCTGTGCTGAATTGAAGGTAGCTGCAGCGCAGCAATAAAAGCCAAATCCAGTTCAACCACTCAGTAAACTGAATCCACCGCCAACCAACCACCAATGGCCTAACAGATTCTTAGTCATAAATACTATTTATGAGCCAATTCTCAGTCATAAATACTATTTACCTATTGTTCTTTTACAATGGCCAGAATTGGATTAAAAAATGATGTAAAGCCGGGCGCGGTGGCTCAAGCCTGTAATCCCAGCACTTTGGGAGGCCGAGACGGGCGGATCACGAGGTCAGGAGATCGAGACCATCCTGGCTAACACAGTGAAACCCCGTCTCTACTAAAAATACAAAAAACTAGCCGGGCGACGTGGCGGGCGCCTGTAGTCCCAGCTACTCCGGAGGCTGAGGCAGGAGAATGGCATATACCCGGGGGGCGGAGCTTGCAGTGAGCTGAGATCCGGCCATTGCACTCCAGCCTGGGAGACAGAGCCAGACTCCGTCTCAAAAAAAAAAAAAAATGATGTAAAATAGCAAGAAAAAAAACCCACTGTCAAGAGCTAAAACAATTAACACACCCAAATGTTGAAACTATCAGATGGAAACTATAAAATAACTATGATTAATAAGTTAAAGGGGAATGCAGTGGCTCAAGCCTGTAATCCCAACACTTTGGGAGACTGAGGTGGTAGGACTTTTGAGCCCAAGAATTAAGAGACCAGCCTGCGCAACATGGCAAGACCCATCTCTGCAAAAACATAAAAAGATTAATTGGGCATGGTGGCATGTGCCTGTAGTCTCAGTTACTTGGGAGGCTGAGGCAGGAAGATTGCTTGAGCCCAGAAGGTGAAGGCTGTAGTGAGCTATGATCATGCCACTGCACTCCAGGCTGGGTGACAGTGCGAGACCCTGACTCTAAAAATAAAAATGAATAAATAAACTTAAAGGATCTAGTGGAAAAGGTGGATACATGCACAATCAGATTAGGAATTTCAGCAGAAAGATGGAAACTATAAAAAAATAGAGTCAAAGAGGAAGGCTGTAAACTTAAATGAACTCTAAAGATTTGATGTTAGTAACATAACAATGTTAATTCCAATTTTAATGGGTTTACTGAGGTTAAGTATGAGAACATCCTTATTTGCAGAAGCCATCAAATAAGTTACAACTTCTCTGAGATAACATGACCTACAGTAAATTTAAAAATGAGTCATAAAATAATTCATCAATAAAAACAGAAAAAGTAGGCCAGGTGTGATGGCTTAAGCCTGTAATGCCAGTTCTTTGGGAGGCCAAGGCAGGAGAATTGCTTGAGGCTAGGAGTTCAAGATCAGCCTGGGCAAATCAGTGAAATCCCTGTCTCTACAAAAAAAAAAAAAAAAAAAATTTAAGTAAATACAGGCTGGGCACAGTGGCTCATGCCTATAATACCAGCACTTTGGGAGGGTGAGGCGGGAGGACCACCTGAGGTTAGGAGTTCGAGACCAGCCTGGCCAACATGGTGAAACCCTGTCTCTACTAAAAATACAAAAATTAGCCAGGTGTGGTGGCATGCGCCTATAGTCCCAGCTACTTGGGAGGCTGAGGCAGGAGAATCGCTTGAACTTGGGAAGTGGAGGTTGCAGTGAACTGAGCTCACACCACTGCACTCCAGCCTGGGACACAAGAGAGAGACTCTGTCTCAAAACTAAGTAAATATAAATAAAAATTAAAAATACATATTTTTAAAACAGGAAAAATTATTAGTGACCCAATGTAAAATAAAATACCATTTACACTGTTACATATACACAGATACCACAATGCTGTAAACTTTTAAGTTCATTCAAAACATAAGACTTCATTTTTATGTATTTAAACAATTCCTTAGAAACGTCCTCATTCTATTCATGAAAAAAACAAAAATGATTTTGTACAACCTTATTACATGTGGGGGAAAAACTTTAATCACAGATTTGAACTAGATTACAAGAAAATCTCTGTCCTGTAGTAGAAGCAAGATCAGAGGCTCATGCCATCCCTGCCCCTTCCTTCCACGCTGCAAGCCCTATTTTACGTCTCTGCAAACGGAAGAAAGGGTTTCAGCAGTGGGAGTAAATGACAGGATGAAAGCTGGTGGACCTGGAAAGAGGATATCTGGAAGCTTCCTGCTAACATACGCCCAGTTCCAGGCTGGCTGTTTGTTCTCCTCCCTTAGCTAACATTACCTGCCTGCTGTCCTCTATATGGCTACCAAGGCCAACAAATTTATTTCTTACAGCAACGCTGTACTGTTGGCAGTTAGTAGGGAATAGAAAAATATTTAAGTAAGATCCACCTATGCCTCAGAGGAAAATATCCTATGTATTTGATCACAGAAGTTGGGAAGTCAAGATATTCTAAGGAGTTAATAAAATGGTGATCATGGCACTAGCCATAAAATCCACATTCCCTTCCCATGTCACCACTGTCAGACACACCATTATAGACACAGCTTCACTGGTCCTGGCAAAAAGAAAAAAGTGAGCATCCAGAGATCAAGGGCAGAATCAGGATCAAAGAAAAAGGATGAAAAAGAAGGAAATCTAGAGTGGTTGTAATAGGAAAGTAAGTTCTTAGCACCATATTCCTCCACATAGAACAGCTATCTCTAGAAAGGCTGCCATTTGTATAGAAGACAAAACTAAAGTCCAGAATATAGAAATCTGAAAATATCAGTCTGTTTCTTTCCTTAAGTGTATTCCTGTCTGATCAGCTAAGAAATAAACATTCAAAACATAAAGACTTCAGTCTAAATTTCAGAGCAGGAAATACATTTCTAAAGTAGTTTATAAGATCTTCACAAAACAGATTAAAGTAAGTATGATAACTGTGATTCTAGTATGAAATAAGCTACTCAAATGGACTTGAGAATGTTTTGAAAAATAATTTAATGATATTCTGAGATTTTATGTTTCCATATTATACAATTTCTTTCCAATTATATAATTCTAACTCTAGTAATTCAATTTACTTTAAGCTCTACAAAACAGTCACTGAGTTTGTCTGAGGATCAATTGTCCCATCAAATACATTTTCTGAGCAATAAAGAAACTCCTTTGAAGGATTCTATATAGAATATTACCAAGGTTCTCTCTGTCTTTACAGAGTATGTTTTAAAATAATAAACAATTGAACTACTCACATAATACCAAACCACCTGTTTGAAAGCACAAAAATCCAATTAATCAAATATTTTTTTTAAAAAGTTTACTATAGTGCCAGTAAACATGAAAACCTAGTACTATTTAACTGTGTCACTCTTAAAGCCGACATGATCATACTAGTCCCTGCTGAGAAAGTATCAGTGCATTACCACTCTAGTCCAACGCTTTCAAGCCCCTTGAGGCCCCCATTGCCTATGAAGTGACATTACATTATTTCATATATCATATGAACTAACTGTGGCTCCTAGAGTACTTTTCCACCTTTGTGCTTCTGCTCACGTGGTTGCTATTCTTGGAGCACTTCTTGTTCATGTTTCCCTGTCTAGCAGTAGAAATCTTACTGCACTTTAACTCCTCCTCCCTCAAGACTCTACACTCAGTCCCCAAGTTCTGTCTATTTTACCTCCAAGAGCTCTCTCAAATGTATACTCCCAGGTATCTGGGGTTGTAACCTGGCTCTATTCCTAGTATACCCTGGGCAAATAGCAACCTCTCTGTGCCTCAATTCCTCATGAGTAAAACTGGGGTACCACATAGACTCCATTATGTTATGAGATTTAAAGCAGTTAATTTATGTTAAGCATTTGATAGTGTCTGGCATAGTGGGTGCTCAAAAAAATTTTGTAGGTTCATTAAATATGTATGTAGTATTAAAATGACAACACATTAGTCTAATAAGCATGTCATTGGTGATTTTTGCTAATAGCAGCCTAATAGTTCAGTGATATATATCCTCAAGCGTCATTTTAAAGTCTGTGCTTCCTTCCATGTCCTTCTATGAAACCACTTTGATGCTCAACAACATAATACAGAAAGCCAATGTTTGTTACATGGCTATTGAACCTTCAGTAATTTTGTGTAGTCTAAAAACAAAAGAGACCAACAAACTAGGTATTGGTGGAATAATGAAGTAAAAGTTGGTAGAGTGAAACACTAAACACTTAAAAACCAGAGGGCAACTTTCATGATGGCCAAACAAAGAAGAACCACCAATCATTAAGTAAACAACATCAAAATTTGTCGAGTAATAAAGAAAAGAATGACTATCCTGGAGAGAAACCTATTGCTATCTTATTTATTCAGAAAGACACACCAACCTCAGGAATGAATCAACAGAAAATGCGTAAATTTTGGTATGCAAATTATATTTAATGTAATATTATTTAATATTTCATTTTATTAAATCCACACTGGTAAAGTCAAACTTATTTTGAACAGAAGTAAACGCTAAATAATTGAAGCATTTTTTTTTTTTTTTTCCTGAGACGGAGTCTTGCTCAGTCACCCAGGCTGGAGTGCAGTGGCGCAATCTCGGCTCACTGCAAGCTCCGCCTCCTGGGTTCACACCACTCTCCTGCCTCAGCCTCCCAAGTAGCTGGGACCACAGGCGCCCACCACCATGCCCGGCTAATTTTTTTTGTAGTTTTAGTAGAGACGGGGTTTCACCATGCTAGCCAGGATGGTCTCGATCTCCTGACCTCGTGATCCACCTGCCTTGGCCTCCCAAAGTGCTGGGATTACAGGCGTGAGCCACCACACCCAGCCAACTGAAGCATTTTTAAAGCAGTTTCTATAGCTTTAATTAGTCTCTTACTCTTTTAGATGTTTTAAATATAAATTTTCATATTTCAGCTTATAGTCTACAGTGCTGCGTGGTTGTTTCATGGAAACTAATGTCTATGGGAAAACTCATTTTAAGAAACACACGTGCATATGCACAACGCATGCAAACAGATAACAGGGAATAGTAAGTATCGCTTCTATTGTATGTTTCAGGATCTTCTCAATCAATAAAACGGAAGGTAACACAGTTCCAATGCAGCATATATGAATGGCAACACAGAGGTGAAAGTATCCTTGCTTACCATGCCAAACGGCTGCATGTCCATCCCACAGAGTTGCCACCGTTTTCCTTGCACCATCCCATAAATTATGAGAGTAGGCTTCTTTTAATACATTCTTTCTCTTATAAATGTGTAAGAAAATAATGGTAAGGTAGAGAAGAAAGATAGTAAAGTAAGGAAGTATTAAAAGTATTAGTGGTGTAAAAACCCACAAGAGATAGTTTGCAAAATTCAAATAGTCCTCCAACTGCTCCACACCAAACCATTCTTCAAGTATGTGAATCAGACAAAGCATATAGGGCACAGAATCCTGTCCTAGACCACAGGTTTGATTTTGGTCTATCATTTTTCTTCAGGTGAAAATGACAAATTCAGTTTCTTTCTTCATTGCCGTAGCAGGTCGTTAATTTTGACACTAGAAGAGAAAAATAATCCAGCATTATTTTCTCCACAGCTATAAAGTTAAATGTTTTACTCTACTTAAATAGTATATAGAGTCATTTCTTAATACCAAAAATGAGTAGATGGTTAATGGTTAACTTTGTTGCAGATTTAAATGTGAAAATTATAAGGTTTCATCTAGCTGTTTATGAAGTGTGTCATGTTTAGCTTTTGAAATAATTCACCATAATTGAGAGAAAAAAATAAAGCTGATGAGGATAACAATTTCAGATTGATTTTAATAATTTGACTCCTATCTTAACTGGATCATGTTGAAAACTTAGATCTTAAACCAGGTCATATTGAGATCACTTTTTTTTTCTTCTTTGAGATGGAGTCTCACCCTGTTGCCCAGGATGGAGAACACTGGTACGATCTCGGTCACTGCAACCTCCACCTCCCGGGTTCAGGCAATCCTCCAGCCTCAGCATCCTGAGTAGCTGGGACTACAGGCATGTGCCACCACGCCTGACTAATTTTTGTATTTTTAGGAGAGACAGGGTTTCACTATGTTGGCCAGGCTGGTCCCAAACTCTTGACCTCAAGTGGTCCACCCACCTTAGCCTCCCGAAGTGCTAAGATTATAGGCATCAGTCACTGTGCCCAGCCATACTGAGATAACTTTGCACAAAAAAAAATCAGTATCTATCTAATTCAGTAAAAGTAACCCAATTCTTTAGGAAATGATGACATACATTTATGGATTTTTTTAAAATAGAGAAACAGATTTACAAAAAAGTTCATTATGCAATAAAAATTTATCAGTACTGCTTTTATCTTAAATCTTAAATGACTGAAAATATAGCTGTGTAATTATTTTATGAATTCACTCTCTAAAATAGTTATTTGACTTACCAGAAGTTAGATAAATATCTTGTCCCAAACTTCAATGTCTGTATTCTGCAAAGCACAGTAAACAAATGTAAGAAATAAATTACTAAGAAAAAAAGATAATCATTAATACCTAAAATTAGAATTTCTATAAAATCAACAGCAAGAGACATTCATAAATGTTTGAGAAATATGATCATAGGCCCACACTGGTATATTACAATTAAAAAGTACATTCATGCTATCATTGCTTTGGTAAGGACAACTCTATACTGTTTAGTGTCACTATATAGAGCCCCATCTAAGAATTTGTTTAAACAAAGCTTTCAAAAGCTTTGTTTCTTAGGAGAAAAAGTATGAAAATGTGTAACTATGATTCTTTTTAGTAACTTTGCCAGATAAGCTGAAGGTGAAACATAATATTCAATTACACAATTATATTAGCCCTATGATAATATTTTCCTACAAAAGATTTCCTTTCTCCATACTTTGATTCTATTCTTACAGCTATTTTATCATTATTCCATACTATATAACCTTACTGAAAATTATCTCAATTCCTTTGTATCTGAGGCAAAAAATGAATAAATGAAAGCAAAGAATGAAAGGAGAGGAGGAGATGTACATATAAGAAAAACTTACTGTTTTTATTCCAAGATTATCTTGCTAACTGGCTTATTAGGAGGGCAGGCACTGACTTGTTCTCCCAGGAATGAAACATTTCATCTAACTTCCTTGTAACCAATAGCATTTACTTGTGAGAAGTCTGGGTCTGTTATGGTAACAGGAGATGAACATAGCAAACATTGAGCCCACAACTTGGGCTTTATTTACATCATAATCTAATCAATCCACATAAAAAGCCAAATCACTGGCCAGGTGCGGTGGCTCACGCCTGTAATCCCAGCACTTTGGGAGGCCGAGGCACCCGGATCACCTGAGGTTGGGGGTTTGAGACCAGCCTGACCAACATGGTGAAACCCCATCTCCACCAAAAATACAAAATTAGCCAGGAGTGGCGGTGCACGCCTGTAGTCCCAGCTACTTGGGAGGCTGAGGCATGAGAATCGCTTGAACCTGGGAGGTGGAGGTTGCAGTGAGCCGAGATTACACCATTGTACTCCAGCCTGGACAACAAGAGTGAAACTCCGTCTCAAAAAATAAAAATAAAAAAAGTCAAATCACTATAATTTACCCATGTTTGATCATTTAGAATGCAACATAGCAAAATCTAAAAGTTTTATTTAATTATTTTTAATTTTATTTTTGAGACAGATCCTCATTCTGTCGCCCAGACTGGAGTGCAGTGGCAATCTTGGCTCACTGTAACCAGTGCCTCCCGAGTTCATGTGATTCTCCTGCCTCAGACTCTCGAGTAGCTGTGACTACAGGTGTGCGCCACCACGGCTGGTTAATTTTTTTTTTTGTATTTTTAATAGAGATGAGGTTTTGCTATGTTGGCCAGGCTGGTCTTGAACTTCTGACCTCAGGTGATCCACCCGCCTCGGCCTCCCAAAGTGCTCAGATTATAGGTGTGAGCCACTGCACCCAGCTGAAATGTAATACTTTTTAAAATGAGAGCTTTTCCCACTAGGATAGCTACAGAAAATCACCAAAAATGGAAATTATCAAGTATTTGATGATGATGTAGAGAATTTAGGATTTCCTATACTACTCATGGGAATGTAAAATGGGGTGGCTGCTGTGGAAATCAGTGTGGCAGTTCCTCAAAAAGCTAAACATAGAGTTACCATATGACCCTGCAATTCTATTCCCAGGTATATATCCACAAAACGACTGAAAATATGTATTCACATAAAAATTTGTACACAAAATTTTTATGTATTCACATAAAAAAATGTTCATGGCAGCATTATTTATAATACTCAAAGAGTGGAAACAACTGAGTGGATAAATAAAATGTGGCATATACATACAATAGGATGTTGTCCAGCCTCAAAAAAGTCACATACTGTATGATTCCATTTCTATTAAATACCCAGAGCAGGCTAATCCATACAGACAGAAAAATTAAGTGGTTGTCAGGGCTGGGGAGGGAAGAATGAAGAGTGACTGTTAATGGAAGAAACAGAGGTATCTTTGGGATAATGAAAATGTTCTGGAATTAGTAGTAATGGTTGTAAAATCTTGTAAATATACTAAAAACCACTGAACTATACATTTTTAAATAGTGAATGCTATGGTAAATTATAGCTCAACTTAAAAAGAGCTTTTAAATGTTGTTAATAAATTAACGAAATATATAACCCCTCATATATGTTAAAAGCAGCTTTTCCTAGCCCTGAAAACCAATCAGCATTTTTATGATCTGACCCTAACTACTGCTTAATAAAATTTCCTACAATAATCTAGTCACATTTCCCAAATTTTTTTTTTTTTGTTTTTGAGAAGGAGTCTCACTCTGTCGCCCAGGCTGGAGTACAGTGGTGCTCACTGCAAGCTCTGCCTCCCAGGTTCACGTCATTCTCCTGCCTTAGCCTCCCAAGTAGCTGGGACCACAGGCGCCTGCCACCACACCTGGCTAACTTTTTTGTATTTTTTCAGTAGAGACAGGGTTTCACTGTGTTAGTCAGGACGTTCCCAATCTCGTGACCTCATGATCTGCCCGTCTCAGCCTCCCAAAGGGCTGGGATTACAGGCGTGAGCCACCACACCCAGCCCACATTATCAATTTTTAACAAGATAGTAAAATCCTGTGATTTCTTTTTCTTTTGAGACAGAGCCTCACTTTGTCACCCAGGCTACAGTATAGTGTGGCTCACTGTAACCTCTGCCTCCTGGGTTCAAATGATTCTTGTGCCTTAGCCTCCCAAGTAGCTGGAATTACAGACGAGCACCACCACACCTGGCTAATTTTTGTAGTTTTAGGAGAGACAGGGTTTCACCATGTTGTCCAGACTGGTTTCCAACTCCTGGCCTCATGTGATCTGCCCACCTCACCCTCCCAAATTGCTGGGATTACAGTTGTGAGTCACTGCACCAGGCCAAATTCTGTGATTTAAAAACTTTGTTTCAGGCCTCCCGAGACAAATTGGTAATAGAATGACACTTCTTATCCTCCTAATCTACATTGTGATTGATTATACATACTTAAAGAACACAGTAATGGGAAGAGGGTCACAGTACAGGCAGAGATCCAGTGAGTGGACTACGTGGAAACTTTTGTTGAGACCTAGTAGTCCCTTAACACTGCTGTATGTAAGATCCCTGCCCACAAATGGTCATTCAAACTTGATTTTGATTTAAACCCTTTCAGAACCAAAACTCAAAAGGTGTCCCATTCAGTCTCCACAACCATCCATCAGAACTACTAAAAAGGTCTTCCTTATACTTATTCCCCAGTAACTTTTCCCTACTGGACCTAGTTCTGTACCACAGACCTCTTCCACTAAACAATCTTGTAAGTTTAAAAACAGCTGCCATGAGCCACAAAATTCCTTCTCCAGTCAGAATCCTTAATTCTTTCAACCACTTATCAGCCCCTGGTTTCTTAACCTTTCGGCACTCAAGACCACTCTGAGTTGCTGACTCCAGTTATCTGATACTGACAATACCCTGTATGGTAACACCCTGTGCCTCGGTTTGCTAAAACCTATAAAACTAGGATAATAATCCTATCTAACTCATGAGATTACTGTGATTAAATGGGCTGATCTGTGTAAAGACTGCTCTAGGCACAATACCTTACATGTAATCAGTGTTACATGTTTGCTATCACTATCATTAACAGAATCACAGCAGCTTTTTTGGTAACTCTATCATGCTAACTCATTCAGCTAAAAATATGCTACTATTTTCTACATCTCTACAAACTGCACTTGAAAAAAACTTTTTGAGTCCAGCAAAGATTATACATCTAATCTGCTTAACTTTCATGGAATGGGCTAAGACATAGCCCATCCTTTCAGTCTGTTTCAGGAACACAGTGGATGACATGAATGGGCTCGGGAGCCAGACTGCACATACTGGAATACTGGCTTTACAACCTTAAGCAAGTTACACCTCTCTGTGTCTCATTGTTTCTCTGAAAATGAAGATGATAAATCATTCTATAAAAACCGATTTAGCACCTATGTACCCTAATATGTACCAAGCATTTCCTCAGAAGCAAATAAAGCAAAGTCTACACCCTCAAGTGGCTTACATCCTAGAGGGGGAAGATAGACAATAAACAAAGAACTAGTAAGTACATACTAGGTCAGATGATGACAGGTACTAGGGAGATAGATAAACAGCAGTGTAAGAAGAATATGGAGTTCTATGTCAGGCACAGGAGTAGGGGAAAGGAGGGGGTTGCTATGTTATATAGGGCATTCTGGGAAGAACTCTCTAAAAGATATTTTTGAGCAGAAACCTGAGGAAGTAAGGAGGCAAACCGTGTGGATACTTAGGGGAAGAGATTCCTAGCTAAATGAACAGCAAGTGCAAAATATGTGCACTTGGTGTGGCCTGAGGAGCAGCAAGGACGCCAGGCTGAGAAAGTGACAGGGAGGGCACTCGGAAATAGACCAGAGAGGCAACACTGTAGAGCTTTCTATGCATGCTTTTATCTAAGTGAGATGGAGAAGGCATCAGAGGGCACTGAGCAGAAGGGTGAGGTTGCCTGGTTTGGGTTTTAAGTGGCTGCTGTGTTGAGAATATACTGCACAGGGAGCAAATAGGAAGTTATTGCAATAATTGCGATAAGTGATGAAAGTGGCTTACATACATGTGGCAGAGGGAAGGCAGTAGGAAATGGTCAGTTTCTGGATGTATTTTGAAGATAAAGCCAACAGGATTTGCTAATAAACTGACGTAGAATCTGAGATAATTATATGGTGTTTTGGCAACCTGGGTTTGTATCCTGGGGGACTCTGCCACTTACCGTGTGACCTAGCAAGTATTTAAATATCTTTCTGCCTCAGTTTCTTCATCTGTAAAATAAAAATAACAGCATCTACCTAATAAAACTATCGTGAAGATTACATGTTAAAAAACTCTTAGAAGAGTGCTTTCTGCCATATAAGCATTAACTATTGCTATCATCATCATCATCATTTGCTTGCTTCTAAAAAAATGGAGTTGCAGGAAGAACAGGTTTCAGAGTGGGATGGAGATCAGGAATTCCACTTTAAACATGTTAAGTTTAAGATGTCTACTGGACATCCAAATGAAGACATTAAGTAGGCAGCTGGACATCAGTAGTTTAGCAGAAGATCAGGAATAGGATATAGGGTATAAGTGGATGGCCCTGATATAAATCTAGGAATTGGTAGCATATAGACAATATTTTAAACCATGGAACTACAGAAAATCCCTCCAGGGAACAAATGCAGAGTAAAAAAGAATTTCTGGCCAGGTACAGTGGCTCACACCTGTAATCCCAGCACTTTGGGAGACCGAGGCGGGAGGATTACCTGAGGTCGGGAGTTCGAGACCAGCCTGACCAACATGGAGAAACCCTGTCTCCACCAAAAATACAAAATTAGCCAGGCATGGTGGTACACGCCTGTAGTCCCAACTACTCGGTAGGCTGAGGCAGGAGAATCACTTGCACCTGGGAGGCGGAGGTTGCAGTGAGCCGAGATCATGCCACTGCACTCCAGCCTGGGCAACAGTGAAACTCAGTCTCAAAAAAAAAGAATTTCCAGGACTGAGTCTTGAGGCACCCAGCAATTTAGAAATTGGGAAGACAATGACAAGCCAGCTTCCTCCTTGCAGCAGTAGTATCCTGGAAGTAAGAGCTTCAAGAAGGAAGGCATATTCTGCTGTTTTAAACGCTGCTGACAGGACTAGTAAGGTAAGAGATTACTTCCTTCCTGTAGGAGACAGCTTTTAAAAAAAAAGAAACAAATGATAATTGATCACTGGATTTTACAACACAGAGGAAACTGGCAAACCCTGATAAGAGCTGTTTTGGTATCGCGGGGAACAAAACACTTTGGACAGGAGAGGACAGGAGCTGCTCCCCTTTACCCTTGAAGTTCAAGAATGAATGGGAGAAAAGGAATTGGAAATAGCAAATATAAAAACTCACAGAGGAAACAGGTGGGTATCTGGAAGGGAACACAGGTGAGTTGTTCCTTGCTGTTGCTGCTGCAGCTGCTGCTTTTAAGATAGAGGCCAGGCATGGTAACTCACACCTATAATCTCAGCACTTTGGGAGACTGAGGCAGGAGGATCACTTGAAACCATAAGTTCAAGACCAGCCAGGCAATATAGTAAAAACTCATCTCTAAAAAAAAATATAGGCCAGGTGCAGTGCCTCACACCTGTAATCCCAACACTTTGGGAGGCCAAAAGGGAGCAAATCACTTGAGGCCAGGAGTTCAAGACCAGCCTCGGTAACACAGTGAAACCCCATCTCTAAATGTAAAAATTAGCCAGGTGTGGTGGTGCATTCCTGTAATCTCAGCTACTCAGGAGGCTGACGCACAAGAATGGCTTGAACCCAGGAGGCGGAGAGCGGTGAGCTGAGATCATGACACTGCACTCCAGCCTGGACAATAGAGTGAGACTCCACTCAAAAAGAAAAAAAAATTAAAAATTAGCCGGGCATGGTGGCACGTACCAGTGGTCCCCGCTACTTGGGAGGCTGAAGGGGGAGTATCACTTGAGCCTGGGAGGTAGAAGCTGCAGTGAGTCATGATCAAGCTACTGTACTCCAGCCTCAGTGAAACAGCAAGTGACGCTGTCTTTAAAAAAAAAAAAAAAGGCCAGGCACAGTGATTCATGCCTATAATCCCAGCACTTTGGGAGGCCAAGGTGGGTGGATCACTTCAGGTCAGGAGTCCAAGACCAGCCTGGCCAACATGGTAAAGCCCTGTCTCTACTAAAAATACAAAAATTAGCCAGGCATGATGGTACATACCTGTAGTCTCAGCTACTTGGGAGGCTGAGGCACGAGAATTGCTTGAACCCAGGAGGCAGAGGTTATGTAAGCCGAGATTCTGACAGTGCACTCCAGCCTCGGGGACAGAACGAGTCTCCCATCTCAAAAAAAAAGGAGAAAACATAGCCATGTTCAATGTCAACGATAATTCATCAATGGGAGAGAGAAATGGATGATGTAGCAGAGGAGATAATTGTTAGAGCTCTGTCCTTGACTAGGCCAAAGGGGACAGGATATAATGTACAAGTGGATGGCCCTGAGAAGTTTGTGCCAGATACTATTCTAAATATATCAGTAAATAAAAGTTATCTAAGAAGACATATGAAAAACACTTAGAATACTTTCTGGCACATAGTAGGCACCTAACAAATGCTGGCTAAATATACAACTGAACTGTGTTCATCTAAAACTTTTTTTTTTTTTTTCCAGACAGAGTCTCGCTCTGACACTCAGACTGAACTGCAGTGGCTCGATTTCGGCTCACTGCAACCTCCACCTCCCAGGATCAAGCAATTCTCATACCTCAGCCTCCTGAGTACCTGGGACTATAGGCAAGCATCACTATACCCAGCTAATTTTTGTATTTTTAGTAGAGACCGGGTTTCGCCATGTTGGCCAGGCTTGTTTGGAACTCCTGGCCTCAAGTAATCTGCCCGCCTCCGCCTTCCAAAGTACTCCGATTACAGGCGTGAGCCACCCCACTTGGCCTCATCTAAATATTTAATAAAAATCTGGATGAAAATGGTATCCTAAAACCTGCTACTAGGGAACTATCACAGGAATTTGAATAAAATGCTTTTCAGTAGATAAAATGTAGCACTTACTTTTGATAATATGACAGTGTCTTTAAATCTCAATGAATGCAACCCCTTAATTGTGCAGATAACAAAAAAAGTAAACACAGAAAGCCAAGTTTGCTTGCTTAAAATTACTAAACTAATTCAGTAAAAAACAAGAACTAAAATTAAGATTTAGTCCTCTTACCTCCTGGTCTGGCTTCCAATACACTTTCTTTGATATATCTCTCTTTTTCTCTCTTGACAGAAAGACTGAAAATATTAAGATTGCAATTTCTGTCTTCCCTATACTTCTGCCTGGCCCTTCCCCTTGCTGGTCAATTTACCTTGAGATGTAACTGATTCCTTATCACTTTATTTCAATCCAAGAAAAATGACATGGGCCGGGGTGGCTCATGCCTGTGATTCCAACACTTTTCGAGGCCAAGGTGGAAGGACTGCTTGAGTTCAGGAGTTTGAGACCAGCCTGGGGGCAACATAGTGAAACCCTGTCTCTACCAAAAAAATTAAAAGTTCGCCAGGCATGGTGGCACGTTCCTGTAAGTTGCAGTTACTCAGAAGGCCAAGGCAGGAGGATTGCTTGAGCCCACAGAGTTAAGGCTGCAGTGAGCTATAATGATCACACCACTATACTCCAGTCTAGGCAATAGAGCAAGACCCTGTCTCAGAGGGTAGAAAAAAAAACCAAAATTCTATGTATTAGAAGATGTTTTGGGGGAAATACAATATTTTAGTTACCAAAATTCCAGGCTATTTTCCCCTGCCCCTAAAAATCTAAAATAAACATAGTCTAATGCATCATATATGAAGTATCTTAATTTTCCTATCTAGAAATCATGTAACTTTTGTAAAAACAGGTAGACAAGGCCGGGCACGGTGGCTCATGCCTGTAATCCCAGCAGTTTGGGAGGCACAGGCGGGAGGATCCCCTAAGGTCAGGAGTTCGAGACCAGCTTGACCAATGTCGAGAAACCTTGTCTCTACTAAAAACACAAAATTATCCAGGTGTGGTGGCACATGCCTGTAATGCTAGCTACTTGGGAGACTGAGGCAGGAGAATCACTTGAACCCGGGAGGCGGAAGTTGCAGTGAGCCAAGATCGCACCATTGCACTCCAGCCTGGGCAAAAAGAGGGAATCTCCATTTCCAAAAAAGTTGACAAGCTCAAATATCACCATATTAACATTGATGGTGAGGATATGGACCTTATAGATGGTTAAAATCAGAGTATTTCAAAAATTAATACATCAGAACAGAGAACTTTTTGGCTTTCAATAAAACCTTAAGAAAATGTATCTATTTTAGGCTGGGCTCAGTGACTCATGCCTATAATCCTAACACTTTGGGAGGCTGAGGCAGGCAAATCACTTGAGCCCAAGAGTTCAAGACCAGTCTGGGCAATATGGCAAAACCTTGTCTCTACAAAACACAAACACACACACACACACACACACACACACACACACACACACACAAAATTTGGCGGGCATGGTGGCATGCCTGTAGCCCCAGCTACTCAGGAGGCTGAGGTGGGAGGATTGCTTGAGCCTGGGAGGTGGAGGTTGCTGTGAGCCGAGATCGCGCCCTACACTCCAGCCTGGGTGACAGAGCAAGACCCCGTCTCAAAAAAAAGGAAGGAAGAACGGAAGGAAGGACGGAAGGAAGGACGGAAGGAAGGAAGGAAGGAAGGAAGGAAGGAAGGAAGGAAGGAAGGAAGGAATATATATTTTGAACACCCATTACCAGTACTTTTCCATTTTACTTTCAGTACATAAGCCACATTGAGAACATTCTGAAAATGCCCATTAAAAGATAGGGTCACTGAAACACAAGTTTTCCTGTTTCCTTTCTGCATATTTAATAATGGTTTAACAGAGGCACAGCACTGTTTTACTGAATAAGACTTCTACTTCAAACCATGAATAAAGCTGCAGTTTAATATTTGTCAAGATAGCTGGTAAATCTAATCCGTTTAGCTTTAATACGTTTTTTATTTCAAGCTTTAAACTCGAGGTTGATACAAATTACCCTTCAAGACCTTTTTTTTAATCCTAGAATGCCCAACTTCTAGCTAAAATCTTACACTCTTTCATAATTACTGTTCTACTCTTACTATCGTAACCCAGCTACTCATCTCAATAATGCTGCACATCTCTACTGTTATATCTGTAACTGTGCAGCACTCTTACCTTCTTGAACCACCAAAATCAGTCTATCTCTGACCTCAAAGCAGGGCAGCAGTAAGGAGGTGGGAATAAACATTTGAAAATGAATACTTCCACTAACTAGTAAATGTGGCCAAAATGCTAGTGACCATTCAAAATACCGGAATATTAGCTCGGTTTTTATATAGTTCTAAAGAAGTACCAATACTATTTTGGCATTTCGTAGCACCAACCACGTCCTAAGCGCTCCAACTTCTCAAGTCTGAGCTTGTCTCTGAAGAAGCTGCCAGTGCAGCCTCCATGAATACCACACACCAAATACTGCTTTTTACAGATCCAGCAATGCTGCTGTTTCCATTTGCTCCATCCTATTTATGCGCACATGAACGTTTTTTTCTTATAATTAGTAACTTGAAGGCAGAGACCTGTTTTACAGGCTGCAAACCCCAGGGACCGAGACAGCACTCGGCGCCTACAAGGTCCAAACCGACGCCAACGATTAAGAGCACAAAAGAAAGGTGTAATATACATCGTTTCGTTTAGTTCTCCCTGCAGCCTCATGTAGTAGTTACTATTAATTAGCCCCATTTCACAGGTGATCAAAGTTAGGCTCAGAAAGGTGAAGTCGCCTGCCCAGGTCACAGGTTAGGAGCAGGATTCCAAGCCTGATCGGTCTGGATACGAACGCTCTACCCACGCGGCCTTCCCCCTACACTCTCGGGATCACCACACACTTCCCCTCGGTTTTTACACTGGAGGCTCGACCTGGGTCCCGGAACCAGCGAAGTCAATGGGCAAGCCTAGAGGCCTCTAGCGAGGCTAGAGACGCCTCGCCCCACCAGATGCGTTAGGATGAAACTCGCCGAACCGAAGGTTTTAGAGCGCGAGGGGAGAAGAGGGGCGGGAAAAGCAAGCTCATTTGACCCAGAGGAGGAAGGATCTCCACACCCAGCCACTCTGGCGACGGAGCCCGGCAGGAAGCCGAGCCTGCCCGCGCAGAGACTGGGGATTCCGAGGCGGCTTCTGGGAGACTGGACGCGCGCGGCCTCTGCTGCTCCCAGCCCCGCCAGACCCGACGCCCGGGCGGGAGAAGTGCGGGGGCCGACGCACCTCAGAAAGGCGGGGGCAGGAGCAGCTCTCCTTTACCCTAGAGCGGCGACAGAAGCTCTTCGGAGGCTCAGTGGCCAAGGGGACGGACAGATTTGCGCGGCGGATTCCTCCTAAGCTACCCGTGTGGAAGAAGTCAAGCGGAGGCTGCAGGCCGGGCCGCGAAGGGGGTGACACCGCTCGTCGTCCCGCCCCTTCCGGTGGCGGCTTGGAGCCACTTCCGGCAGCGGCGGCGTCCGGGCTAGGTCCCGGCGTGAAAGGCCCCGGTCCAGTTCCTAATTTCTCATCCAGGGCTTGCCGGCGAGGCCTGGTTTAGGTCTCCAGTAATCGAGCCGAGGCCGGGCAGGCGCGACCCGGGCTGCGAACGGCAGAGCTGCCTCAGAAGTGGTAAAATGTGCTGCGAGAAGTGGAGCCGCGTGGCGGAAATGTTTCTCTTCATTGAGGAGCGGGAGGATTCTAAGATCCTGTGCCTTTGCTCCAGGGCATTTGTAGAGTAAGTAGAAACGAGAATCTCTTCATTTTCTAGCACAGTCATTACCCAGAAATGTAGGTATTTCAAACGTGGTTGTAATTTATCTCTGAAACCAGCCAGAGCATCTGACCCTTGGGCACTGTGATGTTTAAGAAAAACAAAACCCTCAGACATGACGGAGTGGTCGCCCACTGCCGTTAATTTTTAAGTGAAGGACTACATCTACTTGTTAGGCTGCTATGAAAAAATGTCGTAGGTGCTATATGCCATCTCATATTTGTAAATCGAGGGGACATTTAAAAATTGGGGGAAAGCTACATGTAAAATGAAATCTAGTGGATATGATGTCATAAAGTGAAAGTTTAAAGTTGAGTGACTTGCTTTGGTTAACGTCTTTTTTTAAACCTGAAAACCTACTTAAGCCCAAATGCACATAATTAAAACTTCAAAGTAGTTGAGATAAAAGACAACTATATTTACATCAGTTTTTGTGATATCTTTATTTTGGGGGAAATCTTTGTATCAGGTAAAAATTGCCCTACATGGAAAAGAGCTAGTATGCAGGAAAAAAACATCAAGATGAATTCTAGGAATTGTTTTCTTTATATTAAATGCGTGAGTTAAGCCACTTGAATCTCTATAACGGGTATATTAATCTCACATGCTTATTTTGTTAGAGTTAAATGTTGTGGAGTTGAATTTTATGTGATAGACTTTTAATATAGTTTAATATAGTAGGTTTTAAGTTTGAAGGAATTCATTTTTCTCTTGTAATTTTGTGGAGTAATTTGAAAACGCAAAAAGAAGTTAAGCGTGTTAAATTTAATGTAAAAAGTATTGTAGCCTTTTTTAGTCAGGCATGCATGTAATCATACAATCATTCTGAAAATGTGTTTTGTGCTCTTGTATATCAAGTATGCTGGTAGGCACTGAGGTACAAGACATTCTGTCCCTACTTGTCTTGAGTTTACTTGCTAGCAAAGAAGATCAATATTAAGACAATTGGTTACTTTATTACTTGGTTGGTTATAGTTATAAGTGCTATGAGAGAGAAGTGCAGGGTGCTGTGAAAACAAGTTTTTCCAAGGGTCACAGAAGTTTCTTTGAGGAAGTAGCTTTTGCAAAGAGGTCTAACGGGAATAAATTGGGGTAAGTTTCAGTGGGAGGAAGCGTTCTCTGCAGGCTGAACTCAGTAAAGGCCTTGAGGGAGCAAAAGAAAGCCTGCCAAACTGAACAAAATGGCTGGGAGGGACGGCGGGCACGGTGGTGCACGCCTATAATCCCAGCACTTTAGGAGGCCGAGGAGCGAGGATCGCTTGAGCCCAGAAGTTGGAGACTAGCCTGGGCAACATAACAACACCTCATCTGTACTGAAATTTTTTTTTTTTTTTAAATAGCCAGCATGTGGTGGCACATGCTTGTAGTACCAGCTAATCGGGAGGCTTAGGCCGGAGGCTCTCTTGAGCCCAGGAGATCCAGGCTGCAGTTAGCCATTGTCGTGCCTGGGTGACAGAGCCTGTCCCCCCTCCAAAAAAAAAAAAAGAAAAGAAAAGAAAAAAAGACTGGGAAAGAAAGAAGATAGGGTGTGCACGGTGGGAAGGGTCAAAACCTGCAGGACTTGTAGACTATAGGAAAACCTTAAGCTGGGGAATGACGCGATCGGATTTGCATATTTAAAATACTACTCAGGCCACAGCGTGGAAGATTGTTTGGAGGAAGAGAACCACTTAAGACCATTGTTTAGGCAAGAGATTATAGTGACTTGAATTAGGATAGATGGCAGTAGAAATGGAGAAAGGTGGAAAGATAGGAGAAAACTTGTTGGGGGTGGGAATTGAATTGTATTGCTGCCTTTCACTGAGGTAGGGATCACTGGAGAATCATGGGTTTTATTTTGGGTCAATGAAGATAAGATCATGAGTTTGATTTTATATATTTTGATTTGGGGGTACTTGTGAGATAACCAAGAGTATAAGCAGTTAGATAGATTGATTTGGAGCACTGGAGAAGTCTGGGCTAGTTTTAAAAACTTGAGCCATTTAGCCTTAGATAGTAATTGAACCCATTAATGAAGTGTGGGGGAGTGGGGTCTATCTTTGAGGAATTGCAACACTTTTTAAAGACAAGAAGAGATTGATTGACTAGGAAACAGACAAGCACAAGTACACTGTCACCAAGTGTTTCAGTGAAGGTATAGTCAACATTGGAAAGCTGCCAAAATATCAAGCAAAATGAGGACTAAAAGTATCCACTAGAATTGACTAAATCCCCTGGATCGATTGATTGCAGCAGGAAGAGCTGCAGACAAAACCCCTCAGACACCGAGTTAAAGAAGGAACGGGTTTATTTGGCCGGGAGCATCAGTAAGACTCCTGTCTCAAGAGCCGAGCTCCCTGAGTGAGTAATTCCTGTCCTTTTTAAGGGCTCCCCAAGTCTAAGGGGGTCCGCGTGAGAGGGTCGTGATTGATTGAGCAAGCAGAGGGTATGTGACCCGGGGCTGCATACACCGGTAATTAGAAAGGAACCGAACTGGACAGGGGTCTTCACAGTGTCCTTTTCATTGCCTTTTATTTATTTATTTATTTATTTATTTATTTATTTATTTGAGACAGAGTCTCGCTCTGTCGCCTAGGCTTGAGTGCAGTGGCGTGATATCTGCTCACTGCAAGCTCTGCCCCCTGGGTTCATGCCATTCTCCTGCCTCAGCCTCCCAAGTAGCTGGGAATACAGGTGCCTGCCACTACACCCAGCTAATTTTTTGTATATTTAATAGAGACGGGGTTTCACCATGTTAGTCAAGATGGTCTCGATCTCCTGATCTTGTGATCCACCCACCTTGGCCTCCCAAAGTGCTGGGATTACAGACGTGAGCCATGGCACCTGCACAGTGCCTTTTTTATGCAAATAACCGATTAGGTCAGGGGTCAGTCTTCAACTACTAGGCCCAGAGTGTGGTGCTGGGCTGTCTGCTTGTGGATTTCGTTTCTGCCTTTTAGTTTTTACTTCTTTCTTTGGAGGCAGAAATTGGGCATAAGACAATATGAGGGGTGGTCTCCTCCCTTAGATGACTTACTAAGTGCCACTACTAATTGTTTTACATTTTGTGCTGACAGAGGCACTCCTTAACCAAACTTTACACAGGCTCCTCTGAGTGAGCTCTTCTTTTGATTAGGCCTTGTCATTTGGGACTGGTCTTCAACCTGTCTGGTCCAGTTTTAACAAGAATCTTTCCAAGTCCATTAGTTTTTTGTTTGTTGGTTTGTTTTTTGGTGGAGGTGGGGTGGTTCTTGGGTATTTTTGTTTGTTTGTTTTGTTTTTTTTTAGTCTTTGAAGGTTTATTTTGAGACTGGGTCTCACTTTGTCACCCAGGCTGGAGTGCAATGGTACAATCACGGCTCACTGCAGCTTCAACTTCCCTGACTCAAGCGGTCCACCTACCTTAGCCTTCTGAATAGCTGGGACCACAGCTGTGCACCACCATACCTGCCTGATTTTTTAATTTTTTGTAGCAACAGGGATCTCACCTTATTGCCCACACTGATCTGAAACTCCTGGGTACAAACAGTTTTCCCGCCTCAGCCTCCCAAAGTGTTGGGATCACAGGTGTGAGCCACTGCACCCAGCCTAGTCCCTTAGTTTTGTTTTTTGTTTGTTTGTTTGTTTTTTAACTAGAATCCTGCTAAGTCCATGTGGCAAGAATCTTCCCACCCTTAGTATCTGATCACTCTGGCCTGCCCTCAGCAAGAATCCTGTTGGTATAGCAACAATCCCCCCACTCTGGATATCTCCCCTCAGTAATTTTCCATCCACTGACCACACCCCCTGAATTCTGCCCATTGGCTATCTTCACCTGTCTTTGCTGTACTTGAAGTTAAGCAAAATTTCTCTCTCCATTGCCATTATCTTTTTTTTTTTTTCTTCTCTCTTTTGAGACAGAGTCTCACTCTGTCGCCCAGGCTGGAGTGCATTGGCATGATCTCGGCTCACTGCAACCTCTACCTCACAGGTTCAAGCAATTCTCGTGCCTCAGCCTCCCAAGGAGCTGGGATTACAGGAGTGCACCATCATACCCGGCTAATTTCTGTATTTTCAGTAGAGATGAAGTTTTACCTTGGAGGCTGGTCCCGAGCTCCTGACATCAAGTGATCCGCCCACCTTGGCCTCCTAAAGTGCTGGGATTGCATGCGTGCGGCTACCATTATGTTGATTACTATCACAGTTATCCTAAATAAAGCCTTTCTTTTCCGTTTTAACAAATGTCAGAATAATTTAAAAAATGTTTAAGCCTTCTAGCAGCCCCATGAGGTATGTCTTGTTATCCTCACTTTATTCAAGTAGAAAATTGAGTCTTGGCTGGTTGTGGTGGCCGACACCAGTAATCCAAGTACTTCAGGAGGTTGAGACAGGCAAATCGCTTGAGCTCAGAAGTTCAAGACCAGTCTGGGCAACATGGCGAAACCCCATCTCTACTAAAAATACAAAAAATTAGCCAGGCATGATGGGGCACTCCTGTAGTCCCAACTATTCTGGAGACTGAGTCCAGGAAGTAGAGGCTGCAGTGAGCCGTGATTGTACCACTGCACTCCAGTCCGGGTGACGGAATGAGATCCTGTCTCAGAGTCTCAGTAGTGGCCTAAAAAAAATCACATAGCCAGTAAATGGCAGCCTTGGAATTCTACCCCACATCTGTATGACATGAGAGCCTTTCTACTATGCTACCAGTTGGCATAAAACACATTTTCATTGAATCTCCCTCATTAAGGTATTTAAGTAATCTAAAGTCACTAGAACAACTGGTGTTCTGTTCAGATACTTTAACATTAATATAGATTCGCGGAGATAGAGGACTATTCTGGAAACTGAAGAGTCTGTATTTCCCTCTGATCATACTCATGTGACAGTGTCTAATGGTGATCTCTAGTCTTTCATATAGGATACAAAAAAATTGTTTGATATGTTTTCCCCCCAACAGGTTCCTGAGTCAGAATTTAAAAGAGTAGTGACCTTATAGACAGCATATCTATCTGCTTTTATAAAACTCAGCTGTGTGGCCTTGGACAAGTCACATATTACTTCTGTGATCCCCTTTTAACACTTTCAGAAAGGACTTCCTTTCCATTTTACTACTTGAAAATTAATCCAACCGCGTGCAGTGGCTCACGCTTATAATCCCAGCACTTTGGGAGGCCAAGGCAGGCAGATCATTTGAGGTCAAGAGTTTGAGACCAGCCTGGCCAACATGGTGAGTGCTGGGATTGCATGCATGCGGCTACCATTATGTTGATTACTATCACAGTTATCCTAAATAAAGCCTTTCTTTTCCATTTTAACAAATGTTTCTACTAAAAATACAAAAATTAGCTGGGCGTGGTGGTGCACGCCTATAATCCCAGTTACTTGGGAGGCTGAGGCAGGAGAATTGCTTGAACCTAGGAGGTGGAGGTTGCAGTGAGCCAAGATCACGCCGTTGCACTCCAACCTGGGCAACAGGGTGAGACTGTCTCAAAAAAAAATTTTTTTAAAGGAAAATGAAGCTGATTCACAGTCCCTTTGCAAAAGAGGAATTGCTACTTGTACTTCAGAGATTTCCAAGAATCTTTTATTCAGCATTTATTTCAGCCACCCAAGTGTCGGGTGCTGCAATAGAAAGATGACTTAGGCATCATGGTGATGATTGCTGT
Organism: Piliocolobus tephrosceles; assembly: GCF_002776525.5. Lineage (NCBI taxonomy): Eukaryota > Metazoa > Chordata > Mammalia > Primates > Cercopithecidae > Piliocolobus > Piliocolobus tephrosceles. The sequence goes on from NC_045440.1 coordinate 56,619,667, forward strand.
ATTCAGAGGTATGAGGATAAGAATTCAGGTGGCTGCTTAGAGTTCTAAGGAGAGCAGTATCTTGGTGGGATTACTGCAATCCAGTTTGGGTCTCCTGCTTTATAATTCAAGTCAGTAGTTAAGATTTATTTAGTCCTTACATGTGCTAGGTCCAGAAATTACAACAAATCTTCTCTATTTTTGAGGCCATCAATTCATCCAGAGTCATTATGCTCTGTGGATTAAGTTACACTAATCAAACTCAAAGACAGCTTTATAGAGAATACTTAGCAAGCATAATGGAAATTCTTCAAATGCCAGGCATTAGAAATACATCATTCCTGGTGATGAATGCTCTTGGAGATACTTGAAAGTTTTAAGTAAGAAACAGTTTTCATAAAAATTTAAGAGCTGGTATTCTCTTGTTGCTGATCTTTCTGCCTCAAATTAACAGTAGCCTTGGAACATACTAGTAATAACCTTGGACATCTGATTTACCTCTCACCCATGAGGAGAGGCCTTTCTGCCACTTTCTCAGGACCTGACCTGTTAAGCTGGGCCCATCCTCCAGAAGGCTTACAGGCTAGCACTGTGGTGGGACCAAGAAGCACACTAAAAAAAAATACCTGGCTCTATGTAGGAGATGCAGGCCAGGAAAGGAGAGTCATTTTGTAGTCAATGGCAGCCAAGACTACATGCTTAATTCATGGCCCACAGTATGATCGAGTACTGATGTTAACGTTTAGGAAGCCCTACTTCTAAAAGAGAAGAGAGAGAGAATGTAAGTTATGAAATATAAAAAGTTGAGAAGATTTCACAACTCACACCTCCAGAAAATAATACACAATTGGATTTGAATCAGAATGACTTCTAAAACACTGTTTAATGACCATCTTATCAATTCCATTGAATTTAACCTTTTTGAACTGAAACATGTGCTTTTCAGTACAAATAATTTCGTGTGTATTCTTTTTTTTCTTTTTTTTTTTTTTTTAAGACAGAGTCTTGCTCTGTTGCCCAGGCTGGAGTGCAGTGGCAACCTCCACTTCCTGGGTTCAAGCAGTTCTCATGCCTCAGCCTCCCAAGTTGCCAGAACTACAGGCCCACACCACCACACCCAGCTAATTTTTGTTATTTTTGGTAGAGACAGGGTTTCATCGTGTGTGCCAGACTGGTCTCAAATTCTTAGACTCAAGTGATCCACCCGTCTCTGCCTCCCAAAGTGCTAGGATTATAGGCATGAGCCACCTTGTCTGGCATGGCTTTTTTTTTTTTTGAGTCAGAGACTCACTGCTGCACAGGCTGGAGTGCATTGGTATGATCATTGCTTACTGCAGCCTCAAGCTCCTGGGCTCAAGTGATTTCTCCCAGCTCAGCCTCCCGTGGTAGAACCCTAGCTGTGCACTACACCCGGCTAATTTTTTTTGTTTTTTCTAGAGATGGGGCCTGACCTTGCATAACCTGGGTCTGTCTGATATTTCATCAGGAATAGTTGGGTCATGTCTTAGCAGGAATGCCACAGAAATGATGACTGTGCCCAGTTCTGTGTGGCCTCAGGAGGCACTTTTTGTAGCTAGTATACCACCATGGGTGATGTTGCTGAATGCCAGGTTTTCTACTGTAAAGTCACAATGGTTCCCTCTGTATTAATCAGTATTTTGTGGGGGCATATTCCAGTGTCATATCAGTGTCCTGTTTTCCAGTAAACCCACAAGCCTTGCCCTTCTTTGATAACTTCCGCCTGAATCAGGTACCTCTGTTAAGGATAACAAGGAGTGGTTCCTGTCTCCTTCACTCCTACTGCATTTATTAGTTAGCATTCTGTAAGGAGCGCTTTCCCTTCTCTCCCCATGTATTTATTCATTTATGTTAACACGGAATCTAGATTCTTGGTTTACTAACAGGTTATATTCCATTGCTAACATCAATTTGGTGCTGATACTGTCTCTAATTTGGCCAGTGGGGAACTCTAAAGTGGCTCCTGTGTCCTTGTGGTATTTGTAGCGTTGAGTGCTTCCTAACCTTCTGGCATAAGATGACCCAGGTTTATCTTTTACAGTTCATGCTCCAACCTGGAATTGTCATTTCTCCAGGGCAACTTGGTTCCTTTAGTGGAAAATAGTATTTAGAAACCAAAAGCTGGGTGCTCATTGTGCTTATTGCTCCTGTGCCCTCTTAGTAGAGAGAGTTGAGCACTGTATAGATGTGTGTTTTACACACATGCATGAATATGTCTATATATGTGTGTACACGTACATATATACACACATACATAACACTTTTGAAAACTATTTTTATGTCTGCTGTGTATATACACTTAAATGCCGGGAGTTTATAACAATATTTTTAATATTGACCCAACACCTGAGGGTTCTTTCTAGCCTGCCTTCCTATCAGATGATGTCTTGAGCCCACCTTGTTTTTAAATAATCTTCATTTCTATTTAAAAAAATTTTATTTAAAAACATTAAAATAAATTTTAAAATATTAAATAAAGTAAATAAGTAACCTTCAACAAGGAGAATCTTGGCTAACATTATCTTCAACATATTTACATATTTGCTCATTGTAACCAACTTGCAACCATACTGGTCCTGTCCTTCACCTGACATCTCAGTGCCTTATATCTTCAGGTGCTTTTGGGGAGACCAGTGATGCCCCGTGTGCAGCTCCTGCTCCCCACCCCCAGTGCACATGTTCTTGGGGACCAGTTGCTGCCAAAGCACGTTTGCACATCACCCCCTTGCCTGTTCACCATCCTGCTGAGTCACCACCTACTTTACATTTCGTATAGTATCTCCAAAAAAGAAACAAGAGGATGTGAAATAGAGCAAGTACACTAGAATTTTATTTAGTTAAATTGATTGTAGCTCCATTAGAAAAGTTATGTTAACTTCCACTTGCAATTGGCCTTCTTGTGGCAGTTACAGTGGCGTTTATTACAACTGAATTTATAGTCAGGAAGATATTAAAAGCAAAATCTTTCACTTTTTTTTAAGTATTCTGTTAGGTTTATTTTGGTAACCTTTGCTCAGACCATGAATACCTTGTCTACTATTCACAATGGATAGTTTGTCTTATTAGCAAATGGATTAGGGTGTGCATGTTGATTTATGTGTATGTAAGCTAAATCTTTCCACTGTTTTATACTCACAACAAAATTTAGAGAACACCCCATTGTTTATGTATCAAAAGAAATATCAGATTCTTCCCCCAATGTCCAGGAAAAATTACCGTTAATTTTTTTTTTTTTTTTTTTTGAGAGATGGAGTTTTGCTCTTGTTGCCCAGGCTGGAGTGCAGTGGTGTGATCTCAGCTCACTGTAACCTCCGCCTCCCAGATTTAAGTAATTCTCCTGCCTCAGCCTCCCAAGTAGCTGGGACTGTAGGTGCCTGCCATCACGCCCGGCTAATTTTTGTGTTTTTACTAGAGATGTGGTTTCACCATGTTGGCCAGGCTGGTCTCAAACTCCTGACCTCAGGTGATCTGCCCACCTCAGCCTCCCAAAGTGCTGGGATTACAGGTGTGAGCCACCGTGCCTGGCCTTAATTTTAGTAACTAGTAGTTATAGTAATAAATGCTACCATGTGTTAAGCATTGTGCTAAATATTTTACATATACTGGCAGTCCTTACAACAGCTCCATGAGAAATGTATTATTGCCTCTACGTTATGAGTGAGGAAAATGTGTTAGCAGATTGCTTTTCTGTTTCATAAGGTTTTTATTAATTAATCTATGATGGCTTGAGATTTCTTTCCCTCTAAACTTACGGCTTAATTCATTTCAATATGAACTGCTTAATCTGCTTTGCAGGGATCGAAAATTATACAATTTGGGATTAAAAGGCTATTACATCAGAGACAGTGACGACAATTCAGGTAATATAGTATAAAATTATATAATCCTTTTTTGCTGAAATTAGCCATAATGTGTTTATTTATGTGTAATTTGTTATAATATTGTATTGATTTGTTAGCATAAAAATAAATGCCAAATAATTCTGTAATCAGACAATTTTTATTTTTTTTTATAACGTGGTTCTGGAATCTATGAAAGCAGATCTTTTATTTTTCTATAGCTCCTGTGATGACAATGTAGCCTCTTTTGCCCTGTGCAGTGTTCTTTCCTGAGTTGCCGCCATTAGATATGAGCAACCTGGAATTTAAAACTTTGAAAAGTAGAGAATATGTGGTTTCTGGCTGGATGTGGTGGCTCATGCCTGTAATCCCAGCATTTTGGGAGGCCAAGGCAAGCAGATCACTTGAGGTCAGGAGTACGAGACCAGCCTGGACAACGTGGTGAAACCCCGTCTCTACTAAAATTACAAAAATTATCCCGGTATGTTGGTGGGCACCTATAATCCCAGCTACTCTGGAGGCTGAAGCAAGAAAATCCCTTGAACCCAGGAGGCAGAGTTGACAGTGAGCTGAGATCATGCCACTGCACTCCAGCCTGGGCAACAGAGCAAGACTCCATCTCCAATTTAGAATATGTAAATTCTAATCATAATACACTTCATCAGAAGTGTATTATGTAGGTAAATGCTGCAGGATAAAAATTCCAGATGAACATCTATAGTCTTTTGCCTGAAGTAAAGAGACTGTCATCTTGGTTAACTTTCCCAAATAACAAATATAATTTATGTTGAGCCTCACTTTGGTCTCTCAAACTTCCCTACTGCATTTGTTCTTCCACATAGGCCTTTTGTGTTTCTAGACACAGAGAAAATTACAGCATGGAGTTAGAAGCCAAAGTCAGCCCAAGTACAGTGTCATAGTTACCTTTGGAAATCCTTTAACTCTCATGGTGATGGAACAAATTACTGTTTCTTCAGTTGATCACTGGATGGAATGTTCAGTTTGTGTTTCCGTGCTATGCTATACAAATAAAGTTCCTATAACACTAGGCTCCTCAAGCATAAGAAAATACGCATACTATGAAAGGAATGTAAAACTTAACTCATCTTCTCCATTTTGCTGTCTCCTGAGCTTTCGTAAGTATATTGAATGGAGTAGCGAGTGGGATCCCCTTCATTATTTAGAAAGGTATCTTTCTCCCTCTTGTAGTAGAATTTGCACACATGAGATTTCTCTTTTTCAGTCTTCATTTTGGCTGTGTCAGATTTACTGTTCTGTTGCCTGAGATCATCAAGCTGGAGTGCAGCCCAGTGCTAATTGAGTATGCTAATATATAAAATGATTTTTGTTATCTAAATTTTAAATAGTTAATAGAGCACTTGAATGGCATATGTTCCATTAATGGTATAATTACTGTTAGATATTAGGGTAAAGTAAAACTTACTTTGTTGTAATAAATGGTTTTTCTATAAGAATTAGAGTCACAGAGCTTGAAAAAAATATTCCAGTTCAGTGGATTTCAAACCTTTCTCTTTTTTTAGAGAGAGAGAGGGTCTTGCTCTGTTGCCCATGTGGCGATTGCTTAAGCATTCCTCTCTCCTGAGCCTCCCAAGTAGCAGGGACTATGGGCGCCACCACACCAGGGTAGTTTTGTTATTGTTTTTTGTTTTTTTGTAGAGACAGGGTCTCGCTGTGTTCCTCAGAATTGTCTCAAACTCCTGGCCTCAAGCAGCCTCTCAAAATGCTGAGATTAGAGCCATAAACCACTGTGCCCAGCCCCAGGATTTCAGACTTCTGATAGCAGGATCCTTTCATTAAATCAGCTCTTCCACAAAATCCCAGAACCTAAGTCCCAGATGTATTGAACTGTCTGTGAGGGGCATGAAGACGTAATTCTCACCTGCTCTTGTTAACACCTCCTAAAATAACTTCGCAAATCATTATTTTTAAATTCACTGACTTTGTTCAGTAATTTTGCAGGTGAAGAATGTGAACATATAAATATTTTCTCCACAGACCAGGGTTACGTGGCCTGTTGTCTTCCTTCCATCCTCAGTATTTTGCACAGTGCCCAACGTAGAGCAGATGCTCAATAAGCGTAAGTTAAATGGGCAGCTGGATGAATAGTGGCAGGCAGAGCCCAACGAGAAATTGTCTCTTGATTCTTCATTGGCTTTTTTTTTTTACTAGTCCATATTACCATCAATTGTTTCTTTTTGTTTTGTTTTTTATTTTTTTTTTTTTGAGACAGAGTCTCGCTCTCTCACCCAGGCTGGGGTATAGTGGCACGATCTTGACTCACGGCAACCTCCGGCTCCCAGGTTCAAGCAATTATCCTGCCTCAGCTTCCCGAGTAGCTGGGATTACAGGCACCTGCTACCACGCCCAGCTAATTTTTGTGTTTTTGGTAGAAACGGGTTTTCACCATGTTGGCCAGGCTAGTCTCAAACTCCTGACCTAAAGTGATCTGCTTGCCTCAGTCTCCCAAAGCACTAGGATTACAGGCATGAGCCACCGTGCCCAGCATACCGTCAGTTGTTTTTTGTTGGTTTGTGTTCTTTTTTTTCCTTTAAAAATTGTAACTTTGCAGGCCAGGCAAGATGGCATGCAACTGTAATCCTAGCTGCTTGTGAGGCTGAGGCAAGAGAACTGACTGAGCCCAGGAGTTCAGAGCTTTTTAGTGCATTATGATCATATCTGCAAATAGCTGTTATACTCCAACCTGGGCAGTACTGTGAGACCCCCATCTCTAAAAAATAAAAAAAAAAAAAATTGTAACATTTGCCTACCTTTGTTTTGGGCAGGTCCTGTAATCAGTCACTCTGGATCTCAGGGTTTTTTTAAATGAAAATAAGAAAACCTGCCTCTTAAGTTTTCCTTAAAACTAAGCTAATAAATGCTATCTATAGGAGACCAGGCGACAGAAGAGGAGGAAGGTGGTTATTCTTGTGGTACTGCGGAATCACGTGACAGCAAAGGCATATGCCTAGATGAAAGTGAGCTTGATTCTGAGGCTGAACTCATGAGAAGTATGGGATTGCCACTTCAATTTGGTAGGATATCTGCACATAAGAATTTTGAGGTAAATATTAATTTACTTTTATTATCTCTCAGTTTTCTTTATAAAATATCGCAGGGAATTACTTTTTATCAGATTAAATGCATTCACAATCAGCACTCTCTGCCTCTTTTTAAATGTATGTATTTATAAATTAACCAGAACTGCAAGTTGTAATATGTCCCACATGTGACTATTCCTCCTCTTGGAAACTTAGACGGTATGTCACTTGTTTGTGGAGCTGAAAGCCCATAGTGGGACCTTGAGAGTATTTTGTTTAATGTAATGTCAAAATAGACTTGGATTCTGCTTTCTTGTATAGTTCATGAAGTGCATTTTATATTCAAATTATTTATCTGATGTAGGTATCTATGAATACTAGAAATAAAGTTAAAATAAAAAAGAAAAAGAAAAAACATCAAAAGAAATACTTAGATGAAATTATGCAAGAATCTTGGAGAAAAGAATATGAAGAAGAACACATTTTGGCTTCAGATGATCCATCTTCAATTGAACAGTATGAGAACACCAGAATATGTGAACTTCAAAGCAAAAAAGATACTGAGACAGAAAATCTTCCTGTGGAAAATACATTATCTCCAAAGCTAGAAATTACAGAGAAATGGGAAAAGTATTGGAATGAATATGGAGGAGGACTATTGTGGCAAAGTTGGCAAGAAAAACATCCGGATCAAGCACTGTCCTCTGAACCTTGGAACTTTCCTGATACAAAGGAAGAATGGGAGCAACATTATAGTCAACTTTATTGGTATTATTTGGAACAGTTTCAGTATTGGGAAGCTCAGGGTTGGACTTTTGATGCTTTGCAAAGCTGTGATACAGATACTTACACATCTAAAACAGAAGCTGACAACAAGAAAGATGAAAAATGCTTGAAAGTTGACTTAGTATCTTTTCCATCTTCACCTATTATAGTTGATAATGACAGCTCTGGTACAAGTGATAAGGATTGTAGTGAAATACTTGATGGAATTAGTAACATAAAACTGAATTCAGAGGATGTAAAACAGAGCCAATTAGATTCCTCTACAAGTCATGATTGTCATCAACAGCTAAGTGAAGTTAGTAGCAGAAGAGAGTGCCCTGCTTCCGGCCAAAGTGAACCACATAATGGAGGAACCAATGAGGAAAGCAACTCACCAGGGAATACAAGCACAGACCCACCAGCTCAGGGTAAGATTAACCAAGATTTATTCTGCCATGTAATGGTTAGCAAAATGAATTCATTCAGCAAAATAACTACTAATCCTTTATTGTAGAGTTAAATAATACCAACTACATTTCATATAATAATGAAATGATTTAATCCATTCTATTTTCATATCACAAGTTGTTACCCTTTTCTGTTAATAAGAGTATTTGCATACAGTTCTCAAAAATATCATTCCTTCTTGTACTTTGGTGGCTAATGAAGGAAAACGTGGAATCTCTTGAGAAATCTAATTTAGAGTGAGCTTGGAACTTTTAGTTTTTCAGAGCAAATGAGTTTATAAGAGGCATGTTAGAAAGCAATTGAGAACGTACATTTGACATTAGGCAAATGTCTTATGAGTCATATGTGGAATTCATGTAGGACAAGCAAAATCTTGCTGTGAAAAAAGATCTCAACGGGGCCCAGAATTAATTTATAACTGGAATAATTTCAGGATTCTCATCAATAAAATATCCAGGATAAGGAACTTGGTTGATTCCTGAATAACTGATCAAACAAAAAAAAGGCTTGTGCAAACTGGTGCCACTCAGGACTAGAGAATGCCAATGAGAAGTGCTTTGAAAGGAGTTAATCGGAGTAGGGTAGAATGAGAATGTTTACTTTGCGTTGCTGTAAAGGAATACCTGAGACTGAGGCATGTATAAAGAAAAGAGGTTTATTTTGGCTCACAGTTTTGCAGGCTGCACAGGAAGCATAGCCTCAGCATCAACTCCTGGTGAGGGCCCCAGGAACCTTGCAATTATGGCAGAAGGTGAAAGCGGAATAGGCATGCCACATGGCAAGAGAGACAGCAAGAGAGAGGGGGATGTCCCAGGCTCTGGTTAGCAATCAGATATTGCAGTAACTCATTACCATGAGGAGGCACCAAGCCATTCATGAAGGATCTGCTCCATGACCCAAACACTTCCCACCAGACCCCACTTCCAACATTAGGGATCACATTTAAATATGAGGTTTAGAGGGGACAATCATCCAAACCATATCAGTGTTCTTGCTAAGGAGAGGGTTCTGCCAATTAACAGCACCAGGAAAATGAGAGAGGAGGGAATTTCTGTGACATCTGCATATCCTGAAGTTTTGGCATCCTGATGTTACATGCTGAGGACATCTAGTGTAGAGGAACTTTCTTCTCAGCCTTACTCCTTTGTCAAATGGTTTTGACCTTTTACTTAGCCATCAGATTTGCTTTGCTTATCTCAGATTGCTGATAATACTTCATCCAGCTGAGAGTTTCTAAAGAGCTCTGCCAACTTGCTTTTTTCTCTGTATTCTTAGATTCTTATAGTGGAACCTACCTCACTATAATATTCTCATTCCTTTCTATTTAGGTGATATATTTTCACTTTTATTTTGAGATGGAGTCTTACTCTGTCGCCCAGGCTGGAGTGTAGTGGCACGATCTCAGCTCACTGCAGGGTCCACCTCCGGGCTCAAGCAGTTCTCCAGCCTCAGCCTCCCGAGTAGCTGGGACTACAGATGTGTGCCACCACTTCCAGTTAATTGTGTTTTTTTTGTATTTTTAGTAGATACAGGGTTTCACTGTGTTGGCCAGTCTGGTCTCAAACTCCTGACCTCAAGTGATCCTCCCGCCTCAGCCTCCCAAAGTGCATAGGTGTGAGCCACCATGCACAGCCATCCTTTTTTATCTGAAGATTTTATATTAATACTCTGATACTCTTCTATACTCTCCTGATACCTTTCTGTACATATTTTGACCATAAAATTTATAATATACATATTGGGCATTGTTTTGGCCTCTGACTTACTGTCTCATTTACCCTCTTTGGTTCTCCTCCCTCATCTGCCCGCTTTTTTCTTTGCCAAACACAGTAATTCTCACAGTCTCTGCCTTCTGTTGCCTGTTCCCTTACTTATGTTTATAGATTGTCCACTACTGTAATAACTCCAGTTTGTCTGCCATCAGGATTAATATGAGGGTTTTAGATTTTGATTTGTTTTAGATCCTCCCGTGAGTTCAAAATTTAAGGTATAGGTTATGCTTCTATGTAAGTATGTTTTCTACTCTTTGTGGTTGGTGCTTTTCTGAAAGAGTGAAAGCTTCCCACTGTCTACCCTGCAGACATCTTTTTCCTCCTGGTCTCAGCTACCCGCTTTCTTCCAGTCTGACAAGATAGAGAACAAAGACAGATTTGTGCCTCAGTTTTTGTCACCGTAAGTTAAAGAACTCTTCTTAAAGATAGTATTGTCTTTGTTACTCTCATTACTAATGTTACTTTCATACTATATTAAAGGCAAATGAAGAGAAATGCTTCTTACTCAATGTGAGTATGCCCCCTTTACAGTCATTTCAATTAAAATTCCATAAGAATGTGACTGCTAACAGCTACACAAAGGCAGCTTTGTGGGTTAATTTGTGTAGATTTGGGCAGCTATGAAGAAGTGGTTTTAGTTTGTTGGTTTTTTTTAAGTAGTTAGATCATGAACATTTTAAAACCTGTTAAAAACTTTAGACAAATTAAATTTAATAGAGTTTAATTGAGCAAAGAACGATTCTTGAATCAGGCAGCTCCCGGAACCAGAATAGGTTCAGAGCAACTCCAGGGTTGCCACATGATTGGAATAACATTTATAGACAGAGAAAGAAAAATGATGTACAGAAGGCAGAAGTGAGGTACAGAAACAGCTAGATTGGTTACAGCCCAGTTTTTGCCTTACTTGAACACCATTTGAACAGTTGGCTGCCTGTGATTAGCCAAAACTGTGCTTGGTACAAGAGTAGGTTATAGTCTTTTTATACAACCAATTAGGTTACAGTTCACTAAGTGTGGAGAAACCTTTAAGCTGAGCTTAAAATGTGTACACGGACAGCTTTAGGCTAAATTTAATTTAACAAACCTTATAGTTAGGATTTTTAAAATACTCAGACTCTGCATATAGACACACAAACAGGTAGATGTGACCTGGTACTTTGATGCACATGTACAGTGCATTGCAGAAAAGGTGCTAAAATATTTTGATTGGCTTTGCAAATAGCAGAAAAGTTGTCAAACCAAGGGGGAAAACCTACTGCAATATTTCTGCCTCTTTAGATTCACAGAAGTCTTCAGGAACAAACACAAGCAAAGACAGACCACATGCCAGTGGTACTGATGGAGATGAAAGTGAGGAAGATCCACCTGAGCATAAGCCAAGCAAACTGAAGAGGAGGTAAGTTGCATGAGACCTCTCTCACCAGAGTGTGTTAGAGTAAGCATTTGTATCCGTAAGCAAGTGGTTATTAAATGATTGTTATGTTCACAGCATTGGTAATCATGTAAGAAGAGGCAAGGTCTACTGGTAAGATTCTGAGCCCTTGGACCTAGACCTCTGGTCAGAGCCAAACTCTGCTACTCAGAAACTCTGAGTACATTTCCTTCTTTTTTTTTTTTAAGACACAGTCTCGCTTTATCGCTCAGGCTGGAGTACATGGCACAATCATAGCTCACTATGATCTTGAACTCCTCAGCTCAATTGAACTTGAACTCCTCACCTCAGTTGATCCTTCTGCCTTGAGTAGCTGGGACTCCAGGCGTGTGCCACCACTCCTGATTAGTTTTTTAAAATTTTTTGTAGAGACAGGGTCTCGCTGTATTGCCCAGGCTGATGTGAAACTCCTGGCCTCAAGTGATCCACTTGCCTTGACCTTCCAAAGCACTGGGATTACAGGTGTGAGCCACACCTGGCCTAAGTACATTTCTTAATTTCTCATCTATAAGATTGGATTGATGCCTTTTTTGTGATCATTGGGTGGACAGGAGCTGGCATGTAATATATCTGACACTTAGTAGCTATCAATGAATCATAACTTTTAACTAATAATTAGATTCATATCCTCTCTCTCTCACCAGTTCTAATGTTTCTCAAAAGTCTGGATATATCTTATCCCAGATTTGTATTGCTGAAAAAGACCTCAAGGTCATGCTCTCATTGTATAGATAGGAACACTGAGGCAAGTAGGAGTGAGTATCTTTGTTGCTCAGAGTGTCTTCATAGCAATGGCAGTTCTAAAGCCAGAGCCCAGACCACCTACTCAAAGCAGTGCAATTTCTGTTTACCACTGTGAAAGCTGTAAGAGTCAAAACAGTCACTTGTGTCAAACACTGGTAAAATGTCACCAGGGAAGGCCATGAAAGACTCTCATGCACTATTTGCCTGATAACAGGAACTGTCACAAGAAATTTTTCCAAGCCAAAACATCACACAAGAACAGATAGCTGTTTATACAGGAACATGTGCCTGACACAGTCTCACAAGCCCAATTCAAAACTGCAGAGGCCTAACCATGACTCTCAGATTACAAGTTCCACCTAACAACCTCTGGCTCTCCTAATGAAAGCTCACCAGCTGTTTGTTGTAAGATGCTGCCAGTGCCCGTGAACTAACTTTCTAAACAACGTGCGTGACCTCTTTCCTCAGTGAAACTCTAACCTTTTCCTTTCTTCTTTGGACATTTCATGAGGCCACCTCATTCTGTGCTTATGTCCCAAACTGCAGCTCTGTTTTCGTGTTTTATAACCAAATAAAAGTTCTTTTATGTGTGTGTGTGTGTGTGTGTGTTCATCCCTACATTTTTTTCTTGGAGGTTTATACTACTTCTACACATAATTAAACACGTAGAGAATAATGTAAGGTGGGATGTAGTCAGATGCTAATGCTGTAAGTAGCAAGGAAAGGATGAATCATTACTGAACTTGGAAGTTAGCTGGACACTTCATTTCTCTGACAGGATATGAGGTGCTCCACGTAAGACAGTTGTACTCCAAATGGCTTCTGGAAAAACAAGCGTGCCTCTGCTGTGCTCCCTCTATATGGTAGACATTGCTTGTTAACTCCCCAGTTCCTGCTAGTTACTGAAGGCAAAGATCATGTGTGTTCAATGAGCATAACTTATTTTAAAGGACAAATTTTGTAAGAATTATTTCTCACCATTTTCCTTTACTTGGAATTATGGCCAGCGGTAGTCACTGGTTACTAAAATATCTCTGGTAGATGGATTCTCCTGGGTTACCTAACGTCACTTGTATCACAACGTTATTCTTTTTAATAATTTTTTTCTTTTAAAATTTTTTTGGATTGGATTGATGCTTACCAAACCTTTCCTTGTTTGTTTTTAAGGGAAACCTCTGGAGAAATCACTTTGGGAGATTAATTTAAGGCTGCAGCTTTTACTGGTGTTGTTTCGGGAAAATTGAGAGATGATATTTGTACCATACCCAGGAATAGAAATCATTACTTGACATGGATTAAAACGGGAGTACTTATCCAAACACTCCTGGGTACTTAACCTCATTTGGAAAATTCTAATTATTCTTTTTTCTGGTTTCCTGGATCTGAGAACTATGGTTGATTACGGTGATGGGAAGTTTCATGGGTCGATTATATTGCCTTTTTTATATTTATCTGAACTGGTGGGCTCTGGTAGTAATGGCTGATCACTGTTTACCTTTTCTTTATTTGTTTAGCCATGAACTGGACATTGATGAAAACCCAGCTTCAGACTTTGATGACAGTGGTTCCCTTCTAGGATTCAAGTATGGCTCAGGACAAAAGTAATTATTCATAAAAGCTATTGTTTTCCCAAAGTCCTAACCACTTCAGCTATCTTAGAGCACTCTGATACTCAGATAACTAATAAATGATCATGTGTTGAGATGTTATCATTAATTAAAACACTTCTTGTTAGAATTGTGGTAGAGATATCCCTGTACATTTGATGTGTTCATATGCTTTAACTCAGTTGCCCTTTATAGCAATCCAGTGTTGTTACTCCGTTTCATAGATAAAGCAATTGTAGCTCACAGAGGCTTTGACTTGGTCAAGATCACATTATTTACTGGAGAGGGAATTTAGGCCCAGCTTTTGTGACTTCTAAGCATGGTTCTCTTCTCACCTAGTATCTCACGTCTGTACATGTGAAGACCATAGCAAACATGCCATGAAAAGTTGAAATCTGCAATAACCTCTTTTTATTATGAAAGAGTAAAATTAAAACAACCCAAATAACAAGTAAAAAGTAAAAAATATTTTGCTTCCAGTCATTCTCAGATGTAGGCAGTGTTTTAAAGAATTTGGCACTTTGGGAGGCTGGGCAATATAGGGAGACCCTGTCTCTACTAAAAATTTAAAAATCAGCTCGGTTTAGTGGTGTATGCCTGTGTTTCCAGCTCCTTGGGAGGCTGAGATGGGAGGATCACTTGAGTCCGGGAGGTTGAGGGTGCTGTGAGCCATGATAATGCCACTGCACTCCAGCCTGAGTAACAGAGTGAGACTCAAAAAAAAAGAGTTTGGCATATTTCCCTCCAAATTTATTGTTGTGTGCTATGACTACGTACATGTATACACATTTTTTGTTTGTTGGTTTTGTTTTGTTTTTTGAGACAGTCTCACTCTGTCACCCAGGTTGCAGCGCAGTGGCGCGATCTCTGCCCACTGCAACCTCCGCCTCCTGGGTTCAAGCGATTCTCCTGCCTCAGTCCCCCAAGTAGCTGGGACTACAGGCATGCGCCACCACGCCCAGCTAATTTTTTTTTTTTTTTTTTTGTATTTTTGGTAGAGACGGGGTTACACCATATTGGCCAGGCTGGTCTCAAACTCCTGACCTCAGGTGATCTGCCCACCTCGGCCTCCCAAAGTGCTGGGATTACAGGCGTGAGCCACTGCACCTGGCCATGTACACACATTTTGCTTCTCTTTGTGTAAAACAGAAAAATTAGGTCATATTATAGGTACTCTTCAGCTTGCTTTTCTCCCTCAACAGTGTACCGTGGACACTTGTTGGTAGAAACATTTAGCTAATTCTGTAAATGAGGGCATTGTGTTTTATCAGTTGTCCTAATTAACAACATGTAAATTGCTTTCTAAGATCTAAGCATAATACCCTAGAAGGTCCCTCCAGGTTATTATGTCTGCCTGCCTGCCTGCCTTCCTTAGGGTCTCACTCTGTAACGCAGGATGGAGTGCAGTGCTGTTTTAAGTTTTTTCATAGAGATGGGGTCTTGATATGTTACCTAGGCTGGTCTTAAACTCCTGGCCTCAAGTGATCCTCCCATCTCAGCCTCCTAGAGTGCAGGGATTGCAGGCATGAGCCACCATGCCCAGTCCATTTATTCCTTCTTATTGCTGAATAGAATTCCAGTGTATGGATATACCAAAATTTGTTCAACCATGCAACAATTGAAGGGCATTTGGATTATTTCTGGCATTTTGCTATTACAAATAAAGCGACAGTGCAGGTGCAGTGGCTCACACCTGTAATCCCAGCCCTTGGGGAAGCTGAGGTGAGAAGATTGCCTGGAGCCAGAGGTCAGGACCAGCTGGGTAACATAGCAAGGCAGAAAATAAAAAAATAAAATGAATTTTCAAAAGTCAACAAAGCTGCTATGAACATTTGTGTATAGAAGACATAAGATGTCTCTGGGAATAAATGCCGAAGCATTAAATATAAAGGAATGTGTTTGAATAATTAGGTAATTGTGTTAGAACAGCTAGAGATTTTATCGCACATGACGTGAAGACTAAACTGAGTAGGTAAGGCCTGATGAAGACAGCTTACACCAGTAATCTAAACCATGACGGGGTTCTTTGATGTTTCTAAGGGTTGAGATTTCAGGTCCTACTTATCTGTTTCATAAGTTGTGAAATACAGATACCTACACATTATGAAATCAGCAAGAAAGGGACATGAGGAATGCCTCAAAATTGAATTGAATTCAAATTAGTTCAGAAGTACATGTTGACTCTTACAGTTTCTAAAGATTATCAGTTTTTCTCCCTTAGGTATTTCAAGGCAATTATAGTTCCTATAATCAATAGTTCATATTATCATTAAAGGCTAAGATCATAAAGTTTAGCAATGTAAAAAGGTTCTTAAATTCCTGGCAGGATTTATTACTATGCACATGTAGTTTTATTGAGGAATCCTTGGGTTGATTTTGGTTGTATACTCTTGTAGAGGTCTATTTCTTTTCTTGCCTGAGATTTAACTTAACTACTCTTCTATTTGGAGCACCCAATTCTACTTAAAAGAGAAGGATAAAATATCCTGTTTATTAAACGAAGTTTATAATATGGCTACAAAGTAAGACCTGACATTTAAACCCAAAGTATTCTGTATTTTATAAATGCTAAAGTGTATGTGACATTCTTAAGTCCCTAACAGTTTGTAGGAAAGGGAGTTAATTGAGGCTTACTATAATCAAAAGGGGCTTCGTAACAGATACATATCTTTTAGGACTGGAAAATTTCAGATGGTTAAATCAGACATTCCCTAATTATTTAGATACTAAGGGTTTGCTTTTTTTGTAAGCTCAGATTTAGATAATTCAAACCCATCCAGAAATGTGTTAAAGAGCTTTGATATCACCCCACCTTGAAAATATTTATATTTCGCTAACAAGGGAATAGGGTTTTATATATATATATTATATACACACACACACACACACTATTTATTGCAGTCTACTATGTGATTTCCACTTTCTGCTCTATATTAGATACGTTGCGCTTCCCAACTTTAGTGTTACACATTTGCTTTAGAATTAACGTAAAAGACAATCAACTCTTCTGCAAGTTGAACTTGATTTTCTCATTTTCATAATTTTAAAAAGAGAATTAAAATGGTGTAAAAATAAGTGAAAGTGTTAGTTTCATTCTCTTTTCCTATAAGGAAATATAATCCTGGAATTTAAGGTGTGAATCACTTGTTTTGATCTGGTCACAGATATGGCGGAATTCCAAATTTCAGTCATCGGCAGGTCAGATATTTAGAGAAGAATATGAAGCATAAGTCTAAGTACCTGGACATGCGCAGACAAGTAAAGATGAAAAACAAACACATCTTCTTTACCAAAGAATCAGAAAAACCATTTTTCAAGAAAAGCAAAACTCTGAGTAAGGTATGTATAAATTTTGTTGTATACTTGTAGATAGAATCATGTTTTGTAAGTTTGACCTCTTAAAATTGTTGTATTCAAGTAGGAAGCGTGTTTCTATGCAGGTATCAAGGTACATAATTTTTTTTTTTTTTGACTTGCTTCTTGAAGGCATATGTTATGTAAACTAAATCTGCAAAAAGGCAAGTGGAGGTGGGGTGAAAAGGAAGTGTTTGAAAGCTACAAAGTAGTAGTGTCTGACATGATTTTAAAAAAAGCAGCCGCTGGGCATGGTTTACGCCTATAATGGTTCACGCCTATAATCCCAGCACTTCGGGAGGCTGAGGTGGGGGGATCACCTGAGGTCGGGAGTACCAGACAAGCCTGACCAGTGTGGAGAAACCCCGTCTCTACTAAAAATACAAAATTAGCCAGCATGGTGGCGCTTGCCTGTAATCCCAGCTACTTGGGAAGCTGAGGCAGGAGAATCGCCTGAACCCAGGAGGCGGAGGTTGTGGTGAGCCGAGGTGGCGCCATTGTACTCTAGCCTGGGCAACAAGAGCAAAACTCCGTCTCAGACAAACAAAAACACACAACCTTGGCCGGGCATGGTGACTCACACCTGTAATCCCAGCACTTAGGGAGGCCGAGGTGGATGAATCACCTGAGGTCAGGAGTTCGAGACCAGCCTGGCCAACATGGTGAAACCCCATCTCTACTAAAAATACAAAAATTAGCCAGGCGTGGTGGCAAGCGCCTGTAATCCCAGCTACTCAGGAGGCTAGGCAGGATAATCACTTGAACCTGGGAGGCGGAGGTTGTAGTGAGCTGAGATCACGCCATTGCACTCCAGCCTGGCTGACAGAGTAAGACTCCATCTCAAAAAACAAAAACACAGCCTTGCCTATGTAGTAACAGACAAGAACAAGGAGCAATTTATCTTCTGTTTCAAGCTAAGTAGGTGTATTAGTCTGTTCTTGGGCTGCTAATAAAGATATACCTAAGAGTGGATAATTTTTGAAGGAAAGAGGTTTAATTGACTCACAGTTCTGCAGGGCTGGGGAGGCCTCAGGAAACTTACAGTTGTGGTGGAAAGGGAAGCAAACAACTCCTTACTCACATGGCAGCTAGAGAGAGAAATGAGTGCCCAGCAAAGGAGGAAGCACCTTATAAAACCATTAGATCTCATAAGAACTAACTCACCATCACAAGAAGAGGATGGGAGAAACCGCCCCTATAATTCAACCATCTCTACCTGGTTCCTCCCACAACACGTGGGGATTATGGGAACTATGATTCAAGATGAGATTTGGGTGGAGACACAGCCAAACCATACCAGTAGGATCCTAATAGTCCAAATTCTGATACAGCTTAATATTACAAGCTTTAATTCTGAGTTCTTCCAGAAGTGATCAGTCAGTTTATACCTGTAACAAGTTCACCCTGATAGCATGAAACACAAGTCCAATTTATTGTTTCACATTATTACCTGAAATATTCATATTCCCTCTCTTGGACTTTGCTATATCTGCCATCCAAGTACCTGGGAAACAACATTAGTTAGGAAATTGCTTTGTGTGATGAATTACCCTTCTTTATTCAAAGGGATAAAAAACACTTTCTAATGAGCAGAACCTTGATGTCAGTCACATCTCCAGCAGCTCTTTGGGACAGTAGACCATAATCTTAGACTCCATGATGACTCTGTTTCTGTTGTTCGTTTTTAAGGCTAGTCAGATGACTCTGGTTTCCCCTCAAGAAACATTGTCCTCCCTAACTTCAGCATACTTGTAAAATATGCTACATATATATAACTGGTTTTATTTTGTATTACATTTCAGGTTGACTGGCTGCTGGTGATATTTTAATAAATACATTTAGTGGTGCTAGTTATATCTGAAACAGACTGCCTAGTATTAGTCCAGTCAGTGCCGTAGGACTTTCCATAATGTGTTGGATGTAATAGCCCCCATGCATTCATCTGTAGATGAGTGCAGAAACATAGCTGCTAGGCATTGCTGAGGAAAAAAGGTATGTGACTGCTACGTCTAACTTAGATGCCTAATTTGTTTATAGGCATATTCCCTTAGAGGAAGATTCTGGGTTGTTGCTCATCATGTCCACCACTTCCATTCTAATTTCCTCCCTCTTAGAAAAGTCATGAAGACAAGCTCGGAAGAATATTTATGTTACAGAAGATGCAAAGAAGTATATGATCTGATGCTGAGCCTTGTTTACATTTCAAAGAACAAACACTTGCTAGGACATATCTTACTAGCTCTACTATTGCATTAAAAGGCAACTTTCATTTTTTCCAAGATACACTGCTTCTATTCTTACAGAAAAATTGGCCCTAAAGCTTTTTAGGGTTCATCTTTGATGCTAAGTAATATTTACATAGATTGCAACTTGAACATTGCAGAAAAGTCTATATAATTTGAAAAACTAAAATTAATGATTCAGTAGTAAGTAGGTACATTTGTAATGTAGCTGTTGCACACAGCACAGTTAAATTGTTAGGAATCCTTATGGAAAAGCCACTGGGACAGTTTGACTTTATCCTCTTAGTGTTTATTGATAGCAGGAAGTGTTTAATCTGATATTTTCTTCCTTTTAAAGAAAACTTTAATAAGGTCATAGCATGCCCAGATAACATTCTGATTAGGTCAGAATTACTATTAGCTTGTGTGATGCAGTCTACTTTTCAAAGCCAATAATTTTGACACAACTTGTCAGTCAAGTCACAGATGGTAAAAGGTAGGAAGAGTCTGTGTAGTTTGGAATTCCTGCTCATGGTGTCATCTTAAAATTTAAGGTAGAAAAATTCCTCACATGGGTTAACAAACCAATGGATGGAGAAGCATCACAAGAATCGTCTTCTCATGACAATGTGCACGACACTTCCACAAGTAGTGATTCAGAGGAACAAGACATGTCTGTTAAAAAAGGTGACGACCTCCTGGAGACTAGTAATCCAGAACCTGAACATTGTCAGAGCGCATCTTCAGCTGGTGAACTTGAAACAGAAAACTGTGAAGGAGACAGCTTGGTAGCAACTGTTCCAGACGAGCAAGATTGTGTTATTCAAGAAGTACCAGATTCCTTCCAGGCAGAAACTGAAGGTAACACTAAATATGCTTCAACTGGCTAATGAATTTAGATAATTTTTTTTTCCATTAATATGTTTTTTCTTAGTTTTCACTTGTGAATCTTCTGTACCTAAGGAGTCACTGCTATTTATTTTTAAGTGAGAGAAGTCATATTAAGTGTACATGTTCTAACTGGGTATGACTTAGCACCCATAGCACTCCTCACTCTTGGCTGAGCGAACATGATCAAGTTGAAAAGGAAAGACTGTTGGGAGCATTGTGCCTACAGACCACTGTCTGCAGTTCAGCTTGGCCTCTGCTGCTGCTCAGTTCCATGGGCTAAAGGTGACCATCCTTTGACCTCTACACATGTGGTATAGCTTTGGTTTACTTCTTCCCTTTTTTTTTTTTTTTTTTTTTTTGGAGACAGGGTCTCATTCTGTCACCCAGGGTAGCAGGGTAGAGTGCAGTGGCGTGATCACAGCTCACTACGCCTTGACCCCTAGGGCTCAAGCAGTCCTCCCACCTCAGCTTGAGTAGCTGGGACTACATGCACATACCACCATGCCTGCCTAATTTTCTAATTTTTTTTTGTAGAGATCCAGGGTTCACTATATTGCTCAGGCTGCTTGCCAGAGGTTCAAGCAATCCTCCCACCTTGGCCTCCAAAAAAGTGCTGGGATTACAGACATGAGCCACCGTGCTCAGACTGGTTTCCTTTTGATATTTTTTTATTTTGTGTGTGTGGTTGATGATAGTCATGTGTTTTCGATGGCACATTAATTTAAAAAGTATTCAGAGCAGTTGGCGCTAATGAATGAACTGAGTAACATCTTCAATTTATGTACTTTTGTATTAGAATTTTTATAGCAAAAGCTCTTATATAGTTTAATAATGGTATTATGAAACATTTGTTGTGATCATCATTTTTCTTTTTTTTTTTTTTTTTTTTTTTTTTGAGACAGAGTCTTGCTCTGTCGCCCGGCTGGAGTGCAGTGGCCGGATCTCAGCTCACTGCAAGCTCGGCCTCCCGGGTTTACGCCATTCTCCTGCCTCAGCCTCCGGAGTAGCTGGGACTACAGGCGCTCGCCACCTCGCCCGGCTAGTTTTTTTTTTTTGTATTTTTAGTAGAGACGGGGTTTCACCGTGTTAGCCAGGATGGTCTCGATCTCCTGACCTCGTGATCCGCCCGTCTCGGCCTCCCAAAGTGCTGGGATTACAGGCTTGAGCCACCGCGCCCGGCGATCATCATTTTTCTTAATTTATTTCTATGGAAAATAACTTGAGTCTTGATTTTTTTTTTTTCTTAGTGCAAGTGTGGGTGCGTGTATCTCTGATCTATCACTTACTTCTTTGCATTCTAAACAGCATACTACAGTAGTTTACATTTCTTTTATTGTCAATGTTATAATAACTGATGTTCATAGGACATTTGTAGGTTTCTGAAATGCTTTTATGTGCCTTATTCTCATTTAATCTGTAAGGTAGCCCAAGGAAGTAGGTGGAATTATTTTCCCTTCTGGAAATACAGAAAGAAAAGCTGAGAGAAATATAAAAATTAACCCAAGTAAGTGGCATAGCTAGGACTCATTACCAGCTTCTCTGATTGCTAAGTCCCATTTTCCTGCACTACCCCATTTCCATAAACACCAGTTCTCATGATGCTGGTTGTTCTTACCTGGGGTAGTACCACCTTCATAGGGGCATTTGGAAGATGCTGGTTGTTAGAGTGACATTAGAAATTCTGGCTTTAGTACTCTGTTACTTAATGTTAAGTCATGTACGAGATGGTCTTGCACAACAAAGAATTATTCCACCCACAATGTCATTATACTCCCTGTTGAGAAATAATCACCGTACTTTGCTATTGGTGACACTTTTTTGGGGATAGGAAGATCTGACCTTACTGACTCATGATGACACTTTTTACTATTTACAATGATAAGATAAATGTATTAGGACATAGTCCAATCCTTGAGGACCATTTGAGTGTGTAATGGAGTCTTATTCTTTGTTAGCCATCGCCTCTTGTCTTTATACTTAACTCTGACAAAAGTCTCATCTGTCTATGTTGTTGCTTCTGATTTGCTGAGGACTGAAACCAAATAACCAAACAGATAAAAATTAATTAAGGAAAAAATCAGCCTCTGAATGAATGAGATTCTTTTCTACAGAATGGAGCTGGTGACCCTTGTTTCAGGTTCTCAGATGCCAGGTGACTTTGATGTGGGTGAGAGCTAGAGCCTAATCTAGTCCTTGACAGAAAGGAAATGTTTAGATTTCTATAATTCACCACATAAAGCAGTATCTTGGCTAGCAGAAGTAATAACTTTTATGTCTATAGCAGTATTTCTACATATTTCCTATCATTGCTGTGAATTAAGTTAGTAAAATACCACTCACTCATTCATTCTTTTTTCTTTTTTTCTTTTTTTTTTTTTTTTTTTTTGGAGACAGAGTCTTGCTCTGTCACCCAGGCTGGAGTGCAGTGGCGCATTCTCAGCTCACTGCAATATCCGCCTCCCAGGTTCAAGTGATTCTTCTGCGTCAGCCTCCCAAGTAGCTGGGATTACAGGTGCCTGCCACCATGCCAGGCTAATTTTTGTATTTTTTTTCTTTTTAGTAGAGACAGGGTTTCACCATGTTGGTCAGGCTGGTCTCCAACTCCTGACCTCAGGTGATCCACCTGCTTCAGCCTCCTGAAGTGCTGGGATTACAGGCGTGAGCCACTGCGTGCAGCCCCATCATTCTTTTTTTTTTTTCTTTTTTAAGACTGAGTTTTGTTGCTGGAGTGCAGTGGCGCGATCTCGGCTCACTGCAAACTCCACCTCCTGGGTTCAAGCGATTCTCCTGCCTCAGCCCCCCAAGTAACTGGGATTAGACGCCCACCACCACGCCCAGCTAATTTTTTGTATTTTTAGTAGAGATGGGGTTTCACCATGTTGGCCAGGCTGGTCTCGAACTCCTGACCTCAGGTGATCCACCTGCCTCGGCCTCCCAAAGTGCTGGGATTACAGATGTGAGCCACTGCACTCTGCCCATGCATTCCTTTTATAGAAATTAATAATTGGAGCTTAAAGAGCCTCGGTTACTTTTCCAAGCTTACAAAGCCAGTAAGTAGCAAAGTGCTGGCCGTGATTGAAGCCAGTGGTGTTTCCATCAGGCTTTCCTGTTTCTCTGGGTGTGTCATTATGTACATCTTCTGCTTGTAATTATTTGGTGTGGCTTCATTTTTAGATAAACTCACTTGTGATACTAATTTTTTGTTAGCATCTATATTCTTGATATTTTATTTTAGCTGAAGTTAAAAAGAAGAAGAACAAGAAGAACAGAAAGGTGAATGGTCTGCCTCCTGAAATAGCTGCTGTTCCTGAGCTGGCAAAATACTGGGCCCAGAGGTACAGGCTCTTCTCCCGTTTTGATGATGGCATTAAGTTGGACAGAGGTAAAGTATATATGTATTTTTTAGCTTTATTTTGAAACCATTTCAAATTTACAGAAAGTTGTAAGAATAATACAGGGAATGTTCATATCCCCTTTCCCAGATTCAGCTATTCTCAACATTTTGCCCCATTTACATTCTCATTCTGTCTCCATATGTATGTGTGTGTATCTTTTTCTGATCAGTACTTAACACACATCATGCCCATACTCCTTAATACTTTAGCGTATATTTCCTAAGAACAAGTATATTGTTGTTTAAAACAGTAAATTATCAATTTAACATTGTTCCAATATTATAATCTACAGTTTATACTCTATTTTCATCAATTGTCCTAATCTTGTCCTTTATCATATTTTGTTTCCTTCCAGTATAGGATCATTTATTGCATTTATTTTTCATGTTCTTTAGTTTCCTTTAATCTGGAATCTTTCCTTAGCCTTTTTTGTCTTTCATGACTAACATTTTTCAAAGGATCAATGGCCATTTATTTTATAGAATGTCCTTCAATTTGGGTATATATATGTGTGTGTGTGTATTTTTAAAACTTCAGATTTGGGTTTAATCTGTATTTGTAGCACCTTAGGATAGATAGCAAAAGCGATTGATAAGTTATTAAATGGAAAACTTGATCAGGAAATACCTAGTGCAGAAAGATACAATTTAATTAATTAACTTTGCAAATTTTGAATTCTTTCTCCAGCTTTCCTGCAGTGATCTGCAACAACTTACTTACCTCAGTCTTGCAGACTGATGCTCATTTTCATGTTGGGGTTACCTAAATATTGGTTTTTATTAACTATCAAAATCAGAAGTTCTTAATCTATGATGGAATTTCAGGGGTTCTCTGACCCTTTTAAAACAATTTGCAAAATGCTGTGTATTGGAAGAAGTACATAGGAATTTGTAAGGAGAAATAAGAGTGGAAAACACTTGCAATTATATTAAAGTGTATGTTCTTATTTTTCCCGTATCAAAGAGCCATTTAAAGTTTTGGTAAGGGGAGGCAACAGGAAAATTAACACACATTATTTTTATTTCTTTCTTTTTCTTTTTCTTTTATTTTTATTTTTATTTTTTTTATTAATTTATTTTTGAGACAGGGTCTCACTCTGTCACCCAGGCTGGAGTACAGTGGCACAATCTCGGCTCACTGCAACCTCCACCTCCCAAGCTAAAGCAGTCCTCATGCCTCAGCCTCCTAAGTAGCTGGGATTACAAGCAAGCACTATCATGCTTGGCTAATTTTTTGTAGAGACAGGGTTTTGCCATGTTGCCCAGGCTGCTCTCAAACTCCTGGGCTCAAGTGATCCACCACACCCAGCCCAGCACATCATTTTGTTCAGATAAATGTCTTTCTGAAAAATGTGAATTTTTCCTACTAGGAAAGAAGGAGGTCAGTATTCTGTTTCCTCTAGAATGGACACAGGACCTCATTTCTGAAAATAATGAGGGCTCTGCTATTCCTCCTATACTTCTGCAGCCCTGTGGCCTTTTGCTATCAGCTCCTGCTTTTTCTGACCCTTTAAAAACATGCAGTTTTGGCCAGGCATGGTGGCTCACACCTGTAATCCCAGCACTTTGGGAGACTGAGGCAGGCACATCACTTGAGGCTAGGAGTTCAAGACCAGCCTGGCTAACATGGCAAAACCCCATCTCTCCTAAAAATACAAAAATTGGCTGGGTGTGGTCGCTTGTGCCTGTAGTACCAACTACTCAGGAGGCTGAGGCGTGAGAATCACTTGAAGCCAGGAGGCAGAAGTTGCAGTGAGCCAAGATCATGCAAGATCAGGCACATCATCATGGAGTGCCGTTGCACTCCAACCTGGACAACAGAGCAAGACACTGTCTCCAAAAAAAAAAAAAAAATTCAGTTTCTTCTGGAGTGTCCAATACAAATCCAGGCTATTGCTTCAACCTTAGGAGTGAAATTATTGGGAAACTCAGTGGAGTGAGGGGAGCTAGCCAATTAGAGCAGCTAGTTCTCTATTTTCCACAGGAGTCAGTAGTTAAAGCCTCAAACAGAAACATCAAAATTGTAATTCAGTTATTGCAAAGATGGAGGTATACAGTATTACAAGAGAATTAGGTTAAGAATGAGGTCATTTCTGTGGAAATTGGGAATGGTACTGCTTTTTGTAACAAACTTTGAAATTTTTTTCTTTAAAACTGGGTAATTTATAATTTTTTAAAAAGGGAAACTAAGCTTTTTAAAAGTATGTAAGATATAGTTATGTTTGCTGTGTTTATGCTTGCCTTGGCTTCTTGAAATTGAACATGTTAACACAAATAATCTTCCTTTGCAGAGGGCTGGTTTTCAGTTACACCCGAGAAGATTGCTGAACACATTGCTGGCCGTGTTAGTCAGTCCCTCAAATGTGATGTTGTAGTAGACGCATTCTGTGGGGTTGGAGGAAATACCATTCAGTTTGCCTTAACAGGAATGAGAGGTAATTAGCCATCAATGGAAGAGAACTATTTTATGTCCAGTTTATTTAGTAAATGTTTCGATTTTGCTACAGCCTATCTTACTGAGATTTAATATATAATTAATAATTTAATATGAAATGATATAATAGCATATATTAAGCATATACTTTGTATTACATACTGGTGTAAATGCTTCCTACAGTTGACACTTGGACAATACAGGTTTGAACTGCATGAGTCCATTTACACCCAGATTTTTTTCAGTAAATACATTGGAAAATGTTCTGGAGATTTGTGACAATTAAAAAAAAAAATGCAGATGAATCACCTGTAGCCTAGATACATTGAAATAATTTAAAAGTTAAGAATGCCGGCTGGGCGCGGTGGCTCAAGCCTGTAATCCCAGCACTTTGGGAGGCCAAGACTGGTGGATCACGAGGTCAGGAGATCGAGACCATCCTGGCTAACACAGTGAAACCCCGTCTCTACTAAAAAATACAAAAACTAGCCAGACGAGGTGGCGGGCGCCTGTAGTCCCAGCTATTTGGGAGGCTGAGGCAGGAGAATGGCGTGAACCCGGGAGGTGGAGTTTGCAGTGAGCCGAGATCCGGCCAGTGCACTCTAGCCTGGGCGACAGAGCGAGACTCCGCCTCAAAAAAAAAACAAACAAAAAAAAAAGAATGTCTTGAATACATCAAACATATGTAGATACTAGTTTGTTTTATCATTTACTACCATAAAATATGCACAGATCTGTTGTAAAAAGTTAAAATTTGCCTGGGCACGGCGGTTCATGCCCATAATTCTAGCAATTTGGGAGTTAGAGGCAGGAGGATCACTTGAGGCCAGGAGTTTGAGACCAACCTGGTCTCTAGAAAAAAATTTAAAAATTGACCAGGCACAGTGGCTTATGCCTGTAATCCCAGCACTTTGGGAGGCTGAGGTGGACAGGTCACCTGAGGTCGGGAGTTTGACACCAGCCTGGCCAACATGGCGAAACCCCGTCTACTAAAAATACAAAAATTAGCTGGGCGTGGTGGCACGCACCTGTAGTCGCAGCTACAGAGGCTGAGACAGGAGACTCACTTGAACCCAGGAGGCAGAGGTTGCAGTGAGCTGAGATCATGCCACTGCACTCCAGTCTGGGCAACAAAATGAGACTCCATCTAAAGAAAAAATTTAAAAATTAGCCAGGCATGGTGGTGTGTGCCTATAGTCCCGGCTACTCAGGCTGAGATGGGAGGAGGACGTGAGCCCAGAAGTTGCAGGCTGCAGTGGTGCTGGAGTGCACCACTGCATTCCAGCTGGGGCAACAGAGTGAGACCCAGGCTCTTAAAAAAAATTATAGGCTGGGCACGGTGGCTCATGCCTGTAATCCCAGCAGTTTGGGAGGCCGAGGTGGGCCGATCACTTGAGGTCGGGAGTTCGCAACCAGCCTGACCAACATGGAAAAACCTCGTCTCTACTAAAAATACAAAATTAACCAGGTGTGGTGGCGCATGCCTGTCATCCCAGCTACTCAGAAGGCTGAGGCAAGAGAATTGCTTAAACCCGGGAGGTGGAGGTTGCAGTGAGCCAAGATCATGCCACTGCATATCAACCTGGGCAACAGAGTGAGACTCCATCTCAAAATAAAAACCTACCTTATCAATAAATACAGTACTGTAAATTGTATTTTCCATATGATTTACTTAGTAAGTTTTTTTCTCTGGGTTCCTTTATTTTACGAATACAGTGTATAATACATACAACGTACAAAATATGTGTTAATTAACTGTTTACATTATTGGTAAGGCTTTAGGTCAACGGTAGGCTATTAAAAGTTAAGTTTGGGGAGTCCAAAATTATACACAGATTTTTGACTTCACAAGGGGTTAGGGCTCCTAATGTCCATGTTAAGGGCCAACTATATGTATTAATTTATTTAATCAACAATCTTGTGAATTATGTCTTACTATCTGTGTTTCACAGGTAAACTGAGACATAAAAAGATGAAATAACTTGCCCAAGATTATACTGACACACCTACTAACTTGAAGCCAAGATCGTAATATTTTATAAAACCAAAAATACCAAAACAGGAGAGTATTGAACAGTAGACAGGGAGTCCCAGCCTTTGCACTCACTATCTTTATGACTTTGGACATCATTTAACCTTAATTTAAAGGAGACATTGAATTTAGATGACCTCTGTGACACCTTTC
The DNA here is from genome assembly GCF_002776525.5 of Piliocolobus tephrosceles. Lineage (NCBI taxonomy): Eukaryota > Metazoa > Chordata > Mammalia > Primates > Cercopithecidae > Piliocolobus > Piliocolobus tephrosceles. The sequence continues at coordinate 56,647,830 of NC_045440.1, forward strand.
AAAAAGCTTTAAATTTCAGAGACTACAAATTATTTAAATATTACCTCATTGTCATATAATATTTGTTGCTTGACTTTGGGATCACAAGAAAGAAAACCCCTACCACTGTGTAACTGCCAGTAACTGTGTCAGGTAGGTAATGTGCTTTTCCCCAGGGGAAAAAATGGGTTGAAGAAGTTAAACATTCTGCCCAAACTGATATAGCTGGGTCATAAAACAGGGTTTTGTTTGTTTGTTTGTTTCTTTGTTTGTTTTGTTTTTAGACAGGGTCTCACTCTATCTCCCAGGCTAAAGTGTAGTGGCATGATCAGGATTCATTGCAGCCTTGACTTCCCGGGCTCAAATGATCCTCCCATCTCAGCCTCCCAAGTAGCTGAGACTACAGGCATGTGCCACCATGCCCTGCTAATTTTTTTTAAATTTTTGTATGGACAGGATCTTGCTGTATTCCCCAGGCTAGTCTTAAACTACCCTGGCTTTAAGCAGTCCTCTCCTTGACCTCTAAAAGTCTGGAATTACATGAGCCACCACACTGAGAAGCAGAGTTTTTATTTAGTTTTCATTCTGAAGATGCATATTTTTAAATATCTTCATATTATACATATCAATGATAGTTTCATTTCAACAGATTTCTACTGAATCTCATTAATTTATATGAAGTTAATGTTAAGTAGGAAGCGTAATATGATTTTGGAAAGCACGTAGTAGCTGTAGAAAAAAACAGACTCAGTCCTTGCTCAGTCTAGTCAGAGAAACTGACTTTAATCAAGTTGCACTGAAAATGATCTTATCGCCTTGCCATTACATAGATTTTTAAGGTCAGTGCTGATGAAATGTGGCCCCTGTTTTAATACTCCTATGCTCCAAGGCATGATATTTGCTAACTTTACATGGTCTCCTGATAGCCTAGAGATAAGCTACTTTCATGTTTACTAGAGTAGTAGTTATTTTCTTTTTTCCTTGAATTTACTATTTACTATCAAAGTTCTTCTCAGACTTTGCCAGATAAGCCATTCCTATGGGCTAAAATCAATGTTTATTGGCTAAAAAATAGTTTTTCCTTAAAAGTTGTAAAATGTATCTTCATTTTGGCCTTATGTCATAACACGATGATTGAAACACCTGCTCCCTGATAAAGTAGCAAAGAGATGTGAAAATTTTCTCAGATTTATTACTCAAACTGTCTATATGTAGGTATATATTTCTTTTTTTTTTTTTTTGAGATGGAGTCTCGCTCTGTTGCCCAGGTTGGAGTGCAGTGGCGCAATCTTAGCTCACTACAACCTTCGCCTCCCGGGTTCAAGTGATTCTTCTGCCTCAGCTTCCCAAATAGCTGGGACTACAGGGGCCTGTCACCACGCCCAGCTAACTTTTTGTTTTTAGTAGAGATGGGGTTTCACCATGTTGGCCACCCACCTCGGCCTCCCAATGTGCTAGGATTACAGGCATGAGCCACCGCCCTTAGCCCATAGATTTGTATTTCTAGGAGTATAGGTCTTTTGCCGAGGCTTTCTGTATTTAGTGCACGTTTACTAAAGGAAGATGTCTAATGTGGGTCCCAAGCTAAAGGGACTAACCCTTAGAGATTGCCAGCCTCTGGGGAAAAAAGGAGGCAGACAGCAAACCCCGTGGCCTTCCCAGTGCTGTCATGATGTAACTTCTGCCTTTGCAGCATGTGGTACTGGAAACTCAGGAACCCTCCAGCATGTTCAGGGTAGTGGAGTCCCATAACTTGCCTCCCGAACCAGAAGTGGTAGTTCACAGGTGTTCCATGAATGTCAGTTATCAGTACTCCTCCTAGTATCCCCCTAGGATGGTTGAGCTAACTACATTATGGCAGGGAATTCAAAACAAAGTATAATTGATTTAGTGCGTTTGTGTGTACATATGTAAATATATGTATATACATATAATCAATTACACTTAACTGTTTTGAGTTCCCTATCATAAATGTATGTTCATGTGTGCTCATATACACACTCATATAATGTTATGCTCGAACTGTATGTGTATTTATACATTTACATATATATGCAGCATACATACAAAAAGATGGCATTGCATATAGTTGAGATTATCCCTTTGTGCCAGATTTATTTCCACTCAGATAGTTGCTGTCTGTGCGTAACTGAAAGGTTAGGGAATCTGTAAAGTTTTGCATGTTGCTGTTGTTAAAGATATCTTTCCCCTTTGTGTGTGTTCCGGTAGTTTAGCAACAGTACTGCCTGGTAGAACTTTTTGCGATGACTTATATGTTCTATATGTGTGCTGTCCAATATGATAGCCGGCTAGTAGCCACATGTGGCTATTAAGCAGTTGAGGTGTGCTAGTGTGGCTGAGGAGTAACATTTGTCAGCTTTTTTTTTTCAGTTGTAAGGTGGAGGTGTTTCGCTCTGTCACTCAGGCTGAAGTGCAGTGGCACAGTCTCAGCTCACTGCAGCCTCCTCCTCCCAGGACCAAGTGATCCACTTAAACCTCCTGACTAGCTGGGACTGCTGGCACATGCCACTCCACCTGGCTAATTTTTTGTGTTTTTGATAGAGATGAGGTTTCAAACTCCTGAGCTCAAGGTATCTACCCGCCTCAGCCTCTCAAAGTGCTAGGATTACAGGCATGAGCCACCGTGCCCAGCCAGCATTTCTTTTATGTGATAGATTGAATGCTTCCATTCTTATTAGGCCTAAAAGTCTGCCTTCAAAAGAAATACAGATGAAAATAGGATTAACTGAATAGATTTGATGTTGAAAGTCACTTTTTCTTTTGAATTTTTAGTATTATCAGCATATCTTTCCCTGTCTCTGAACTATAAATGTAACAGACTGAGCAGCTGAAAAGGATCTTTTCTCTTACAAATGTGAATGTTAGTTTATTTAGAACAGGAAAAACAGCATCATAAATGTATGGATTTGCAATGCATTATAATTGGTGCTTATATTTATTGTTCAAGTAATTTAGCACATTATTTCTCAAAAACGTTAACAAATTTGGGAACTAGCATTTTCTGGAAAACAACTACATTTCCATGACAACCGCGCTGTAAGTGTCACTGTTCCACTTAGCCCTTTCAAATAAAGAATACTGCCATTAACACTAGTGCACATGCACGTGTACTGAGTAGTTTACTGCAAAACATGGATGGGCTAAAATTAAATTATGTCTATGTTGCTAATTATAAAATTGGAATAAAGTAAATGAAAGTCCATTTGCTAAAAACATAATATTATCTGTTTCCTCTACCTAAAATGTCTCATTCAACATTATCGGGAGGTGTTTTTACACTTCTTCTTCATCACTTGGCTATATAAGTTTGTAAAAATGTGTTTTATTTTGGTTTTCCTTAGAAGTTGTCGAATTTGTGTTCATTTGGGCATTGCTACATTTTGAGGAAGTTTGTCTTTTCCAAAACCTAGCATTATAGGCTGTCCATACAGTGACCTTTTCAAGTATTTCCTGCTCAGGCTGTAGCACAGCACAGTGGTGGCCACATATTTGGCACTCAGTAGATATTTTGTGGCAAGTATTACCACTTGCTTAGGAAAAGCTGTAGAATGAGACAAAAAAGCCAAGACCTTCAAGTCAAATTTTCTTGGTATAACACAAGTGAATCTTTCTAATTTAAATAAAAAATTTAAACTGAAGTCTATATATCAGGTATATGTGGCCAAATGTCTCCTCCTCTTTAAAAAGAGTTCTTATACAGAAGATGACAGACTATTCGAAAGATAAACTAGCTTATATAATAATCAGTGTCAATTAACTCATTTTTTTCTTTTCCCATTTTTAGTGATTGCCATTGATATCGATCCTGTTAAGATTGCCCTTGCTCGTAATAATGCAGAAGTTTATGGAATAGCAGATAAGATAGAGTTCATCTGTGGAGATTTCTTACTGCTGGCTGCTTGTTTAAAGGCTGATGTTGTGTTCCTCAGCCCGCCTTGGGGAGGGCCAGACTATGCCACTGCAGAGACCTTTGACATTAGGACGATGATGTCTCCTGATGGATATCCTTTGGAAGTCTTAAGAGTTTACTGAAACAGTGATTGTGGAGAGAAAGGAGCATGAGAGTGAGAGAAAGAGGGAGTGTGGGTGGGTGGGCGGGGTGGCTCACATTTGTAATCCTAGCACATTGGGAGGCTGAGGCAGGTGGATCACCTGAGGTCAGGAGTTCAAGACCAGCCTGGCCAACATGATGACACCCCGTCTCTACTAAAAATACAAAAATTAGCCAGGCATGATGGCACGTGCCTGTAATCCAGCTACTCGGGAGGCCAAAGCACAAGAATCACTTGAACACAGTAGGCAGAGGTTGCAGTGACCTGAGATTGCACCACTGCACTCCACCCTAGGGAACAGAGTGGGACTCTGTCTCAAGAGAGAGAGAGAGATTGGCCAGGCACAGTGGCTCACGCCTGTAATCTCAGCACTTTGGGAGGCCGAGGCAGGTGGATCACGAGGTCAGGAGATCAAGACTATCCTGGCTAACACGGTGAAACCCCGTCTCTACTAAAAATAACAAAAAAATAGCCAGGCGTGGTGGCACGTGCCTGTACTCCCAGCAACTCAGGAGGCTGAGGCAGGAGAATCGCTTGGACCTCGGAGGCTGAGGTTCCAGTGAGCTGAGATTGCGCCACTGCACTCCAGCCTAGGCGACAGGGCGAGACTCCATCTCAAAAAAAAGAGAGAGAGAAATTAGTGAAGAGACGGAATATTACCTAACATCATTTGGTAAATTCTAGTTTATTTTACATAAAAAGCAGGTATGTAAAAATTATGTGGGGGTCGATCTCCAAAAGTGATGACAAATATGAGGTCATGTTTCCCTTGCTTGCTGTTCGATTTTACCATTATAAAACAAGGACTAGAACACAAAGATTGGACTTACTGTCTTGTGAATTGGGAATTTCCTCAAAAAAGATCCCTGGAGTTTGTCGGTAACCATTCTATAACTCTTCAGTTGACACTGATGCTGACTAATTTGCTGTGTATTTTCCCATTTTTCCTGTTCCAAGATGTCAAAGCAAAACCTTATTTCATAGAGTAACGTTTGTTATTTGTCCCTTTCGCTACCTGCCACTCCACAGTAATCATCTGTTTGACTCTTAACAGGAAACATTTCTAAATTGCTATTAAAATTTAGAGTATACTCCGGGGTGTGGTGGCTCATGCCTGTACTCCCAGCACTTTGGGAGGCCAAGACAGGCAAATCACTTGAGGTCAGGAGTTCAAGACCAGCCTGAACAACATGGCTGAACCCCGTCTCTACTAAAAATATAAAAATTAGCTGGGCATGATGGTGGGCGCCTGTAATCTCAGCTACTCAGGAGGCTGAGGCAGGAGAATCGCTTGAACCTGCCACTGCACTCCAGCCTGAATGACAGAGCAAGACGCTGTCTCAAAAAAAATAATAATTTACAGTGTAAATTAACTGGGCGTTGTGGCACATGCCTATAATCCTGTAGTCCCAGCTACTCAGGAAGCTGAAGCAGGAGGATTGCTTGAACCCAGGAGGAGGTTGCAGTGAACTGAGATTACACTACTGTACTCCAGCCTGGGCAGCAGAGCCAGACCCTGTCTCAAAAATAAATGAATAAGCAGAGCCAGACTCTGTCTCAAGAATAATAAATAAAGTCAAAAATAAAAAATAAAATTTAGAGTGTAGACTACGATGGCCATGGTCACTTTATTCTTTACTGGGAATACGTGGTGGTGTGCTTTCCTATTTCCTATTCTATTTTTCAATAATTAGGAAATGACAGAGAAAGGATCTGTATTTCTGACTCTTGCCTAGTTCCTACCACTAGGGTAACTGAAATCGATTTAACTATTAGTCTTTGAATTATCGAGACAGTATTTTGCTGAATTACAAAATTTTGTACGTAATTCTCTTTTAGGTTCCATTAAAGGGTTTAAGTTTTTGCTTTTTAGTTACATTTTGAAATACATTTGAGTTACGATAAGTAAAACATACCTCTTTCTGATTAGAAATTAACTGCTGTTTTCGTTATTTTTCCTTAACTGCTGTCCACCTTTGAAATTTTCAGACTTTCCAAGAAGATCACTAATAATATTGTTTATTTTCTTCCAAGAAATGCTGATATTGACCAGGTAAGCCATTACTGAAAAACTTCCATGAGTTTCTGTCTTAACTGTTACAAGTGCAGTACAAGATACAGGACGTTTCCTTACCAGAGAATGTGTTTTTGAGAAGTCCCTGACTCACTGACTGTTCTTAGAAAATTGGAAGTATCTGGAAGTTATATTAAATGTAGACAGGCTCATTTGAGTACTTGAATAATGAGAGGAAATCACTGTTTATCATGTGATTTATGCTGATTAACTTTTTCTAGTTACATTAACACTTTCACAAAGAGAAAGTTAACTTTTTCTTTAACTTGTGTTTTTGGTTTATTTCAAAAACTTTCCAGAATTGGAGTTGGTGATTCATGTTTTTTGCCTCTAGAGGGAGTAATGACACTAGGGAATAATGAAACCAAGAAAGACTGAGATTTCAAGTGTATTATTTTATTATTATTATTTCAAGTGTTTTTTTTTTTTTTTTTTTTTGCTATCAAATTTAGATCAGATTACAATGGGAAATCAACTTTTTTTAAATGAAGAAAATGTATCCATATGTAGGAACTTTTTAATGACAGGAGACAGTACTAAAAATTTAGAGAAATCACAGTTGCAAAGAAATTGACTTTTTTTTGTTAAGGAACTTTTAGAATGTTACAACAACCTGAATTTACAGATGGTTTGGGTTCCCAAGTGTGTCACAGTCTACTGTTTGAAACTCAGGCTGCATTTTTCTTATAGAAATGTCTGTGAAGGATAGTTAATTTCCCATCCAGGGAGATTGTACTCTTAGATAATGTTTATATCATCCTAAATAGCATGGACTCAATACAAATGCAACTTATCTCAAACATTTCCATGTAAGAGATGATGCTAATTGTTTTCTGTATCTAGTGAAATGTTTTTCTAGGTCCCTTATTACCTCAATCTTCCATTCCTTTTTTCTATTTGGAGATAATTCCAAGACATGCATTTCTTGCTAAGAACTGAGTAATTTAGAAAAATACCTTTTTGTGAGAGGCTCTTTGGAGGTAAGGTATATACCTTACTGTTTGAAATTGCTGTTGAAACCCAAGAACTAATATTTATTTATTTATTTAATGGAGATCGGGTTTCTCTCTGTCACACAGACTGGAGTGCAGTAGCATGATCATAGCTCACTGCAACCTCAAATTCCTGGGCTCAAGTGATCTTCCTGCCTCAGCTTTCTAAAATGCTAGGATCTCAAATCCAATTCAGAAAGCCCAGAGTAAACATATTTTATCTGCTTGATGCCTGTATCTTGCCGTGCTTTCCTTTCTTTCTTTCCTTGGACAGCCGGAGAATTCCAACTAATTCTAGCTTTGGATTTACCATGCTTCGCAAACATGAAAGGTTTCTCTTTTAAGTGGTAAACCTATTGAATATATTAATAGATAAAATCTCTGAACAGACAAGGACTTAGTCCTTCCCAAAGGAAGATGTAGGCAGCAATTATCAAACACCACCTTTGTGTGAAATCCTTGTGGGTGGAATCTCTGACATAAGGAGTCTTGTCTCTCAGCCCAAGGCAGGAATGAAGAGAGGAAGTCTGCTGGTCTGTTTGATATGGCAGCTCCTTATCCTTGTTTAATTTTATAATTAGACATAAAACATCTAGTCTCAGAAGAGTGATAGCGTTTGTACTTTCCAGGTAAGATAATTTAAGTTACTTATCTTTATATTATAGTATGTATCTTGCCAATACAGAGAGCAGGGCAACATTAAGCAACATCCCTAAGAATTATGTTTAAAAAATGAACTGTATCGTGTTAATTCCTGGCCTTTGTCTAGCAGACACACTACCCTTTCATGGCTTCCCCAGGCACATGTCATGGTAACATTTGGGCCAGGCAAACACTACCTTTTTTATTTCCTCATAAAGTGGAGAAGTTTACAAATTAACTAATAATTAAATAAACCGTAAGTATAAAATTGATGTTAGATTTAATAATGGGATTCATCTCTCTTTTTTTTTTTTGAGACAGAGTCTTGCTCTGTCACCCAGGCTGGAGTGCAATGGCGCAATCTCGGCTCACTGCAGCCTCTGCCTGCCTCCCGGGTTCAAGTGATTCTCCTGCCTCAACCTCCCAAGTAGTTGGGACTATAGGCGCACCCCACCACGCCCAGCTAATTTTTGTATTTTTAGTAGAGACAGGTTTCACCATGTTGGCCAGGATGGTCTCGATCTCTTGAACTCGTTATCCGCCCACCTCGGCCTCCCAAAGTGCTGGGATTACAGGCATGAGCCACCACGCCTGGCCCTCATCTCTCCTTAGTTGGCAGAGTACTTGAGGCTCCAATTGTCTTTTTATGTTTTGTTCTATAATGTCTAGGAAGGGAAACGTTCCTTATTGTAACAGTCACTTCTAATAGTTTATTTTGGTAGGTAGGTAGATGGATAGATAGGTCGATAGGAATGAGGTACTTATTTATAGGTAATATTTCTAAAACTTATATATAAGAATAGAATTGTAAGTATTTGAGTTATGAACTGTTTGTAAATATGAAAAACTATTAGGTAATATTGTTATGTGGAAAATGTTTTAAATATAAATTCAGTTTATTAGCATTTTTGGTGGTTTTGGCTAAATACAATAAAAATTTATCACAGATTTATTTGCAAATATTCTGAGTAATTATAGTATCTGTGTATTTAATAAATGGAAGATTGGGCCCTAACTGGTTTCTAAATATTCGATTTTTTTAATTTGTGTCAAATTTTTCTGAATTAAGTTAATATAGTAGAAATCTAATCAAATAGTAGCTCTCTCGTATAGGTAGGGAACATTAGTCCAGGTTTAGGAACCAGAAGCATGAGAGAGTAAAAAGAAGGCTAAGAACTGGATTGGGCTTCTGGTACATGTTGGAATGGTAGACTCCAAGCTGGTTACTTGAAAATAGCCTTTACAACTCATAGCACTCCACAGTGCGTTCATCCTACTACACTAACGATACCCTGCATTCATACACTATACATCTACAGCATAGGAGCTGGCATACATGCTTAGGGTGTACAGTGTCCTCTTAGCCATTTCATTGACTCATCATGAGATTCTGGAGCAGTATGTTTCTGGAGCACCTGATCTCATTGGTGGCTAAACTATGGAGGTATGGGGATTTGCCTGGTCGTTCTGCCGCAGAGTGACAGTCTTATTACACCTTGCTGTCTCCCACTGACACAGTGTTCGTTACCAAGAAGAAGCAGATTTATCTGTTACCACAATATTAGCTCACCATGAGATTGGAGCAATAAGTAGAATTTGACTCTTTCAGTAATTGGTTCCCAATTTTTTTTTTGAGACAGAGCCAGGCTAGAGGACAGTGGTATGATCACAGCTCGCTGCAGCCTCCCAGACTGAAACGATTCTCCCACCTCTGTCTCCCGAGTACCTGGGACTACAGGTGTGCACCACCACACCTGGCTAGTTTTTATATTTTTTTTTTGCAGAGATGGGATTTCGCCATGTTGGCCAGCTATTCTTCACCTCAGCATCCCAAAGTGCTGGGATTACAGGCATGAACCACTGCACCCAGCCTGGTTCCCAGTTTTTTTGTTTGTTTGTTGTTTTGTTTTGTTTTGAGATGGAGTATCTCTCTGTGACCCAGGCTGGAGTGCAGTGGCGTGATCTCAGCTCACTGCAAGCTCCGCCTTCTGGGTTCACGCCATACTCCTGCCTCAGCCCCCCAAGTAGCTGGGACTACAGGCGCTTACCACCACGCCCGGCTAATTTTGTTGTATTTTTAGTAGAAACAGGGTTTCACCATATTAGCAAGGATGGTCTTGATCTCCTGACCTCATGATCCACCCACCTCAACCTCCCAAAGTGCTGGGATTACAGGCGTGAACCACCGTGTCCAGCCCAGTTCCCAGTTTTCTAGACCAACTCGATTCTTAGTGAAATCACTGCTTAATCATACACTGCAATTCATGATAAATATGTGTTCAGTTCCTAATATTTACTAGCCAGCTTTTCCCTTGGGAAGTTTGCTGCTGCACAATTAGAGCAGAATCGTTTGTTCTTAAACCGTATATATTGTCATGCTCTAGAGGGGTTGTGGAACTGATTGGCCTCGTAGTTGACTTGGGAAGACACAAATGCAGTTTTGCTGAAATGCTTCTAAATATAGCTTGTATCTCCTTCACTACTGTGGGTAACTTTTCTCACTAAATGATGGAGATAGAAATTAGAGAGATACCCAGCTCTTCTGTGCCACACAGTGCTATCTGCCAGCACTAATAGCCTGTGCTTTCTGTAATTTGTTGAACAGTCTTCATGTTTCAAGTATCTGGTTCTGAGAATGAGTGAAGGACAGAACTTAGTGAACTGGTTGTTTTGGGGTTTTGGTGGGGTTTTTTTCCTCCTTTGGAGACAGAGCCTCGCTCTATCCACGAGGCTGGAGTACAGTCACATGATCACAGCTCACTGCAGCCTCAACCCCCCAAGCTCAAACAATCCTCCTACCTCAGCCTTCAGAGTAGCTGGAACCATATGCACGGGCCACCACGCCTGGCTATTTTTATAGAGACAGGGTTTCACCATGTTGCCCAGGCTGGACTTCTAGGCTAAAGCAGTCTTTCTACTTCAGCCACTCAAAGTTCTGGGATTACAGGCATGAGCCACTGTAACTGGCCTGGTAGCCTCCTTTTAGGACACCAGTGTAAGTTAGCTTGTGATACCTGGGAGAATTTTTTTTTTTTTTTTTTTTGAGACAGAGTTTTGCTGCTGTTGCCCAGGCTGGAGTGCAATGGCCTGATCTCAGCTCATCACAACCTCCACTTCCCGGGTTCAAGCCATTCTCCTGCCTCAGCCTCCCAAGTAGCTGGGATTACAGGCATGCACCACTATGCCCAGCTAATTTATTTTTAGTAGAGATGGATTTCTCCATGTTGGTCAGGCTGGTCTCGAACTCCCGACCTCAGGTGATCTGCCCGCCTCAGCCTCCCAAAGTGCTGGGATTACAGGCGTGAGCCACTATGCCCGGCAGCCTGGAAGAATTTTTTTTTGACCTATCACCAGGTGTTCCTGTTGATGATGGTGGCTTTAAGATTTATTTACTTAAGCATAGAAATCTCATTTCTGTTTACCATGTACAGAGAATGGAACTAATTTAATGAATATTTTTAAGTTTGAATGATGCCTGATTTTCTGCTGACTAAAAAATATTTTCTTCTTTCACTCCCAGAGAACTTTTAATTACCAGAAATGTTTTCCCAACTTTGTTTTATTTTCGTGTGGTTATTAGTTGGATCTAGCAAAAGAAAAGAGGGACAAAAAGAACTAGTGGTAAGGCACTTATTTGGCCTGTGTGACATTAGGTTTGTAGTCACAGCCAGTATTTCAGATGCTTGCTGCTGCTAGCATTATATTTGACACAGATCTGAAGGCCACATAAAATGCTCTTTATTTTTATCTGGTACAGTTATCTTCTACCCACATTTCTGCATATCATAGATACAATCTCTTCCATGTAGTAATAGGGCATTTTTCAGTGCTCTGATGTTTCTGTGTCTTTCCTGTAGTAAAGTATATCTGTGATTAGTAATTATTATATATTCTTCCAGTAGGATGCAGTTGGGAGGTTATTTTCTCTCATTCAGTTATCATGCACTTTTACTTTAAATTCAGTTTCTTTTGAAAAAATGGAGTTTTGCTCCAGGCACAGTGGCTCATGCCTGTAATCCCAACACTTTGGGAGGCCTAGGCAGGTGGATCACCTGAGGTCAGGAGTTTTGAGACCAGCCTGGCCAACATGGTGAAACCCCATCCCTAATAAAAATACAAAAATTAGCCAAGTGCAGTGGTGGGTGCCTGTAATCCCAGCCACTCGGGAGGCTGAGGCAGGAGAATCGCTTGAACACAGGAGGCAGAGGTTGCAGTGAGCCGAGATTGTGCCACTGTACTCCAGCCTAGGTGATAGAGCCAGACTCATCTCAAAAAAAAGAAAAAAAAATGCAGTTTTGAATGTATATTTGATGCTTAAATCTTCTGTACTTTAACACCTTCATTGTGATCTTTTCTGTTTCTCCTTTCCCAGTCCCCAAATAACTTTATTGCCTGATGTCAAATCTAGTCGAGAGTTCAGTCCTTAATTCTAGTTTTTTTCCAAATTAATTGGCATTTATTTTGGTAAAATTAATATATTTAGGTAATATGCCAAAAAGTGGAAGGTAATCCAGAGCTGCTAATCTTTATCTGTTTCTACCTGCCGTTATCCCTCTTTCCGTCCTTCCTACCCTCTCTTCCTCTCACAGTTTACTAAATTCTAAGAAAGGAGAGGGAACCAAATAACATTTTGCCAGCTAAACCTTCTAGTGAAAAATAAGGACAGCTAGAAAATGGCATTCATTAAATTTGTCTGAAGCAAAGTTATTTGCTTGAATTACTAAATTTATAGTCTTTCCAACTCCAAAATTCTAACTTTTAAAATATATGTAGTTGTGAAAATGTGAAAAAGTACAAAAAGGCTAATGTTAGAAATTATTAGTAATCAGAACACATGAAAATAACATGTTAAGTTAAAAAATAAATTTTGTTTCTAAACACTAAGTAGATAAGAGTTTTCTCACTATATTTTGTCACATAGGTTCATCCTCTTCTTCAGTATTAGGAACAATATTTGTTTTATTTGTCCATCATCTGACTCTCCCAACTAGAATGTAAAATTCATGAAGGTGGGGATTTTTGTTTGTTTTTTGCTATACTACACTACCTAGGACAGATTACCCGTAAGCTCTCAATAATAGTTATTGAATAAACTAATTTATGAACTCTTTTGCACAGACTTCAGAACTCAACGATTTCTGAGAAAACTCCCATCTTACCTCCGGTTTTTATTGTAATCCCAAGCAGCCAGATCTAGACAACCCTCTGAAAGGTATTAGGAGATACCAAAAACACTACCCTATCTTCTCAGAAATTGGTTTTTGTGTAATCCTATTTATGGCTTACATAAGAAATAATAATTATCTATATTTATAGTACCTTTATTTTTTTTTTTTTTCAAGTAAACCTCAGAAATGGTTTTTCTTTTCTTTAAAATGCTCTTTTAGGGAGATAGACAGTATTCCTATTTTTCGGATTTAGAAAGCCAAAGCCTATTTTAATGGCTTTCTTAACAACAGCAAAAATGGCTTTTTTTTTTTTTTTTTTTTTGGCAATGGAGTCTTGCTGTGTAGCCCAGGCTGGAGTGTAGTGGCCCAATCTCAGCCCACTGCAAGCTCTGCCTCCTGGGTTCACGCCATTCTCCTGCCTCAACCTCCCAAGTAGCTGGGACTACAGGTGCCCACCACCACGCCCAGCTAATTTTTTGTATTTTTAGTAGAGACAGGGTTTCACCATGTTAGCAAGGATGGTCTCTATCTCCTGACCTCGTGATCCGCCCACCTCGGCCTCCCAAAGTGCTGGGATTACAGGCATGAGACACCGCGCCCAGCCTAAAAATGGCTTTTTAAATTAATGCAGCAAATTATTGGTAGAACTGGGGATTTTTAAGTTATTTGTTAAAAGGCACAGCAGAAATGCTAAATTTGAGTTATATCTCAAAGAAAAATTACTGTGGAAAAGAAACTTCAAAATGGCTTTTATTGGCTAAAGACAAAATAACTTTTTTTTTTTTTTTTTGCCTTTTGTAAAAAAATCAGACTGGCATAAAGATACCAAAATAGAATTTAAAACATTTATTCCTAATAATTGCTACTGTGAGTCTACTTGGCTATTTTTACATTTCTGGTTTCACTTTAAGTATTCCTTACCAAAAAAATAAAAATAAAAAAATAATAGGGGGGGGTGCTTTTAATTGTTATAAGGGATACTATATTTGACTTACTTTCACAGTGTACCATGGAATGACTGGTTGGTTATTCCCTATTTCTGTGTCTGTGACTTTTTACATACTCACTAGAAATGCACAATAAATCTTCCCTTCTACCAGAAGCTGGGGTAGTATGCATACCACCACTGAGATTACATTCTCTCAACCCTTAAAACCAAACCAGACTGACTGAGCACCTCTCTTTACAAAATATACAACTATAATTTTGATGATTACAGTTACAGAAAATGCTTGTTTCTTGTTGTTTATGCCTGTCCCTAATACTTTGGGTGTGCTTTTTTCTATTGCTGTGTCTTCTATTCTATTCTCTGATTGCCAGGGCTCCCCACTGCATTCTGCCTTCTCTTGATCTTTCCTCTTACCACCCTGAAAAACTGATCTCTGGTGAAATAATCATGAGCAAATAACATATTTGCTATTTAAAAGATTTCTGAGAGTTTGGTTGAAAAAAGTACTGAACAAAAACAAAACCTTACCTGTATAAGAACTTAGGGTAAAACATTACTACTTTATAATGTACCAAGGTGAGTGCAAGCGTTACTGTCATGGAACAAAAGAATCTTCAGCAGCTAACTGCCCCATTCCCCTGTCAAATGCTGGTCATTTGGCTAGCATCCTTTTGATGCTAACTGTGGAGGTGGGGAAGGAGCAGTGCTTTCAGCTTCCTAATAAAGGAGGTAGTCACTGTATTCTGGTAGACCTCAAAAAGAGCAATGTATTTTACCAAAATTGTTGTAGAAAGCATTTAAAATACACAAAGGGGCAACAGGTAGAAGAAGTGGTCCAAGGTGGGAGAAAAGAAAAGAGATCAGTGAGAGAAGGAAAAGTCACTAGAGGCTAGACTCCTCATGAGAGTAGGGATCCTGGCCTCAATCAGAGCTAGGATTATGTATCAGGTACTCAGTAAATACTGTTGAATGAATGAGAGGGTGAGATGCAGACAGTAAGATGAACAGGACAAAGGCTTTCAGGAAAGGGAAATAATCTTTAAATATTTTTGTTAAGAAATAAACCTGGGGAGGAGGAGGAAAAAGGGTGAGAAAAATAGTAATAATATTTTAAAAATAAACCTAGGCCAGGTGCGGTGGCCTGTAATCCGAGCACTTTGGGAGGCTGGGCCGAGCAGACCACCAGTTCAGGAGTTCAAGACCAACCTGGCCAACTTGGTGAAACCCCATTTCTACTAAAAAAAAAATACAAAAATTAGCTGGGCATGGTGGCATGCACGTGTAATCTCAGCTACTCAGGAGGCTGAGGCAGGAGAATTCCTTGAACCCGGGAGGCAGAGATTGCAGTGAACCGAGACCACACCACTGCACACCAGCCTGGGCGACAGAGTAGGACTCCATCTCAAAAAACAAAAAAAATAAATAAACATGACTTTGGGAGGCAGAGGTGAGAGGAATGCTTAAGACCGGGAGTTCAAGACAAGCTTGGGCAACAAAGTGAGACCCTGCCTCTAATATTTAAAAATAAAAATAAAAATTTTTAATAAATCTGATGTTTGGGAAGGATTTGTTCATTTTTTTCTTCCTCTGAGTTCTTTAGCTATGGCACTGGAGAGATTAAGTCCTATACAACAGCATAACACTATGAACTTTCCTATAATATCAAAAGGACCTGAAACAACAAGTATTCCTACCTCCAAATATACTGCGACACCTGGGAAGTAGCAGTGAACATTTGAGATGCCTCGTTATTCAAAGGACTTAAAAGCCAGAGTCTTCCTATTATTTGATAAAACAGTACGAATGGAAGACTTTTGAAATTATGCTTATGTGTGTGTGTGACTTTCTTCTGTTCTTCTTTTTAGGTGGCATCCTTAGCTGGGCCTGGAGGGCAAGTGGAAATAGAACAGAACTTCCTTAACAATAAATTGAAGACAATCACTGCATATTTTGGTGACCTAATTCGAAGACCAGCCTCTGAAACCTAACTATGCAGCACTGTGAGAACCAAAGATCATGGAGTGGTCAAAACATTCAGATGAGACATTTGGCCTGTCTTCCTTTATTCGCTGATATTTTCTACCCATGGTCTTATATCACTGAATGAAATGGAAGCTTACAGGACTCAAATATCAGTGAACTATTTTGAGATCTTTGAATAATTCCTTTAGAGGAATTATACAAAATTAATATATATGAGTTCTTTGTAATTTTTTTTTTTTTTTTTTTTTTGAGACAGGATCTCATTCTGTCACCCAGGCTGGAGTATAGTGTCTTGAACACAGCTCACTGCAGGTTCAACCTTCTGAGCTCAAACAATCCTTCTGCCTCAGTCTCCCCAGTAGCTGGGGCTTTAGGTGGGCACTGCCACACCAGACTAATTTTTGTATTTTTTGTAGAGACGAGGTCTCACCATGTTGGTCAGGCTGGTGTCAAACCGCTGGGCTCAAGTCAGTCCACCCACCTCACCCTCCCCAAGTGCTGGGATTACAGGCATGAGCTACTGTGCCCAGCCTTACGGACGTCCTTTTGAAGTATCTTTTTCACTCATACAATATGAATACATTTATTTAGACTTTTTCTAGAACTTTCCTGTTTTCATGTCTTTGCTTCATCTGGAATTGGCTTCTTGACACCCTTTTATAAAGTCTGTTTGTAAAATTTCCATTGCGACATCAATACGAAATATATTTTGTAATATAGGAGTTTATATTTTTTTTTATTAAAATAGCAATGAAAGCAAAAGGGATATGTGTTGCTTAATTATTCATCTAAAAAGTGTGTTGGGGCAAAAATATAGTGACATACAACTCTGTCCATTGAAGGTTAGACCTGGGACTTCTATATTTTAATAATATGAGCATGTTAAACATTAAACAGAACATGATATTGGCTGGGATAAGATTAGGGAATTGAAATAAATTTGGGGAATTTCCAAGAAATACTGGAAAATTAGACTAGAAAAATAGCTGTTATATAAATAACTTTGTTAGAGTATGCTAATTTTAGTGTCTTGAAACTTTACAATTTATGTCTTGATTGCTCTGCAGTACAGTAGTAACTGAGCTGATCATTAAAGGTGAAATTACTTTTTCATTAATTCGCACCTTCAAAATCTGTCCAAATGTTCTTGGTTTTTAAACTTTATGTAGCATTCTTAAAGTCACTAGGGAGATGGCAGGTGAAGTAAAGGCAGATTTCCAAAATCACTAATTTTCTTACTTGTATATTAATAAAACTAACTCATCTTCCTGAACATACATGATCTTATATGAGAAGAACAGGAAGCTTAGCCTTAGTTAGCTAAAACTAAGATATTCCTGCCCACTAATCACACAGGGATAAAACTAATTAATAGACTGTTAAGATTGTCAGTACTCAATAGGACTTCAGAAGCGTTCTAGTCCATTGTGTGAATCAGGTTCAAAAAAATCTTATTAAAACAAATACATAAAATGGATAAAAAGACTGGGTGCAGTGGCTCACACCTGTAATCCCAGCACTCTTGAGAGGCCAAGGTGGGCGGATCACTTTGTGGTCAGAAGTTCTAGACCAGCCTGGCCAGCATGGTGAAACCCTGCCTCTCTACTAAAAATACAAAAATTAGCTGGAGGCCGGGCGCGGTGGCTCAAGCCTGTAATCCCAGCACTTTGGGAGGCCGAGACGGGTGGATCACGAGGTCAGGAGATCGAGACCATCCTGGCTAACACGGTGAAACCCCGTCTCTACTAAAAATACAAAAAACTAGCCGGGCGAGGTGGCGGGCGCCTGTAGTCCCAGCTACTTGGGAGGCTGAGGCAGGAGAATGGCGTAAACCCAGGAGGCGGAGCTTGCAGTGAGCTGAGATCCGGCCACCGCATTCCAGCCCGGGCGATAGAGCGACACTCCCTCTCAAAAAAAAAAAAAAAATTAGCTGGGCGGGGTGGCACACGCCTGTAATCCCAGCTACTCAGGAGGCTGAGGCAGAATTGCTTGAACCCAGGAGGTAGAGGTTGCAGTGAGCCGAGATCGTGCCACTGCACTCCTGCCTGGACAACAGAGCAAGACTCTGTCTCAAAAAAAAAAAAAAACTGAAAGTACTCCCCACCTGCCATGTTTACTTTCCCCTGTGAGACCCCTATCTCAAAAAATAAATATAGAACCATAATTTGTTAATGATTACAGCAGTTCTCATATATTTGTGCCATGTCTATTAAAAATGATAGTACAGATTGATATCTACTACGTATTTGGAGATGGGGGCTCACGCCTGTAATCCCAACACTGGGAGACTAAGGTGGGCAGATCACCTGAGGTCAGGAGTTCAAGACCAGCCTGACCAGTGAAACCCCATCTCTAGTAAAAATACAAAAATTACAGTGGTGGTGCAAGCCTGTAGTCCCAACCACTCGGGAGGCTGAGGCAGGAGAAATTCTTGAACCCAGGAGGCAGAGGTTGCAGTGAGCTGAGATTGCACCACTGCACTCCAGCCTGGGTGACAGAGCAAGACTCTGTCTCCAAAAAAAAAAAAGAATGTTTTTGATTTTTGTGTCTTTATATTCAGTCGTCTTACTGAACTCGTTTAATAGTTCTCATAATTTTTGTTTGTTTCCCCCCTGCTTCCCCCCCCATAGTTTTTAATTGATACACTTTGATTTTCTAAATAAGCAGTCATGACATCTACACATGAGTTTTTCTCTTTGCCAAAATGTAAGCCTCTTAATTTTTATTTTCCTGTTGAATTGGTTCGGACTGCCAGGAATGTTGTAATAATAGCACTTTTTCCTTCTTATTTTGCAGTGAAAGGTTAGAAGCATTTCTATTAAATGTTATTGTAGCTCACATCAAGATTAAGATATTGCCTCTCCTATTTTTTTTTTTTTTTTTTAATTTTAGGCTTCCTCAAATCATGGGGTTCCACTTTTTTATTTAATGTAGGAAAATCTAAATTACCTTAAAATTTTCAAATTATTTAACCCTATCTGTGTTCCTTTAATTAAATCCAACTGTATCATAATGTATTAAATAGTTCACACTACTGGATTTCATTTGATAAATTTACTTTGTTTTGTTTACGTTTGCTTTTGAGCACCTTGCCTGGTTTTGGTATCCAAGTTAAGCTATTCCAGCAGAATGCTTTAGTAAGTGTTTCATTTTTTTCTTTCTCCCGCCCCCCGCCCCGCCTCTTTTTTTTTTTTTTTTTTTATAATTTTCATTTCACAGGTACATGTGCAGGTTTGTTACATGGATATGTTACCTGATGTTGACATTTGGGCTACTGATCCCATCACCCAAATAGTGAATATAGTGCTCAATAAATAGTTCTGTGTCCTAAATAACATTGGCAATGTCTGTTCACTAAACTCTTGGTGGAACTGTGTGAAGATTGGGCCTGGTAACTTTCTGAGCAAGATGTTTTGATTGCAGCTTTTTTTTTTTTTTTTTAAGACAGGGTCTCGCTCTGTCACTCAGGCTAGAGTGCAGTGGTGCAGTCTCGACCTCCTAGGCATAAGCAATCCTACCACCTCAGCCTTCAGAGTAGCTGGGACCACAGGCATATGCCACCATGTCCAGCTAATTGCTAATTTTTTTTTTTTTAGAGACAGGGTCTCACTATATTGTCCAGCTAGGAGTGCAGCTATTTTTTATTTTAAACTTACTTTCTATTTGTTTATTATTCTATTCTGATTTAGTCAAATGCCAGCATTTTTTTAAATACTTTTTTTTTTTTCAGCTCACTACAACTTCCACCTCCCAGGTTCAAGCAATTCTCACGTCTCAGCCTCCCAAGTAGCTGGGACTACAGGTGTGCACCACCACACCCAGCTAGTTTTTTGTAGTTTTAGTAGAGATGGGGTTTCACCATGTTAGACAGGATGGTCTTGAACTCCTGGTCTCAAGTGTTCCGCTGGCCTTGGCCTCCCAAAGTGCTAGGATTACAGGCGTGAGCCACCGCACCTGCCCAGAAGAGAGCTATTTATTTAGATTTTGACAATATAAAGTTAATACATTATCTCATACTTGTTTTAATTCTTTTTGTAACTTCATTTTTGAATAATTTCTGACTTGTAAAAAAGCCTGAAAAATAGTACAAAGAATATCTCCAGCTACTCAGAAGTGAACGCAGTCGTTATCCTGCCATCATAATGTTGCCATGTCTGTGTCAATATATACAGTTGTTTACTTAATTTTTAACCTTAAAAGTGATTTGTAAAGGAATTACAAATACTGCCACAAATGAGAAATCACTATCTCTTTTAATCTTTGCATATTAATATGAAAAATGTTCATTAATTTTTTACCTAAAAGAACACTGCAGGCCAGGAGCAGTGGTTCACACCTGCAATCCCAGCACTTTGGGAGGCTGAAGCAGGTGAATCACCTGAGGTCAGGAATTCGAGGCCAGCCTGTTCAATATGGTGAAACTCTGTCTCTACTAAAAATACAAAAATTAGCCGGGCATGGTGGCATGCGCCTATAGTCCTAGCTACTTGGGAGGCTGAGACAGGATAATTGCTTGAACTAGGAGATGGAGGTTGCAGTGAGCCGAGCTCACACTACTGCACTCCAGGCTGGGCAACAGAACCAGACTGCATCTCAAAACAAAAAAGAACACTGCATACCACACTTCGGGGAAACTTGGAATGGGTGATGAACAATAAAGATAAAGACCCATATTGCCCCCTCCAGGAACGAGGATGTGTCACATGTGCCGGTGTACACGAAAAGGCTGCCCTTTGAACTGTATGGTACGTAATCACAGGAGACACAGTAGAAATTTTCCAGGTTAAAAGGTTGGGATAAGACATTCCAAGGAAAGAAACAGCATTTAGAAGGCACAGAGGCAAATGAAGGCTGAGCATATGTGGGCGTCAGTAAATGCTGAATTCACCGAGAAGTCACTGAAGTTATGACTGATGAGGTAGCAGGGTCTCCTGTGCTGAGCTGAGGAGTGAAGGCTGGCTGCATCCTGAAGGCAGTGGGAGCCTTTCAGACTTTGAAAGCTTGGTAAAGCCTAACTAAGGGCTCCTCGTCAGAAAAAAAAAAAAAAAATTAGGCAGGGCGTGGTGGCTCAGGCCTGTAATCCCAGCACTTTGGGAGGCCGAGGCGAGTGGATCATGAGGTCAGGACTTCAAGCCCAACCTGGCCAAGATGGTGAAACCCCATCTCTACTAAAAATACAAAAGAATTAGCCGGGCATGATGGCGGGTCCCTGTAATCTCAGCTACTCAGGAGGCTGAGGCAGAGAATTGCTTGAACCCGGGAGGCGGAGGTTGCAACGAGCCAAGATCTTGCCACTGCACCACTCCAGCCTGGGCCACAGAGCAAGGCTCCGTCTCAAAAAAAAAAGAAAAGGTTTTGAATGCATAGAATAAGGCCAGGCACAGTGGCTCACACCCGTAATCCTAGCACTTTGGGAGGCCAAGGCAGGTGGATCACTTGAGGTCAGGAGTTCAAAACCAGACTGGCCAACACGGTGAAACCCTGTCTCTACTGAAAACACACAAAAAATTAGCCGGGCACAGTGGTGGATGCCTGTAATCGCAGCTATTCAGGAGACTGAGGCAGGAGAATTGCTTGAACCCGGGAGGCAGAGTTTACAGTGAGTCAAGATCGTGTCATTGCACTCCAGCCTGGGTGACAGAGCGAGACTCCATCTCAAATAAAATAAATTAAATCAAATTAAAATTAAAACAAATGCATAGAATAAAAGCCTAGAGGCCGGGCACAGTGGCTCAATCTGTAATCCAAGCACTTTGGGAGGCCGAGGCAGGTGGATCATGAGGTCAGGAGTTCTAGACCAGCCTGACCAACATGGTCAAACCCCATCTCTACTAAAAATAAAAAAATTAGCCAGACGTGGTGACGGGTGCCTGTAATCCCACCTACTTGGGAGGCTGAGGCAGGAGAATCACTTGAATCCGAGAGGTGGAGGTTGCAGTGAGCAGATAGCACCATTGCCCTCCAGCCTGGGCAACAGAGGGAGACTCCGTCTCAAAAATAAGTAAATAAACAAGAATAAAAGCCTAGAATTACAGAGCAATCCCACTATATGAAAGTGGCTATGAAAATGTCAAGAAAATATGTGTGGTATAATAAATGTGTGCTTTTTCATTAACACATTAACATCTACTGGAAGGTCTACTAGTACTACAATTTTAGTGGTGGTATTACAGCAGCTAGAATATTACATTCAAATATCTACCTTTCTGTCAGTGGCAAAGCACAGATACTGCTAAAAGCTTTTTTTGTTTGTTTGATGTGTTGACATCCACGTTCACAGACCGCCTAAATCCTGTCCATGATCCTCTTAGTGGTTTGCAGTTTCCAGGTGAAGAGCCCCCTCTTAGAGAGGTCGCTCTAACACAGAAGAATTAGACCAGACAAGAAGCAGGGAGACCATATACAGCTTGAGGGGTGCTCAGTCAAACCTGGGGACAGAGGGGAGGGGCAGATTTGAGAGAGGTTCTGGAGGCAGAGGTCACAGGACAGAGGCAAATTAGCATCAGCCCCATGGGCAATGCCTTACTCTTCCCAAACCATTATCAGTTTCTTTAAACCTGGTAAAACAAAGTTATCTTTTCAGCAAGAGAAAATAGCTTTATTCTCAAGCTTTGGGATAGGCATTCTGTAATTAAGTGAGATCACTTGAGGTCAGGAGTCTGAGACCAGCCTGGCCAACATTATGAAAACCCATCTCTACCAAAAATATAAAAATTAACTGGGTATGGTGGTGCCTGCCAGTAGTCCCAGCTACTCAGGAAGCTGAGGCAGGAGAATTGCTTGAACCAGGGAGGTGGAGGTTGCAGTAGAGCCAAGATTCCACCACTGCATTCCAGCATGGGCGACAAAGTAAGACTCAATCTCAAAAAAAAAATAAAAATAAAAAGCATATTAATGGGAATCATCTACATCTGCACTGTCTGATAGGGATATAATGTGAGCCACACATGTAACTTTGAATTTTCAAGTAGTCACATTTTAAAACAAGTGAAATTAATTTTAATAATACATTTAACGCTACCCAAAATATCATTTCAACATGAAATCAACATAAACAATTATTGAGAGATTTTTACTGATCTTTTTAAATAAATTTTCGATATCCACTATGGGTTTTTTTTTGTTTTGTTTTGTTTTTGTTTTTGAAACGGAGTCTCACCCCTCACCCAGGCTGGATTGCAATGGTGTGGTCTGGGCTCACTGCGACCTCGGCCTCCCAGGTTCAAGCCATTTTTCTGCCCTCAGCCTCCCAAGTAGCTGGGATTACAGCGTGCACCATTACACCCAGCTAGTTATTTATTTATTTATTTTTTGTAGTATTAGTAGAGAGGGGGTTTCTCCATGTTGGCCAGGCTGGTCTCGAACTCCTAACCTCAGGTGATCCGCCCACCTTGGCTTCTCAAGGTGCTGGGATTACAGGCGTGAGCTACTGAGAGGTGACAATGTGCTAGCAGCCCTCACTCTCAGCACCTCCTCAGCCTCGGCGTCCACTCTGGCGGTGCTTGAGGAGCCCTTCAGCCCTCCAGGGCACTGTGGGAGCCCCTCTCTGGGCTGGCCGAGGCCACAGCCGCCTCCCTCTGCTTGCAGGGAGATGTGGAGGGAGAGGCGCTGGCGGTAACCAGAGTTGCGCCAGGTACTCACAGTCCAGCGTGAGCTTCAGCCGGCCTGCGCGAGGCCTGCTGCGCACTGGGAGCGGCCGGCAGGTGCCGCCGGCCCAGGGCAGTGAGGGACTTAGCAACCGGGCCAGCAGCTGCAGTGGGGACACAGGGTCCCCCAGCAGTGCCCTCTCGCCAGGCCTCAGCTGCCTCCCTGTGGGCATGGATCCGGACCTGCAGCTCGCCATGCCCGACCCTCCCCCTCCCCGGCCCCACAGTGGGCTCCAGGGCGGCCAGAGCCTCCTGCTCCGCTCCGTCCCATCAACTGCCCAGGGGCTGAGGAGTGCGGGTGCACGGCCCGGGACTGGCAGGCAGCTTGCACCACCGCCGGGTGCAGGATCCACTAGGTGAAGCCAGCTGGTCTCCTGAGTCTAGTGGGGACTTGGAGAACTTTTAGGTCTAGCTCTCTGTGCCTAGCTAAAGGATTGTAAACGCACCATTCAGCACTCTGGGTCTAGCTCAGGGTTTGTAAACACACCAATCAGCACTCTGTCTAGCTAACCTAGTGGGGACTTGGAGAACTTTTATGTCTAGATAGAGGATTGTAAATGCACCAATCAGCAGTCTGTTAAAACAGACCACTCAGCCCTCTGTAAAATGGACCAATCAGCTCTCTGTAAAATGGCCCAATCAGCAGGATGTGGGTGGGGTCAGATAAAGGTATAAAAGCAGACTGTCCGCGCAAACAGCGGCAACTGGTAGGGTGCACTTCCATGTGCTGGGAGGTTTGTTCTTTTCCTCTTTGCAGTAAGTGTTGCTGCTCACTCTGGGTCCATGCTGCGTTTATGAGTTATAACACTCACCATGAAGGTCTGCAACTTCACTCCTGAAGCCAGACGAGACTACCAACCCGCTGGGAAGAACGAGCAACTCCAGAGCCGCCACCTTTGAGAGGTGTAACACTGACCACGAGGGTCTGCAGTTTCACTCCCGTCAGCAAGACCACAAACCCACCAGAAAGAAGAAATTCCAGACACATCTGAACGTCTGAAGGAACAAACTCCGGACACACCATCTTTAAGAACTATAACACTCACCTCGAGGGTCTGCGGGTTCACTGAAGTCAGTGAGACCAAGAACCCACCAATTCCGGACACACTACCGTCACAGGCTCTCCCTTTGTTGCCCAGCTAGAGTGCAGTGGCACAATCTTGGCTCACTGCAACTCAGGTTCAAGTGATTCTCCTGCGTCAGCCTCCTGAGTAGCTGGGATTACAGGCAAGCACCACCAAGCCTGGCTAATCTTTGTTATTTTTAGTAGAGACGGTTTCGCCATGTTTGGCCAGGCTGGTCTGGAACTCCTGACCTTGGGTGATCTACCTGCCTCGGCTTCCCAAAGTGCTGGGATTACAGGCGTGAGCCACCACATCCGGCCAACATGAACTGTGCATTTTAAACTTAACAGCACATCTCAGTGTATACCAGCTACATTTCAAATTTTCACCAGCCACATGTAGCTAGTTGCTAAAGAATTCCATTTAGATAATGCAGATCTAGATTTTTGGAGAACAAAGAGCATGCTATTTTGCCCTTTGAGGCTTTTGTTATTTTATAATTAAAGCTACAATGCTTAGGAATCTGGACTTCATCCTTAGGTGATAGGGAGCCACAGGACTTTAACCCAGAAAGTGAAATTACCAAATTTGCATTTTACAGCATAGAGGATGAAACACTGTAAATCCTCCTTAGACCTAGAAATATGGAGATCAGTCTTTTCATGTATTTAAAGTAAGAGTTTAGGAAGTCCTAAATTAGGATTGCAACAATGCCCAATTTACTCCAGTCCCAACTGAAGTTAATTCATGATTTTTTTAATCCTTCAAATAACTGAGAATTATGTAACTGACATTTAAAATAGTAAACGTACATGCCAAAGGTTTTGTTAAACAGTAGTTTCCTCATCTGCAGTTTCGCTTTCCACAGTTTAAGTCTCTTCAGTCAGTCATGGTTGGAACATAGGTGAGTACAGTACAATAAGATACTTTGAGAGAGAGACCACATTCTGAAAATTTTTATTACAGTATGTGTTATAATTGTTCTATTTATTATTAGCTATTGCTCTTGATCTCTTCCAGTTCATAACTTACAAATTAAACTTTATCATAGATGTGTATGTAAAGGAGAAAACCATAGTATATATAGGGCTCAGTACTATCCAAGGTTTCAGGCATCCACTATGGTTCTTGGAACTTATCTCCCACAGATAAGGGGAACTACTGTAATTGTTACAGCCACTTCTTTTTGGGCCTAGACTGGATATGGGTCTTGGATGAAGTGTGCCTGAGTGTGCTGGGGTCCTAATTACCCTTTTCAGACCTTGAAATTACCCTTTTGAGACCATTCTTGGCTCCCCTGGGGTCTCTCTCATGTTTGATTGAGGTAACCAAGGACAGACTAGGACAATACAGATGTGCTGAAGACTAGCAAGTGCTAGTCTATTGTGATAAAAATCATTCACCCACTCAGTGGCTATGCTATCACAAGTGCCTTTTGCAAAAACTATGCAAGATGGCTTAGAGCTCTTTAAAGCTCACTTCCAACCCAAGCCTGTGGTCATAGCTGGAGGATCCAAGTAGTTATCTTTTATTCTCATGCAATTTGTTGTCTGGTGTCCCTGGCATCTGTCTGTTGCCTTTTTCCTACTCGACTCTCTACAGTGATGCATTGATCAGACTGGCTACCGAGCTGTCTATTTCCAGTTAGCCTTCAGACACTGACTTGATCCATCCTGGCCTCTTGGTCTTCAGCCCTTGGTCTGGTGCAGCCTCGGTCCGACAGCCCAAATGTTCCATGGAGAGGTACAGCTAAGTAAATTTCATTGCCTCCATTCAATGTAGTGTTATGTAGTCCTTATGCAGTGTGACTATTAAGACTATGGAAACAAGACTGGGCATGGTGGTTCACGCCTGTAATATCAGCACTTTGAGAGGCTGAGGTGAGAGGATCGTTTGAGACCAGCCTGGGCAACATAGCAAGACTGCCTCTACAAAATATCAGAAATTATCTGGGCATCCTGGCTCGCACCTGTGGTCCTAGTTATTTGGGAGGCTGAGGTGGGAGGATCGCTTGAGCCCCAGAGATTGAGGCTGCAGTGAGCTGTGATCATACCACTGTCCTTCAGTCTTGGCAACAAAGTGAGACCTGGTCTCAAAAAAGCAAAAAAAAGACTGTGAAAACAACATGCTTGTTTCCAAAATGTTTACAGTTCAAAAGAATCTCTAAGGCATATTCTGTGGCACAAAGTAGAGCACTCTGTGGCCCCTTTCTTATGTCTGGCTATCACCTTGTGGTTGACCAGAGTGGGTCCTGTGATTACTGTCTGCTCAGTGTTGCAGGGGCCGTCACATCTATATTGTCCTACTCTGTCCTTGGTTACCTCAAACAAACATGAGAGACCCCAGGGGAGCCAAGAGTGGTCTGAAAAGGGTAATTTCAAGGTCTGAAAAGGGTAATTAGGACCCCAGCACACTCAGGCAATTTGCGCTCTTTGTGCCCCACTGCAGACTTACAACGTGTATACATGTCCACAAAAGTTAACACCTGTGCTAGGAAAGCTACTGTTCCTTGGAATGGCCCCATGCTCTTGTCTTAGACAAAATGAAGACCAGTTTGACACAGCTGCGGCTTATCTCCCCAGAAATGACTTTCACACAAAGGGCTTTTAATTTTTTTTAATTTCTCATCAGATTGCTAGTGATAGTAGCACCATTTGGTGTCAGAGTTCTCTCTAGAGATAAATGTTTTCTAGTTGCATTTTACCAGACAACTATAACAGGTGGAACACCATCTGATTTGAGATTTTGTATTATATGAAACCAAAACCATCACACAGTATATATAACATGAAAAGAATCATAGAAAAAATGGACAAATTACTGCAGAGGGTATGAAAGGTAGATATTTGAACTGTCATCAGATATTCATTACTGCTTCTTAGTAATTCCATTTATGAGACATTAAAATGTAATTTGCATTTTCCCAATTATTTTTTGAATTTTGCATCATTTTGAAAAATATCTTCTAAAATATTTACTAATGGATGACCTAAGTAAATGATATCTTTAATGTAAAGCATAGGATGGGCACGGTGGCTCACGCTTGTAATCCCAACACTTTGGGAGGCCAAGACAGGCAGATCATTAGAGCCCAGGAGTTCGAGACCAGCCTAGCTAACACGGGGAGCTCTCACCTCTACAAAAAATAATATAAAAAATCAGCCAAGCCTGGCTGGGCATGGTGGCTCACACCTGTAATCCCAGCACTTTGAGAAGCCAAGTGGGGGGGGGGGGGGGGGGGCGGATCACCTGAGGTTAGTAGTTCGAGACCAGCCTGACCAACATGGTGAAATCCCATCTCTACTAAATACAAAAAAATTAGCTGGGCACGGTGATGCATGTCTGTAGTTCCAGCTACTTGGGAGGCTGAGGCAGGAGAATCGCTTGAACCCGGGAGGCGGAGGTTACAGTGAGCTGAGATTACGCCATTGCACTCCAGCCTGGGCAATAAGAGCAAAACTGTCTCAAACAAACAAACAAAAAAAATTAGCTGAGCCTGATGGTGCACGCCTGTAGTCCCAACTACTCGGGAGGCTGAGGTGGGAGAATCACCTGAGCACTGGAGGTCAAAGCTGCAGTGAGACACAATTGCGTCACTGCACTTCTACCTGGGTGACAAAGTAAGACGCTGTCTGTAAACAAATAAATAAGGCCGGGTAATGTGGCTCATGCCTGTAATCCCAGCACTTTGCAAGGCCAAGGCGGGTGGATCACCTGAGGTCAGGAGCTCAACACCAGCCTGGCCAACATGGCAAAACCCTGTCTCTAATAAAAATACAAAAATCAGTTGAGTGTGGTGGCACACTCTTGTAATCCCAGCTCCTTGAGAGGCTGAGGTGGGAGAATTGCTTGTAACCTGGAAGGCAGAGGTTGCAATGAACTGAGATCGTGCCACTGCACTCCAGTCTGGGAGACAGAGCGAGACTCCATCTCAAAAAATAAATGAATAAAAATATAAATAAATAATGATAAATAAATAAAGAGCTGGTTAGTAAGTATAGTGGCCAAGATTCACACTAAGGTACTCTGTCTCCAGAATCACTACACCCTTCTGCCCAAATGAGACTTGAACTGATGACCCTCTATGCCTTAGACCTAAGGGATACAGAGGTGAGTCTAGAAATGAGTTTCTCTCTCTGTGCCTTGGTTTCACCATCTGAAAAATAAAGATAATGACACCTGTTTCATAAACTGTCATAAGGATTACATGAATTAATGTTTGTAAAGTGCTCTGCGTGTCTGGCACCTGGTAAGCACTCACTAAGTATTAGCCATTATAAAGAAAAAATGAGGGATCAAAGACGGTTGCAAGAATGCTAATAAGAAACCCTCCATTTACGGCCAGGTGCGGTGGCTCACGCCTGTAATCCCAGCATTTTGGGAGGCCAAGGCTGGCGGATCACGAGGTCAGGAGATGAAGACCATCCTGGCTAACACAGTGAAACCCCATCTCTACTAAAAGTACAAAAAATTAGCTGGGCGTGGTGGCGGGCGCCTGTTAGTCCCATTTACTCGGGAGGCTGAGGCAGAAGAATGGCATGAACCCAGGAGGCGGAGCTTGCAGTGAGCCAAGATCGCGCCACTGCACTCTAGCCTGGGCAACAGTGCAAGACTCCGTCTCAAAAAAAAAAGAAAGAAAGAAAGAAACCTTCCATTTTAATTACGTGAAAACTACCTTCTTAAGAATTTTATGATTTCTTTTTGCAAATTAGTATTTAGAGGCATTCTATTAGAGTTGTGGTGTCTTAGAATGTGGAGAAAGGCAGAGAACGGCTGGGAATGGTGGCTCATGCCTATAATCCCAGCACTTTGGGAGGCTGAGGCAGGCAGATCACTTGAGGTCAGGAGTTTGATACCAGCCTGGCCAATGTGGTGAAACCCTGTCTCTATGAAAAATTTAAAAATTAGCCTG
Source organism: Piliocolobus tephrosceles (assembly GCF_002776525.5). Taxonomy (NCBI): domain Eukaryota; kingdom Metazoa; phylum Chordata; class Mammalia; order Primates; family Cercopithecidae; genus Piliocolobus; species Piliocolobus tephrosceles. The sequence goes on from NC_045440.1 coordinate 56,677,312, forward strand.
GCAGTCCAGGCATAGTGGCTCATGCCTGTGATCCCAGCACTTTGGGAGGCCGAGGCAGGTGGATCACGTGAGGTCAGGAGTTCCAAACCAGCCTGGCCAACACAATCTCTACTAAAAACACAAAAATTATCCCAGTGTGGTGGCACGTGCCTGTACTCCCAGCTACTTGGGAGGCTGAGGTAGGAGAATTGCTTGAACCCAGGAGGCAGAGGTTGTTGCAGTGAGCCGAGATCCTACCCTTGCACTCCAGCCTCAGCAACAAGATCAAAACTCCGTCTCAAAAAAAAAAAAAAAAAATTAGCCAGGCGTGGTGGTGGGTGCCCATAGTCCCAGCTACTCAGGAGGCTGAGGCATAATTGCTTGAACTCAGGAGGCGGAGGATGCAGTGAGCCAAGATTACACCACTGCACTCCAGCCTGGGGGACACAGCGAGACTCTGTCTCAAAAAAATAAACCAAACAAATGAAAGAGAACAAGAAAACCAAGAGAAAAGGTAAAAGATTGAGTTACGGTGTTTTGTTAATTTGAATCCTAAAACCTTCACCTTCCTGATCACATTGCTTTAGTCATAAACAGTTCTTGATATTGGGCTTGGGGCTTTAAGACTGTAATTTGATCCAGTTTGGGCACTTATTTTATGATTTTCGACAATTCATTCAGTGTCTCTGACACTTTGCTCATGAAAATAGAATTAACAATTCCTGGCCAGGCACGGTGGCTCACGCTTACAATCACAGCACTTTGGGAGGCCAAGGCAGGCGGATCACGAGGTCAGAAGTTCGAGACCAGCCTGGCCAACACAGTGAAACCCCATCTTTACTAAAACTACAAAAATTAGGCCAGGTGCGGTGGCTCACACCTATAATCCCAGCAATTTGGGAGGCCAAGGTGGGCAGATCATGAGGTCAAGAGGTCAAGACCATCCTGACCAACATGGTGAAACCCTGTATCCACTAAAAATACAAAAACTAGCTGGGCATAGTGGCGCACACCTGTAGTCCCAGCTACTTGGAAGGCTGAGGCAGAAGAATCGCTTGAACCCAGGAGGCAGAGGTTGCAGTGAGTCAAGATCGCGCCACTGCACTCCAGCCTGGTGACAGAGCAAGACTCTGTCAAAAAAAAAAAAAAAAATCCCACTTTACAAAATTATCAGGAGGATAAATTAAGAGACTGTGTACTTAAAAACTTTAGTGCTTAAAAACTTTAGAGTCATCGGCCAGGCGTGGTGGCTTACGCCTGTAATCCCAACACCTTAGGAGACCAAGGCGGGTGATAAGTTCAAGACCAGCCTGGTCAACATGGTGAAACCCCATCTGCACTAAAAATACAAAAATTAGCTGAGTGTGGTGGTGCATGATTGTAATCCCAGCTACTTGGGAGGCTGTGGTGGGAGACTGCAGTGAGCCAAGATCGCTCCACTGCACTCCAGCCTGGGTGACAGAATGAGACTCTATCAAAAACAAACAACTTTAGAGTTATTAATACCTGTGTTTGTGGTTCAGTGTCTCCCTGAACCTCCTCTGCTTAAACTGTGACATGGTAATGATGCTGTACTGGCATGGAAGTGCTAAGGAAACACAGCTTATTGTTCTTATTACTTCCTAAACAACTTTTAAGAAATGGGGGCCGGGAGCGGTGGCTCATGCCTGTAATCCTAGCACTCTGGGAGGCCAAGGCGGGGGGATCATGAGGTCAGGAGTTCGAGACCAGCGTGGCCAACATGGTGAAACCCCGTCTCTACTAAAGATAAAAAAAATTAGCCGAGCATGGTGGCATGCCCCTGTAATCTCAGCTATTCAGGAGGCTGAGGCAGGAGAGTCACTTGAACCCGGGAGATGGAGGTTGCAGTGAGCTGAGATTGTGCCATTGCACTCCAGCCTGGGCAACAAGACAAGACTCTGTCTCAAAAAAAAAAAAAAAAAAGAAAAGAAAGAAATGGGACTCAGTGCAGAGCCAATATGAAGGACAGTTAAGGGCCCCATCCATGGACTTGTTCATGAATAGCTCCCCCGCCTAGGAAACCTGCTAGTTTCCACTGTACACTCAGGGTAAACGAGCTCCAGGTGTGGTCGCTGCATCATGCCCTCAAGTAGAAATGTTAAAACATTCATTGGTATGTGCTGCTGCTTTTTTAGTTTCACTACCGGAAAAGCCTGCTTGGATGGAAAGATTTCATTTGCTATGCTTTCTGCCTTTGCGTCTGGGTAGCATCGTAGGCAGGTGTTCCTTCACTCAAAACATGTTGTGGCCCTTGTTGAAAGCTGTCATGCAACAGGCAGCCAGTGCAGCCAGGGGACCCAGCAGGTCCAGACTCACCCATGGCCATCCTCAGTCTCTAGAAATATTTACAACAAGAAGCTTCGTCCTGTGGCTGGCATGCCGTATCTTATATACCTTGCACCAAGCAACCATCCTTCATTTTCTTTTCTTTTTTTTTTTTTTTGAGACGGAGTCTTCACCCGGGCTGGAGTACAGTGGCCGGATCTCAGCTCACTGCAAGCTCCGCCTCCCGGGTTCACGCCATTCTCCTGCCTCAGCCTCCCGAGTAGCTGGGACTATACAGGCGCCCGCCTAGTTTTCTGTATTTTCTTAGTAGAGATGGGGTTTCACCATGGTAGCCAGGATGGTCTCGATGTCACGACCTTGTGATCCGCCCGTCTCAGCCTCCCAAAGTGCTGGGATTACAGGCTTGAGCCACCGTGCCCGGCCTCATCCTTCATTTTCTTGTAATCAAGCAGAGAATAGCAGTAAATATTTCTAATTTCTCATTTCTAAGTCAGGAATTAGCCAACTATGGCCCATAGTCTGAGTCATTGCCCAATAGTTTTTGGATGGCCAGCAAGTTAAGAATGATTTTCACATTTATAAAAGATTGAGACTAGGCGTGGTGGCCCACACCTGTAATCTCAGCACTTTGGGAGGCCAAGGCGGGTGGACCACCTGAGGTCAGGAGTTCAAGACCAGCTCCTGGCCAACATGGCAAAACCCCGTCTCTACTAAAAATACAAAAAGTAGTCGGGTGTGTTGGCACATGCCTGTAATCTCAGCTACTCGGGAAACTGAAGCAGGAGAATCACTTGAACCTGGGAGGCGAAGGTTGCAGTGAGCCGTGATTGCTCCATTGCACTCTAGCCTGGGCAACAAGAGCAAAATTTCATTGGAAAAAAAAAAAAAACTGAGGCTAGGTGTGGTGGCTCACGCCTGTAATCCCAGCACTTTGGGAGGCTGAGGCGGGTGGATCATGAGGTCAGGAGTTCGAGGCCAGCCTGATCAACATGGTGAAACCTGTGTGTACTAAAAATACAAAAATTAGCCAGGCATGGTGGCGCTTGCCTGTAATCCCAGCTACTTGGAAGGCTGAGGCAGGAGAATCACTTGAACCCAGGAGGTGGAGGTGAGTGAGCCAAGATCATGCCACTGCACTTCAGCCTGGGACAGAGCGAGACTCCATCTCAAAATAAATAAATAAATAAAAGTAAAATAAATAAATAAATAAATACATGTTCATTGAGAACTCTTTTGAGTCAAGAGTTGACAAAGGCCTAGATATCCCAAAGCCATGATTTTATTTTATTTTTTTAAATCTTACCCATTCAGGCCAGGCGTGGTGGCTCATGCCTATAATCCCAGCACTTTGGGAGGCTGAGACAGGTGGATCATTTGAGGCCAGGAGTTCGAGACCAGCCTGACCAACATGGTGAAACCCCGTTTCTCCTAAAAATACAAAAATTAGCCAGGTCTGGTGGTGGGTGCCTGTAGTCCCAGCCAACTGGGAGGCTGAGGCAGAAGAATCGCTTGAACCCAGGAGGTGGGGGTTGCAGGGAGCCAAGATCACGTCATTGCACTCCAGCCTGCCATCTCAAAAACAAAAAACAAAAATAGGCCGGGCGCGGTAGCTCACACCTGTAATCCCAGCACTTTGGGAGGCCGAGGCGGTTGAATCATGAGGTCAGGAGATCGAGACCATCCTGGCTGTCATGGTGAAACCCTGTCTCTACTAAAAATATTTTAAAAAATTAGCTGGGCGTGGTGGCAGGTGCCTGTAGTCCCAGCTACTTGGGAGGCTGAGGCAGGAGAATGGCGTGAACCCGGGAGGCGGGGCTTGCAGTGAGCGGAGATCGCACCACTGCACTCCAGCCTGGGCGACAGAGCGAGACTCCGTCTCAAAAAAATAAAATAAAAATAAAAATAATAACAATAATAATCTTACCCATTTAAAGTATGAGAATAAGTTGAGATCATTTTGGCCCCCGGACCTCTAATATTCACTTTACTGGATAAAACTGTGTGGGCTGGGTTTTGGGAGAGCACCAGCTATCCTGAGGGAAACTTCTGAGGGAACCAGCTAGTAGATGGCTCAATTTCGCCCCTATACCCAGGTCGGACGATGGATTTGCACGACAGGACTGCAATGGATCTCCACCAGAGTGTCCTCTGGCTTCGCCCTCCTCAGGCATAGTTCACCATCTTTGGGGTCCTAACACATGCACCTGTGCTTCACTCCCCTATACCAATTTCCCAACAAAATCATGAATGTTTAAATAGATGGTGGTTCATCCACGTGGAGCAACACTGTAGAAGTACTGTAGAGATGCTGTGTAAAACTCAGTGGAGAACTTCTGTGCAGTCATTACGACAATCTGGCAGAAATGGATTTCTGGATATATCAATTTATTGGTCCCCAGTTTAAGGCCACCTCCTCTATTAAGAGGTTCCACGCCTCTCCTACCCCTCGGTTCAGCATTTGTAGTCTGTGGCTGTAGTTACCACAGCCCATTCATGGGCAAAAATCTCCACAGCCCGTGGGGGCTCCTCATTCCAAAGGAATAAGTGAGGGAGAGAGGGAAAAGATAAAAATAATTAAGTTGCAATAAACATATTGTTTTTCACAAGAGAAGTCGTTTATTCAAATGATGATTTAAATATTTTTATTCAATTTGAATATTTAATACAATATCCTGTAGACATAAAAATAAACCAGGAATTTTATTGAATTTATTTAACTAGAAGATAGCCAAATTTGTAGCACTAGTACAAATAGCACGAATTTGTAGTCAGCCTGTCACCAAAAGAACCCAAGAAGGATTGCATGTTTGGATCTTTCTGTAAGAAAACTCCTCTGACAGCATCTAAACTCCGGTTTGGTAACAATTATGCGCTGAATTCTGTCTCCCCAAACATTCATTTGTCAAAATCCTGACCCTCAGGACCTCAGAATGTGACTGTATTTGGAGACAGGGTCTTTAGAGAAGTAATTAAGTTAAAATGGGGTCATGAGGTGAGCACTAATCCCATATAAGTGGTGTCCTTATAAGGAGAGGAAATTTGGATACAGGGGGAGCTACTGGGGCACACAGAGGAAAGACCCTGGCAAGACAGAGAAAAGATGGCCGTAAGCCAAGGAGGGAAGTGTCAGGAGAAACCAGTCCTGCTAACACGTTGAGCTGAGACTTCTGGCCTCCAGAGCTGTGAGAAAATTAATTTCTGATGTTTGAACCACCCCGTCTGTGCTACTTTATTATGGCACTCCTAGCAGACTAATGCAGTAATTAATCATTTGCTAGGGAGAGACCTCTTCCATTGTTCTTTCATAATTTGAAATGAGTACCATTAAAAACTTCAAATGTGTTTTGTGTGGTTTTTCTCAACTAGATGGTAAGGTTCTTGAAGGTGTTGAACATAAACCAATTAGCTCAGTGTCTTGAGTAGAACTCACTAGATGTTTATTGATTAAATTTAATGACAAGATATGTAGCCTGGTTCTGTGAAAAAGAAGAAGTGAGAAAAGAGGGGAAAGTTAGTTGGGGGTAGACAGTGACATTTCTATGTGAGTGCTCCTTTCAGTTAATATTTAATGAAAGATTGAAATGGTGCTTTAAGGGTTTACAAAGTGACGTTCACAGACCTGATCTCATTCACACTTCACAACCCGTCATTGGCTACATTTTGCTGAGGAGGAAACTGAGCTCAGGGCTGTTGCCTCCCAGGCGTGGTCACACAGGACCAGAGGTGCCTTAGAACTAGGGCATAGGCTGACTCCTCTGTGAGATTCAAATGCTCTCCTGCTAAACCACATTCACTGAGCTCACCCCGCTCTCCTTAAACACCAAGCTGAAGAGGACTCACAAATCGTGCACTCTCAACTAAAAATAAGAAAAATTAAATATATCAAAAAATGTGTCCACTTATTTTTTTTAAAAAACCCTTTTTTACCTTCATGGACATAATGCCCTGATTATCATATAAATATATAAATACAAAACCTCTGGAACTGAAAAGCGGAAAATTTAGTATAAGCTTACATGAAAGCTAAGAGGCTGTGGTCCCACATACAGCTATAACTGTTATAAAACTCTGTTCTGGTTTCTGATCATCCACTTCTTTGTATAGACTCCATGCCTCCACTTTGGTAAATACAAATAACCTGATCAAGCAACAGATCTTGAGCAGAAACTCTGTCCAGAATTTACTCCATGACTTTCTATAATGTGAAATTCATTCTTGTGCATAATAAGTGCTTTTTAGTTGAAGAATCTCTCATTAAAAGACAAATCCTTCTTGAAATAAAAACTCTCATCAATATCAAATAACAGTTGAAGTTAGCTAACAGCTGGTTAAGAGCAAAGCCCTAAGAGAACAGGATAGGCACCTTAAGCAAGAACATTGGTAGAGTAATGGTAGGGGTAAGCTGTAAGGCAAGCAAAACGGAAAAAGAGCAAAAGAGAAGGGCATGAAGGAGTCCTGTTACCATACAATGTCTCTGGTTGGGCTTTGAGAGCCATATACATTTGCATTCACTTTTCTTCACACATCTGGGTGTGTTAAGAATTTAAAGCATCTATTCCACTTTGGTTTTGAAATCCTAATGTTAACCTGGAGGATGGGTAGAGGAGGCTGGCATGACAAGATAGGGAAAGGAGCAAGACAGCCCTTTGTAAGACTCCGGACTTCGTGCTAGCACAGGAGAGAGGTCGCTGCAATTAAAAAAACAAAGTAAAGAAATTAAGCTCCGGTACTGATATTGTGCACTTACTGCAAGTTCTCAGAGTTTCTCGGGGCAGTTTTTCTTTTTCCATTCGCGGTTTTCCGGCCACGGTCAGGGTGGCTGTGCACTTAGTTACTTGGCTGAAACGTTCTCACTTCTCTCTTCCCCGGGCTTCCTCCTGAGTGACCAGCTGGCTAACAGCTGGCCCGTTCTCAGTAGACCTAAGGCACTCTTTATGCGAAGGCCAGAGGGCGGGCAGCCCCTAGCTCTCCTGGGTCCCTCCCGCCTTTCTTTGGGGCTGCAAGCCCTCTTTTCTCTCATCACAAACTCAGTTAACAAATGAGAATAGCTGCTAAACACTTTTAGTCAGGAAGGATTTATATGCTAATTAAGGGATTTTTTTTTTTCTCCAATAGTTAAGGGTTTGGGAAAATAAAATTAGATCTCCGCCTCCGTGGAAGCCCCCACACCCACCCGAGACACTGAGAAGACCTATCTCCACTTCCCTCCCTACTCAGGGTTGGGTGATGCAAACTAAAAACAATGCCGAAGACAGAGAACACTCCAAATCTAACTGCCCAAAGGGTTCACCTTGCCCGCTGCCTAGACAGAGCCGATTCATCAAGACAGGGGAATTACAATAGGGAAAGAGTAATTCCCGCAGAGCTGGCTGTGCAGGAGACCGGAGTTTTATTATTACTTAAATCAGTCTCCCTGAGCATTCAGCGAGCAGAGTTTTTAAGGATAACTTGGTAGGTGGAGGGAAGCCAGTGAGCCAGTAGTGCTGATTGGTCAGGGATGAAATCATAGGGGGACCAAGCTGTCTTCTTGCATTGAGTCAGTTCCTGCGTAGGAGACGGTTTATCAACCTGGGTGGTGCCAGCTGATCCATCAACTACAGGGTCTGCAAAATATCTCAAGCACTGATCTTAAGAGCAGTTTAGGGAGGGTCAGAATCTTGTAGCCTCCAGCTGCATGACTCCTAAACCATAATTTCTAATCTTGTGGCTAATGTTAGTCTAGTCCCCAGGCAAGAAGGAGGTCTGTTTTGGGAAAGGGCTGTTGCGGTCTTGTTTAAACTATAGATCACAGTCACGAGTTTGAGAACAGCCGGGCCAACATGGAGAAACCCACTCTCTACTAAAAATACAAAAAAATAGCCAGGCCTGGTGATGTGCGCCTGTAATCCCAGCCACTCAGGAGGCTGAGGCAGAAGTGCTTGAACCCAGGAGGTGGGGGTTGCAATGAGCAGAGATTGCGAGACTGGGCCACTGCACTCCAGCCTGGGCAACACGGCAAGACTCTGCCTCTTAAAAAAAAAAAGTAGCCGGGCGTGGTGGCTCAAGCCTGTAATCCCAGCACTTTGGGAGGCCGAGACGGGTGGATCACGAGGTCAGGAGATCGAGACCATCCTGGCTAACACGGTGAAACCCCGTCTCTACTAAAAAATACAAAAAACTAGCCGGGCGATGTGGTGGGCGCCTGTAGTCCCAGCTACTCGGGAGGCTGAGGCAGGAGAATGGCGTAAACCCGGGAGGCGAGCTTGCAGTGAGCAGAGATCGCGCCACTGCACTCCAGCCCGGGCGACAGAGCGAGACTCTGTCTCAAAAAAAAAAAAAAAAAAAGTAAAAAAAGAAAAGGCTGGGCCCAGTGGCTCATGCCCATAATCCTAGCACTTTGGCAGGCAGAGGCAGGTGGACTGCCTGAGCTCAGGAGTTTGAGTTCAGCCTGGGCAACATAGCAAAACCCTGTCTTTACCAAAAATAAAAAAAAAATTGCCGAGTGTGGTGGTGCGTGCTTGTACTCCCAGCTACTCGGGAGGCTGATTCAGGATAATGACTTGAACCTGGGAGGTGGAGGTTGCAGTGAGTTGAGATCACGCCACTGCACTCCAGCCTGGGCGACAGAGCGAGACTCTGTCTCCAAATAAATAAATAAACAAACTGTAAACTACAAACTACAAACTTTCTCCCAAAATTAGTTCAGCCTATGCCCAGGAATTAACAAAGACAGCTTAGAGGTTAGAAGCAAGATGGAGTTAGTTAAGTTAGATTTCTTTCACTGCCTCAGTTATAATTTTGCAAAGGCGGTTTCATAACCTTCAGGAAGATAGCTGATGCTTTTAAAGAACTTTCAAATTAGTTGCCCCCCACTCATCATTGCTTTGCTTTGTCTTATTTGTAATTTGGATGACCTTGTGGTTATTATTAAATTACCTTTTGGCCAGGCGCAGTGCCTCATGCTTGTAATCCCAGCACTTTGGGAGGCTAAAGCTGGAGGATCACTTGAGCTCAGGAGTTCAAAACTAGCCTGGCCAACATGGCGAAACCCTGTCTCTAAAAAAAATACAAAAATTAGCCAGGCATTGTCCCAGCTACTCAGGAGGCTGAGGTGGGAGGATCTCCTGAGCCCGGGAGGTTGGGGCTGCAGTGAGCTGTGATTACACCACTGAACTCCAGCCTGGGTGACAGTGAGAGACCCTGTCTCAAAAAAATAAATACATAAAAATAAAAAATAAATTACCTTTTAGATTTCCAGCTTCAGTCTCTAGCATGTGATCTTAAGTACCTTGTGTCTTTTTTTTTTTTTTTTAAATGGAGTCTGGCTCTGTTGCCCAGGCTGGAGTGCTGTGGCGGGAGCTCGGCTCACTGCAAGCTCCGCCTCCCGGGTTCACGCCATTCTCCTGCCTCAACCTCCCGGTAGCTGGGACTACAGGTGCCCGCCACCACGCCCGGCTAATTTTTTGTATTTTTAGCAGAGATGGGGTTTCACCGTGTTAGCCAGGATGGTCTCGATCTCCTGACCTCGTGATTCACCCGCCTCGGCCTCCCAAAGTGCTGGGATTACAGGCGTGAGCCACTGCGCTTGGCCGTACCTCGTGTCTTAAAACAAAAATCCAAAAATGCTCTTCAACTTCTAGCTTAAAAGTTTCTACTATATTCTGTAATTACCCTACCTTTATCCTTCTAACCTCACCAAAAATATGTTATGTACCTCTCTAGGTATATCTGCAATGCAGCAGCACACTTACCTTATTTTTACTTTATCTAAGGTGCATAGATAAAGTAAATGCACCTTAGATATTTTATTTATTTTATTTTATATATTTATTTATTTATTTATTTTTAGACAGAGTCTCTGTCGCCCAGGCTAGAGTGCAGTGGCCTGATCCTGGCTCACTGCAACCTCTGCCTCCTGGGTTCAAGCAATTCTCCTGCCTTACCCTCCTGAGTAGCTGGGATTACAGGTGTGCACCACCATGTCTGGCTAACTTTTTTTTATATGTTTAGTAGAGTCAGGGTTTCACCATGTTGGCCAGGTCAGTCTCGAACTTCTGACCTCAAGTGATCTGTCTGCCTCAGTCTCTCAAAGTGCCGGGGTTACAGGCGTGAGCCACCACACCCAGCCCTAACGTGCACATTTAACCCTAAAACTCTCCAGGACCTTCTGTTGGTGGATGAAGAGCTGTCCACCCAGATACAGCAAGAGTCATCTTTGTGTCCCCAACGCCTAGCAAGGTACCTAGAACAAAGTTGACCTCATGAAAGGCGCTGAGTTAATGAAGTCCTCTGAGCAAAAAATCAAAGTGTCTGTGGGCTGTGAAAAGTGATCTCATATCCCTTTCCATTCAGCATCTGTCTCCATGTGCAGATGTAGAATATTTTACAGATAAGAAGTGGACACTTTTTTTCAAAATTAAAGTAAAACCTATATACATCTACACATATATGTGAAATGTGTAGCGATGTGTTTTAACAAAGGGGTAATTACACAGTCTGAATTCTTTTTTTTTTTTTTTTTTTTTTTGAGGCAGAGTCTTGCTCTGTCGCCCGGACTGGAGTGCAGTGGGGGGATCTCAGCTCACCGCAAGCTCCGCCTCCCAGGTTTACGCCATTCTCCTGCCTCAGCCTCCCGAGTAGCTGAGACTACAGGCGCCCGCCACCTCGCCCAGCTAGTTTTTGTATTTTTAGTAGAGACGGGGTTTCACCGTTTAGCCAGGATGGTCTCGATCTCCTGACCTCGTGATCCGCCTGTCTCGGCCTCCCAAAGTGCTGGGATTACAGGCTTGAGCCACCGCGCCCGGCCACAGTCTGAATTCTTAATCTCCCAGCCTCAGGCTGAGTCATGAGGAATCAGGGCAGGGTTGGAGAGATAGTGAGGAGGAAGATAGTGACTCCAACTGCCATGCACTCTCCAGAGAACCCTCTGATGGCTTCAAGGGACAGGGTGGAGGCCCCCAGAGGTAAGTGTAGGTTTCTGAATGCCTTTCATGCAACTTCTCCTCCTTCCAGTGATCTCGCTGATTGCTGTTTTTGGTCTCAGACCATAGGACGATTTCAAAGGGAAACCCCAGTGGGATATCACGGTATCCCGGCCATCCCTGCCAACTTCCCATTGTAACTCGCTGAATGAGGCTCTGTTGTTCCCCATGAATGGGAACTCAGGGGAGTTCTGCAGAACGAAGAGAAGAGAAAAACTCCACAAACCAAGGGGAATTTCTCCTGGGGAGAAGGGAAGGGCACGGTCAGAACCCGCGCTCTTCTCTGAGGTCTGCAGGAAAGCTCATTGACAGACCTGCATGCAAGTCCCGGTGCTGAAGTCAAAAGGGCAGGAGGTCTCCATCTGCTTTGCTAGGGACTGAGTGCTCTTCACTGGATTGGAACTTATGAGCAAGCTGCCTCAGTTCTAAATTTCTGTTTTCCAAAAAAAGTGCTCTAATCCCAAGGCCTGCTCCCCAGAAGCACTTTAAATGGCTGTTTACAGTTTATGACATTTTCAAATGCCTGTTCTGCAATGAAGTTTGGACAAAAGGAGTTTCTTTCTCAGGATTATATTTTTGGTTTGTTTTGTTTTTATACACTAAATTACCTGTGAGCCTATTTTTGATTACCAGGGGGGTGTCAAAAGCTTTGCTCAAACAACTGATTAGTATAATTATTTCCTTTACTGCCAGGTCACCCTGTGTTCATTCACACTGAATGGTCCAGAAAAGCCCAGGGGGCTGCTCTGCCCTTCAAGAGGGTTTCTTTTATCGTAATTATTATTATTGTTGTTGTTGTTTGTGTTTCTTTTGAGTCAGAGTCTCACTCTGTCGCCCAGGCTGGAGTATAGTGGCACAATCTCAGCTCACTGCAACCTCTGCCTCCCGGGTTCAAGTGATTCTCCTGCCTCAGTCTCCCAAGTAGCTGGGATTACAGGCATCCACCACCACGCCCAGCTAATTTTTGTATTTTTAGTAGAGACGGGGTTTCACCATATTGGCCAGGCTGGTCTCAAACTCCTGACCTTGTGATCCACCTGCCTCTGCCTCCCAAAGTGCTGGGATTACAGGTGTCAGCCACCGCACCCAGCCTTATTGTAATTATTGATCTACCTTTCTCTTTTCTTTCCAGTGGTTTGTAGCACACTCTGAATTACTTGTGCCACATTGAGCGGCAGTCCCAGCATGTGGCTTCTACTGGTTTTGTATTACTAATAAGCTTGCTGTTTCTGTATTTTTATCTTCCATCAATGACCATTTATTTTATTCCCCTTTCCCTCCATGTTCCTCTATTTCCATGTCCCACTTACCTGATCTCCTGGAAGTGCATTGATTTGGCTGCTTTCCTGGGTTTCCACTGAAAATGCTGGAAGAGCCCCAAGTAGGCAGGGCTGCAAATCCTCCAAAGAAGCTCAGAATCCTGTGCGTCTCTCTGGGATTCCCTCCTCATCGACCCAGCATGTCTCCAGCCCGAGGCTGCGTCTCTCTACATTATTTGAAGTATTCCCATGAAAAGTTCATACAATGAACTCCCAAGATTTACTCAGGACAACACAGCAGCCTGGCATTTATAAAACAAAAAGGAGGTCAACCAAAGAAGGAACTACTTAAAGAGTAACTACAGGCCAGGACGCAGAGGTCACACCTTTAATTCCAGAGCTTTGGGATGCTGTGGTGTGCAGATCACCTGAACCCAGGAGTTGGAGGCCACAGTGAGCTATGATCATGCCACTGCACTCCAGCCTTGAGCAAGACCCTGTCAAAAAAAAAAAAAAAAAAAGTAACTACAGTCCAAAGAACCAGGCTTCTCATAGTACTAATGACATAGTCTCTGCTTTCTGCTTCCAGAAGAGGAGCTGGAAGCTCGGGGTTACAGGGATGGTCACCTCTGCCCCCGGAATAGCCTGCCTGGAAGGACAGCTAAAGCCACATGTGGCTAAGGGCAATATGTGGCCAGTCCAAGACAAAAACACACACTCGGGGCCAGCGGCGGTGGCTCATGCCTGTAATCCCAGGACTTTAGGAGGCTGAGACGGGCAGATCACCCGCGGTCAGGAGTTCAAGACCAGCCTGTAGAAACCCAGTTTCTACTAAAAATACCAAAAAAATTAGCCAAGTTTGGTGGCGCATGCCTGTAATTCCAGCTACTTGGGAGGCTGAGGTAGGAGAATTGCTTGAACCCGGGAGGCAGAGGTTGCGGTGAGCCAAGATCATGCCGTTGCACTCCAGCCTGGGCAACAAGATTGAAATTCCATCTCAAAAGAGAAAAATAAAAAAAGAAAACACACACTTGATTTGAAGTAATGGTACAAAAAATATGAGTGTAAAATATATGAATATTAATAGTTCTTAGCCAGGCCATGGTAGCTCACGCCTGTAATCCCAATACTTTCAGAGGTTGAGGCAGGAGGATCGCTTGAGCCCAGGAGTTCAAGATTAGCCTGAGCAACATAGTGGGACTCCATCTCTACAAAAAAAAAAAGATTATTATTATATTAATTACACATTTCATAATAATATTTTAGGTGTTTGGGGGTAAATATAGTACAGTGAAATTAATTTCCCCTGCTTCTTTTCCTTTTTCTTTTTGAGATGGAGTCTCACTCTGTCGCCCAGGCTGGAGTGCAATGGTACAACCTGGGCTCACTGCAGCCTCAGTCTGCCAGGTTCAAGCAATTCACCTGCCTCAGCCTCCCAAGGAGCTGGGACTACACGTGCATACCACCACGCCCGGCTAGTTTTTCGTATTTTTTAGTGGAGACGGGGTTTCACCATGCTGGCCAGGCTGGTCTCGAACTCCTGACTTCGTGATCTGCTTACCTCAGCTTCCCAAAGTGCTGGGATTACAGGCCTGAGCCACTGTGCCTGGCCTGCTTCTTTTCCTTTTTTTGTTTTTTTTTTTTGGAGATCTCAGCTCACTACAACCTCTGCTCCCAGGTTCAAGCGATTCTCCTGCCTCAGCCTCCCAAGTAGCTGGGATTACAGACATGCACCACCACGCCCAGCTAACTTTTTTTTTTTTTTTGTATTTTTAGTAGAGATGGGGTTTTTCCATGTAGGCTTGGCTGGTCTCAAACTCTCGATCTTAGGTGATCCGCCCACCTCAGCCTCCCAAAGTGCTGGGATTACAGGCATGAGCCACCGTGCCCGGCCACTTCTTTTGCTTTTTTAACGTGGCTATTAGAACATGAAAAATGAACTAGCCTAGGCAACATACTGAGACCCTGTGTCTACGAAAAATTAAAAATTTGCCAGGCGAGGTGGCACATGCCTGTAGTCCAGCTACTTTGGAGGCCGAGGTAGGAGACTCACTTGAGCCCTTTTCTGAGGAAAATGCAACATCCAGGATGATTGTTTATTGCTGGATAGTTAAGGACCCCATTCTACACAGAGGAGCCAGAGGGCCTCGGCATATCCTTTGGCACAGAGCTTAGGAGAGCAATGGTGACCTCAAGGAGCAGGCATCTCAGTTCTAGCCTTGTCTGGATTTCTGTCTAATTTGTATTGTTTTTATTTTTCAAATTATTTTTAGAGACAGGGTCTCACTCTGTCACCCAGGCTGGAGTGCAGTGGGTGGATTATAGCTCACTGCAGCCTCAAACTCCCAAGCTCAAGCAATCCTCCCACCTCAGTCTCCCAAAGAGCTGAGATTACAGGCATGAGCCTCCGCATCTGGGCTATCTAATTCATATTTTTTTTGGTGCATATAAAGGGGGAAAATTAACTTCACATTCTTTTGGTGCCCATGAAGTGTGATCTTTTTACTATGACTTGCCCATGGGATAAGATTTTCTCTACCTTTTAGGGAGTTAGAATGATTGATAAATGATAAGAGACAGGGAGATAACTGACATGCTCTTAGGACAACATGCTCTTAGGATGCATCTACATGATGCTGAACAATTGGGAACATCTGAATGGTCCATTTTGTCTACCAAAACGTCTGATTAAATATTTCCTTGCCGGGCATGGTGACTCATGCCTATAATCCCTGCACTTTGGGAGGCCGAGGCAGGTAAGTCACCTGAGGGCAGGAGTTCAAGACCAGCCTGGCCAACGTGGTGAAACCCTGTCTCTACTAAAAAATACAAAAATTAGCCAAGCATGATGGTGGGCACCTGTAATCCCAGCTACTTGGGAGGCTAAGGCAGGAGAATCGCTTGAATCTGGGAGGCAGAGGGTGCAGTGAGCCAAGATTGTGCCATCGCACTCCAGCCTGGGCAACAAGAGCGAAACTCCATCTAAAAAAAAAGCTTTCTTTTTTAATTAATTTATTTATTTATTGTTCTTTTCTACAGAGGAGGTCTCCCCATGTTATCCAGGCTGGTCTCGAACTCCTGGGCTCAAGTGATCCACCTGCCTTGACCTCCCAAAATGCTGGGATTATAAGCGTGAGCCACCACGTCTGATTAAATGTTTTAACTTTTCATTTACCTATTTGGAACTGGTATAAAGGCAGCTGTAGATTTATTAAAGCGGTATAGTCTGAAAAGACTGTAGGAAACTAGATTTATACCAACCACAGACAGCACAGCACAGGCCAAGGCAGTTCCTGGTCATAGAAGCGTGAGGAAACAGACAGCAACACCCAAATACAGATGGCTTCTGATAATTGACCGGTCCCTTTCCAAGTGGCAAAAAGTTATTTCCGGAATGGAGCACAAAGCAAACCATCTGCTAAGGTTTTGGGAGAGGCTGCAGTTGGCCATACACAGAGAAGAACACAGCATCCAATCCAGAGCCCTCTCCCCGCCACCTGCTTTATTAAAGGGCTCTCACACTTGGGGCCATTATGTACCTGTTCTAATTGCCCAGGGCCAAGCACCAAACAACTATGGAACGGCCCATATTCCCCAGGCCCCTGAAATGATCCAAGCCAGCCAATCCTAAGCCTGCTTACCCTGCAGAGTCCTTCCCATGGAAAGCGCAGTAAAGTGGATTAGGTCCAGTTCAAGTTCAGCCACAGAACCTACCAGAGGTCTCCCAACCCCCAGGCTGACAGCAGGGTGGGGCTGGGGTAGGGGTGGGGTGAGGGTGGGGTAGGGGTGGGTTGGGGACGTGGAATCTCCAGGAAAATGTGGAAGTCTCTTGGAGGAACTGGTTCCTCAGTGGGGAGCCTGCAGGATGGCTGCAGTGACAGAGGGAGGTCTGCCAGCCAGCCCTCTCTTGCTCCATTTGTCTTCAGGACATGCTACCTTGCTGTCTGTTTTCAGTCACCACAGGGCTGTAGCTTTTCCCCAAAAAGTGTTTCAAGTAATAGTGTCTCACATTCCTAGTTACATAATCACGCACGTCCTGCAACAGTTAGATGAGGCAAATTAGACAAGGATCATAACACCTAGCAAGTAGCTGTTTAATTTTGCAAAGGCTTGAAGGCAGTGAAGCTTTTCCAATATTTTTTAAAACCTGTATCCCAGCTGTAAAGTTCTATTTTGAAATGATTGAAAGGTCAAACTGAACTTTATTTTTTGTAGAGACAAATTCTCACTATGTTGCCTTGCCCAGGCTGGTCTCAAACTTCTGGGCTCAAGTGATCCTCCTGCCTCAGCCTCCCAAAGCACTAGGATTACAGGCGTGAGCCACTGTGCCCAGCCTGAACTGACCTTTGTAAATATAAACCATGCCTTGCCAGGTCAGACAGGCGGACATCTCCCTCACTGACAGGGTCTGCCCCTGGTGGCTGCATTCCCTTCTCCTTTGGCCTGCCCCTCAGCACACTTCACATGTGGGGCAAAACCCAAGGGATAGAAGAATAAGCCATAAAATACAAAAATATATGTATGCTGAAACAATATACCTTCATTCTAGATATTCTTTTTTTTTTTTTTTAAGTAGGGAAAGGGTCTTGGTATGTTGCCCAGGCTGGTCTTGAACTCCTAGGCTCAAGAGATCCTCATGCCCCAGCATACCAAAGTGCTAGGATTACAGGTGTGAGCCCCCTTGCCTGGCTTAGATTTACTGATTGTTAAATTCGAGGTAATGCTTTCCCTCCCTTGCTTCCCACCTTCTATTTCCCTTCTTTCTGCCCCTCCCTGCTTTGCTCATGGCCTGTGCACCTGCACAGGCTGCCTGGTGCGTAACCCAGCTTTGGCATCACCTTCAAATATTCATGCATCTCCACACTTCCTGCATAGTTCATTATGGTTCTAGCTTCCATGAATGCCTCTAAAGTGACAAAATCATCTATCCACACCCCGCCCCTCATACAACATTCCACTCATCAGTTTCTGTCATCCTTGGTATCTCTGAGGGTGGCAAAAGGGCCTGTAATTAGCTGTCTTACATGTCCCAACCTACGGTCATCTTTGAACAGTAACCAACCAGGGAGCAGGGTCCCAGCCAGATGGCTTTCTGACCCTGGGGTTCCTTTTCTTTCCCATTCATCATCTTGGGGTGCCCTTCCTTCTTCTCCCCCTTCTTTCCCAGTCCACAACCATCCTCAGGACTCATGGAGGATTGGTCACTGGGAACAGAACATGATGTCCTTCCCTGGGCACACTTTCCCCTCCTCCTCCTGTCAGCCTCAAAGCTGGTCTCATGGCAGCCCTTCCTGCTCAACAGAGATTCTGTTCCACAGCACATGCAAGAAACGCCACTGCAGCTCCTGTGATACGATGACCAGATGCGACAGAAAGTCCCAATTAAAATGTTTCTTTTAAAATTTTATTTACGGGCAGGTACGGTGGCTCACGCCTGTAATCCCAGAACTTTGGGAGGCCAAGGCAGGCAGATCACCTTAGTTCAGAGGTTAGAGACCAGCCTGGCCAACATGGAGAAACTCCGTCTCTACCAAAAATATAAAAATTAGCTGAGTGTGGTGGCACATGCCTGTAGTCCTATTGGGACTCAGCTATTGGGAGGCTGAGGCAGGAGAATCACTTGAACCCAGGAGGCAGAGGTTGTAGTGATCCGAGATCGTGACACTTCACTCCAGCCTGAGCAACAGGGTAAGACTCCATCTCCAAAAGAAAATAATAAAATAAAATTTTATTGATTGATTGATTGATTGATTGAGACAGGGGTCTTACTCTGTTGCCCAGGTTAGCATGATCATAGCTCAATGCAGCCTCAAACTCCTGGGCTCACTAATGTAAAATTTTCTGTTTGCAAATGCTAACTCTCATTTGAGAAATTACAGCCACTTGTCCAGTACAGAGCAGAATGAAAGGCTGCTATTAACACCTGTAAGATTAAATCTGATTTTGTACTTTTTAGGGTCTAAGTAAATGTCCAGTGGCAAAAGAAGAAAGAGGGAGAATCAGAGTTACGGCACTTTTACATTTGACCTCTTGTACTTGCTAGAGAATCTTTTTTTTTTTTTTTTTTTTTTTTTTGGAGATGGAGTTTTGCTCTTGTTGCCCAGGCTGGAGTGCAATGGCACAATCTCGGCTCACTGCAATCTCTGCCTCCTGGGTTCAAGCGTTTCTCCTGCCTCAGCCTCCTGAGTAACTGGGACTACAGGCATGTGCCACCACACCCGGCTAATTTTGTATTTTTAGTAGAGACGGGGTGTCTCCACGTTGGTCAGGCTGGTCTCGGACTCCCAGCTTCAGATGATCTGCCCACCTCAGCCTCCCAAAGTGCTGGGATTACAGGCATGAGCCACCACGCCCAGCCTAGAGAATCTTGAAAAACTAAGTAGACTGTGATTTAGGAGAAAACCCCAAGCTGTGACACCAAACTGTCCACCACATGAACAGACAGAACAGAAACTGGTCAGGAGCTAACCACACATAGTGAACAGCAAGACCTTTTTTTTTTTTTGAGACAGTCTTGCTCTGTCGCCCAGGCTAGAGTGTAGTGGTGCAATCGCGGCTCACTGTAACCTCCGCCTCCCAGGTTCAAGCGATTCTCCTGCCTCAGCCGCTGGAGTAGCTGACACTACAGGCATGTGCCACCATGCTTGGCTAATTTTTATATTTTTTAGTAGAGACGAGTTTTCACCGTGTTGGCCAGGATGGTCTCAATCTCCTGACCTCGTGATCTGCCCACCTCAGCCTCCCAAAGTGCTGAAATTACAGGTGTGAGCCACCACACCCAGCCTGACCCTTTCTCTTTCTCACTGATGCAGTCACTCTTTAGTTCAACCCTTATTGAGTTCATGCTATGTGCTCGAAAGTTCTGAACCCTTGGGGAATGCAGAGTGAACAAGACATTCTCCTTGCCCTCCAGAAGTTAAATATAGCAGGGAAAGCGGGTACAGTCGGAAATCATTCTCTCTCTTGTTTCTTTTTCTTTTCTTTTCTTTTCTTTCTTTCTTTCTTTCTTTTTTTTTTAGATGGAGTCTTACTCTGTTGCCTGGTTAATTTTCGTATTTTTAGTAGACATGGTTTCGCCATGTTGGCCAGGCTGGTCTCGAACTCCTGACCTCAGGTGATCTGCCCGCCTTGGCCTCCCAAAGTGCTGGGATTACAGGCATGAGTGATCGCGCCCGGCATTTGACTAATTTTTCTTTTTTGGCACGATCTCGGCTCACTGCAACCTCCTCCTCCAGGTTCCAAGCCATTCTCCTGCCTCAGCCTCCTGAGTAGCTGGGATTACAAGTGCACGTCACCACACCCAGCTAATTTTCATATTTTTAGTAAAGACACGGTTTCACCATGTTGGTCAGGCTGGTCTTGAACTCCTGACTTTGTGATCTGACCGCCTTGGCGTCCCAAAATGCTGGGATTATAGGCTTGAGCCACCACGCCTGGCCTAATTAAAAAATTTTTTTTTTGCAGAGCTGGGGTCTTGCTATGTTGACCAAGGTGGTCTTAAACTCCTGGACTCAAGTGATTCTCCCACCTTGACCTCCCAGAACACATTACAAGCATGAGCCACTGCACCTAGCCAACAAACTCTTTGTCTCCTGATCTGTTGGCCTCATTATACCTAAATAAAAATAAAATCTGGCCAGGTGCAGTTGCTCACACCTGTAATCCCAGCACTTTAGGAGGCTGAGGTGGGAGGATTGCTTGAGTCCAGGAGTTGGAGACAAGCCTGGGCAACATGGCAAAACCCCACCTCTACAAAAAATACAAAAATTAGCCAGGCATGATGGAGCATGCCTTTGAGTCTCAGCTACTCAGGAGGCTGACGCTAGATCACTTGAGCCTGGGAAGCAGAGGCTGCAGTGAGCCATGATTATGCTACTGCACTCCAGCTTAGGAGACAGAGGGAGACTCTGTCTCTAAATAAATAAATAAATCCTATTTTAAAACACTATCACCCTTTAATACTTTGTCTACAATTTCTACAAAACCACAGAACAAGGATTAAAATTGGGAAATTAACATTCATGTCTTACTTCCATCTAACCTTCAGATACCCTTTAGGTTTTGCTAGTTGTCCCAACCACGTCCTTTAGAGCAATACCTCCAGACCAGAGTCAGGCACTGCATTAAGCGAAGATCTCTTTAGTATCATTTAGACTGGGACAGTTCCTGGGACCTTGACCCTTTGGGAGATTACAGATCAGTTATTTTGCAGAAAGCCCCTCACTCAGGCCTGTCTGATGCTTCTTCTTATGATTGACTCAGGCTCTGCTTCCTTAGTGATGCTGTGTCTTTCTGTGTGTGCTAGAAGATCGTAGCAATACCAATTTGTCTGATTATTTTGACCCCTTGAAATTGATGTCTGCCAGGTTTTTCCACTGAACATTTAACTCTTTTCCCCTTTATAATAAGTATTTTCTGAAGAGAAGCTTTGAAACTAGGTAAGTATTCTGTTCCTCATCAAGCTTCCCATTTAAATGTCAGCACAGGCCAGGCGTAGTGGCTCATGCCTGTAATCCTAGCACTTTGGGAGGCCAAGATGGGCAGATCATTGGAGACCAGGAGTTGAAGACCAGCCTGGGCAACATAGCAAGACAACCCGTCTCTACTGAAAATAAAAAAAAAAAAAATTAGCCAGGCATGGTGCTGTGTGCCTGTAGTCCCATCTACTCCAGAGACTGAGGCATGAAAATCACTTGAACCTGGGAGGTAGAGGTTGCAGTGAGCCAAGATCATGCCACTGTACTCCAGCCTGGGCAACAGAGCAAAACTCTGTCTCCAAATAAATAAATAAATAAATGTAAATGTCGGCGTAGACTTATGGTTTGTATTTTCTTCTGCAGATTACAATCTATTCTAATTTGCTACTTTCACTATTTTATAATTTAACCAAAGCTGGTTAAATTGACCCAGCTTTGGCAAGTGGGAGCTTTTATAGGGCGGCCCTGGTATGCTTTTGGGACTGTTCCCATCATGTTTTGAGCACTCACTTTCAGCCTCAACAAGGTGTTCCAAGCTCATCTTGTACCTTCCTGGTCCCAGCCCTAGCATTGGCCTCTTCCCCAGGGAGTCTTGTATCTTCTTAGAAGTCAAGACCTGGGCACTGGTGTTCATTTTGATTGAGGTGCTGCGTCTCCTAGGGCCTCCTTGTGAGCAGAGGGAGGGAGTGTCTGTACATGCACTACATTTACAGTTATGGCTCCATCTGTGTATTTCTCCCTAATGTGATTTTTGTCCTGGAAGAAGGACATGATAGGGGAGATGCTGCCACTGGGTTTGGAATCCTGTGCATTGAGTTCTTTCCTGTTTTTTGTCCGTTTATGGGTTGATTAGCATAATGGTTTCTAGGGCTGCCACATCAAAGTATCACAAACTGGGCCATTTCTCCAAATACGGTTATATTCCAAGGTACTAGGGGTTAGATTTCAACACAGGAATTTTAGTCAGACATTACTCAGCCTATAACATTTGGTTTACCAGAAAAATCAGCACGCAATTTGGCAAAAGTCTATGTGTTCTAAATCAAGAGGATTTAGGCTTAAAAGAAAGAAACAATAACGAAAATTAAGAAACAAGATCATGATTCCCATGCACCCCGGTGAATGGGGAGCCCAGTCTAAACTGTGCAGCGGGCCGAGCTCACCCTCAATTCATGACCTCTTTCCCTTCCAGGACACCCCCAGGCCAGCGGAGGCTTTATTTACCATAGTATGTATAATGTGGTTATAGTCAACTTATAATTTTAAATTTTACTTTTAGCCAGGCGCGGTAGCTCACGCCTGTAATCCCAGCACATTGGGAGGATGAAGCAGGCAGATCGCTTGAGCTCAGGAGTTTGAGACGAGCCTGGGCAACTGAAAATAAAAAAATTAGTTGGGCATGGTGGCGCACACCTGTAGTCCCAGTTACTTGGGAGGCTGAGGTGGGAGGATTGCTTAAGCCCAGGAGGTAGAGGCTGCAATGAGCCATGGTCACACCACTGCACTCCAGCCTGGGCAAAAGAGTGAAATCCTGTCTCAAAAAATATAAATAAATAAATTAATTAATTAATTTACATTTAATATCCTGAAAAGTGTCCTTTTAGAATTTGTTTTATTAAAAATTTATTACTTTGACCCTAAAGCTAAGCAGATACAGTACTGAGAGAGTTCAAGTTCTCAAAAATTGTCTTTCTTGTTGCACAGTAT
Source organism: Piliocolobus tephrosceles (assembly GCF_002776525.5). Taxonomy (NCBI): domain Eukaryota; kingdom Metazoa; phylum Chordata; class Mammalia; order Primates; family Cercopithecidae; genus Piliocolobus; species Piliocolobus tephrosceles. The sequence continues at coordinate 56,700,001 of NC_045440.1, forward strand.
TGCCAGTTCTACATTTAATCCAAAGTTTCACTTTTTAAAAAACATTTAAACCAGATCAGAAACAACATTTCTTCTTCATTTATTTTCATCTCACTTTTTTTAGAAACTACTATTCAATAGACTGAAACATGTCAGCAACCTCAAAGTCAACCAGAAAGTTATTTTTAGAAAAAAATTATCTTCTAATGAATTTATAGCTTGATTTGATGGTTAACCAGATACTTTGCTTCTTTTCTTCCCTAGTCTCTGTTTTCTCCTTGTGTCACGATGTTTGAAAAAGACCAAAGAGTATTCCCTCCCACTTGGGTTTCTGTATCCTAAGGAGGAAATATGTAGGATAGAGAATGTTACCCTATAACATTATGTTACATAATGTTATAAAGGCAGCTGCAGAGGTGTCTTGTTTGGGGATGTCACCACATTCATTTGCATTTCACAGTGGATAATACAAATCTGCAAGTGCGTTATTTCATCTTCTGGCCAAGGCTAATTTTTGTTTGTCAGGACAGATTTTTCACAAAGTTTCTGTGCATCAGGTCAGCTGACCAGGCTGGGGGTGGGGTGGGATGGGGGAGTGCTCAGTGGACGAGCTGGGCTGTGAGCTGTGCTCCCACCTGCCAGCTGTGTTGTTAGGGGCAAGTTGCTCCATCTCACCTACATTTCATTTCCTCTGCTACAAAACAAGGATCATTTCTACCTGTCCGAGCACTTGGCACACAGCAAACATTCAACAATAACTTCATGTTGAATAAATATGGGAATGAAAAAGAGATAATGTGTGCAAATACCTAGGCACCTTGCCTCTAGGATGCACCAACTTCTGCAAGAATACTCATTAGCCCAGCAGAGGAATTGGGATAAAAGACAGGTGAAAAAAAGAAATGTGTGGCAAAATGTATTATTCCTATGTATAGTTATACAGTGTGTCTCACTCAGTTGAGGCTGCTATAACAAATGACCATATACTGGGAAGTTTAAAAACAACAAAAATTAATTTCTCACTGTTCTGGAGGCTGAAGGTCTGAGAGCAAGGAGTGTCTGAGACCAAAGGTCAGGTTCTGGTAAGGGCCCTCTTCTGGGTTGCAGACTTCAGTCTTCTTGCTGTGTCCTTACTTGGCAGAAAGAGGGAGAGAGAGAGCTCTGAGGTCTTTTCTTTTCTTCTTTTCTTTCTTTTTTTTTTTTTTTTTTTCTGATGCAAGGTCTTGTTCTGGTTACCCAGGTGGGAGTGCAGTGGCATAATCATGGCTCACTGCAACCTCAACCTCCTGGGCTCAAGCAATCCTCCTGCCTCATTTTATGATTTTTCTGTACAGCCAAGGTCTCACTATGTTGCCCAGGCTGGGCTTGAACTCCTGGGATCAAGCAATCCTTCTGCCTCGGCCTCCCGAAGTACTGGGATTACAGGAGTGAACCACTGCACCTAGTGAGGTTTCTTTCATCAGGGCACTAATCCCATTGATGAGGGCTCCACCCTCATTACCTAATCACCTTCCCAGGCCTCACCTCCTAATACCATTACACTGGGGTTAGGATTTTAATATATGAGCTTTGAGGCAACACAAACATTCAGTCCATAACAATAGGTAAAAGAAAAGTAACTGCTGTAAGAGCATAAGGTAGAAATCAGAGGAACTACAGTCCATTTCCTATGGACAAACACTCCCCTATCCTTACCCTGATACGATAGGTCACACAGCTGTCATTCTTTCTATTTCATTTTGCACATAGGGCTGATGTGGAGTTGTGGAGCCGGGCTCTTTGTTGTGCAGATGTATTTGCATTTCCTCCCCCCATCAGTGAGCCGCCCCTCACCTGCCATGGCTGGAAGACAAAGTCTGAGTGGACAACACTCCACCCAAGATGGGATAGCGAGTGCCATCCCACGTGAATAGAAGGGCATTTCCTTCCCTTCCGGAGTTCCTCAAGTATGCATTATGTTGAGAGTATTATTCCATGCAGACTGGAGGCATTCAGACTCTGAGGCTGAGTTAGACACAGTAGGAATGGTTTGAAAGGTTGAAAACAGAATGCAAAGTTCCTTTCTCTACCCAAGTGAAACATTCCTTGCAAGTCCCTGTATTTTATCCTCTTCCCTTCTACCTCCTCTCCTTCTCCTTGGAGAAGTTCCCATGAGCCAAGCTACAGTAAGTCCTTTATGTGTAGTATATAATTTAATCCTCAGGCCAGTCTTAGGAACCCCAACCCCATGAAATCCAAACCCTCAATGCCCAGGAATAGTGCAACCCTAGTGATGCCTCATGACAATTCCGATAATCAGTCCCCTCCCTGCCCCTGCCAGCCACCAGCAGTGACTCTCCACTGCTCATTAAATGGCATGTCAACTCCTTGCCTCGGTATGGAAGACTCTGCACAATCTGGCCTCCCAACTGTCACCTTTCTTTTCTAATTTCACCTCAATCCCTTCCCATGGCTGGCCCACTTTTCAAAACTTCTTTCTCAGACATTACACTCCACGCACACACACACACACACATTCCTACACACATACACTGGTATCTGCATGCACTCAAACCTACATACACTCATATAACACCTCCCACATACATCCTTGCATGCCAACACTCCTGCATACACACAAACACCCTTACACACAACACAGCCTTGCACACACACACACCCTTATTCACACAGGTATTCTACACACATCTATCTGTGTGTGTGTATATATATATCCCTGTACACACACTGCATACACACAGCTCTGCACACATACCTGTATTTGCACACAAAATGCCATATACCTACACATACAAATACCTTCCCTACACACCTAAACACATACTCTACATACAAACACATACCTGTACAGATACACACAAACACACACAGACACACAAATATGCCAATATTTGTTTGCATAAGGATGAAAAATGGAAGAAACTAGGGCCAAATATTGTCATCTAACAATCCCAGTGACTAAGGGAAGTCTTTCTTTGTTAAATTGTTGGCTTCTTTTTCTTTTTTTAAGACTTGTTTGGCAATAAATGTACACTGAAAGGAAAAAGATCCTTTGAGCTAAGGTAATTGGGAAGCATTTACGCAGAGGAGACATTTTAGGCTTCCTAAATAAGATGATGTAAACCGATATTAAAAAAACAAGAAAGAGGCTGGGCACAGTGGCTCACATCTGTAATCACAGCACTTTGGGAGGCCAAGGTAGGCAGATCACTTGAGGTCACTAGTTTGAGACCAGCCTGGTCAATAGGCGAAACCCTGTCTCTACTAAAAATAAAAAAAATTAGCCAGGCGTGGTGGCATGTGCCTGTAATCCCAGCTACTTGGGAGGTTGAGGCAGGAGAATCACTTGAACCTGGGAAGTGGAGGTTGCAGTGAGCCGAGATCACACCACAGCACTTCAGCTTGGGTGACAGAAAGAAAAGAAAAGAAAAGAAAAGAAAGAGAGAGAGAAAGAGAGGAAGGAAGGAAATAAGGAAGAAAGGAAGGAAGGAAGGGAGAAAGAAAGAGAGAAAGAGAGAAAAGGGAAGAGGGAGGGGGGGGAGGGAGAGGGAGCGGAAGGAAGAGGAGGGAAGGGGAGGGGAGGGGAGGGAAGAAAGCAGCCCAGCACAATGGCTCACACCTGTAATCCCAGCATTTCACAGGAGGATCACTTGAAGTCTGGAGTTTGAGACCAGTCTGGGAAACATAGGGAGACACTGTCTCTACAAAAAAAACCAAAACAACAACCGCAAAATAAATTAAATTTAAAGTAAACAAAAATAGCTGGGTGTGGTGGTGCACACCTGTAGTCCCAGCTACTCAGCAGGCTGAGACCAGACGATCGCTTGAGCCTAGGAGTTGGAAGCTGCAGTGAGCTATGACTGCACCACTGCACTCCAGTCTGGGCAACAGAGCAAGGTCCTGTCTCTGAAAAAAAAAAAAAAAGAGGAAGAGAACAGATGTATGTGTTCTTCATTTTATTTTGTTTTTTTTGTTTTTTTGTTTTTTTTAAGGATTCAGAAAATTGAATGCATGGAATTTGTTTTGCTTTATCACAATGAGAAAGTGTTGCCATCCCTTTTCATGTGAAGCTTCTCTTCTTCTTCTTATTAGATTACTGGTGAGTTTTTGCAATGCATCATTTTTGTATGGCTCAAGGCTAAAGAGGTTTTTCAATAGAGCGAGTGCTACCCCGACTTTGCCAAACAGTGGTAAAATAAATCAATTTAATCAAGAGACATCTTCCTCATATAATTTATGATCATCTACTTAAGAAGGGGTAATTACCAGAGTTTCTGAGAGTTCTGAGACAAGGCTTGACTGGATGCTACATATACTTTCTGAGTTATCATTGCATAGAGTTAACTTCTCACTTCAAAAAGAATTATAGCAGACACCTTTATATTTGGACAAATATATCTTGTTATCCTCAAATCTATGTGTTTAATATTTATGAAGAGAAAAGTACTATGCACAATAAAACCATTTCCGACATGTCAAGTTTTATAGTGAGTCACGGGTCTGTCTACTCAGATAAATGCAACAGGACATCCTGTAGTCGCTATGCAGTTTTTCCAATGCTTCTAATTTTTTCTTTTGGCCCTGCATGAGATGCAAAGGCAACCACACTTTAGCCAAAGACTAAAACATTATAATTATAGTTGCAATTTTGCACAAAAAGAAAGAATTTTAAAGGCACTGTTGAAGGATACTATTTCTGATAAAATTCCTGCAAACTAGACTTTTATTTTAGAGTACAAATCTTCTTTTTACTGATTTTTGTACATTTGTACTCTCCTCACCTCTCCCACTCTTTTTTATTATTATTATTATTATTGAGATAGGGTTTTACTCTGTCACCCAGGATGGAGTGGAGCGGCATGATCTCGGCTTACTGCAACCTCTGCCTCCTGGGTTCAAGCAATTCTCCTGCCTCAGCCTCCTGAGTAGCTGGGACTACAGGTGCACACTACCACACTTGTCTAATTTTTGTATTTTTAATAGAAATGGGGTTGGTTTCACCATGTTGGCCAGGCCGGTCTCGAACTCCTGACCTCAGGTGATCGTCTTGCCTCAGTCTCCCAAAGTGCTGGGATTACAGGAGTGAGCTACCATGCCCAGCTTCACACCCACTCTTGACATTGGTTTTGGCTATTCCTTTTTGTTTTCAATGGGAAAATAGGTACTTCTCTAAAAAGCTAAAAGGTATATACTTTTGTTTTGGTAACATGTTATTTTACTCAGAGTTCTCATATCAATTTTGAAATGATTTTCTATTTCTTCCCAATAGAATGGTGAGAGAATCATCAGATAAATAAGCAACAGCTTACTGGGCTACCAGTCAAAATGGTAAAGGATTTGCAAGAATAGGACAAAAGTCAGCTAATATGTACAGGAAGAAGAAATAATTAACAAATTAATGAATTATTATTTTGGTTTTGCTTAAATAATTAAATTTGTGGTTTCTTTAGCTACTGATGATGACAGAGCCTATTAGAAAACACTAACAAATTAGATTGCACTTCACTTTCACAAGTGTTCTCAAATTTCTTAAGCATTTTATTTCATACCAGAAAGTTACATTCACCACTCTAATCCATAGGATAAAGGATGAATGAGTAATCAGTTCACTGTGATTAAACATTTGACTGTAGATATTAATATATTACACAGAGGCAATACAGGAATTGAGAATTATTTTTTCCTGACAATTACTGGCTGTGTGATATTTGGCAAGTTACTTTTCTGAGCTTTACTTCCTCATCTGTGACCTAGGAATTAACAATACCAATTACAAATCATTGTGTGAGAAGAAAATACAACAACACAGAGCAAGTATTGTGGTTGGCACGTAATGAAGAAAAGCAAGCATGTGGTGACCAGAGAATCATCAGCTCTGGGGTCAAAAAGGCATTGGTGGCTCACACCTGTATGCCCAGCACTTCAAAAGGCCGAGGTGGTAGGACAGCTTGAGCCCAGGAGCTTGAGACCAGCCTGAGCAACATAGCAAGACCCGGCCTCTACAAAAATTAGTCAGGCATGGTGGCACATGCATGTAGTCCTAGCTACTTAGGAACCTGAGCAGGAGGATTGCTTGAGCCTAGGAGTTGAAGGTTGCAGCCAACCAGTCACCATGTCACTGCACTCCAGCCTGTGCAACAGAGCAAGATCCTAGGTCTCTTTCTCTCTCTCTCTCTTCTCTCTCTTTTTTTTTTCTTTTTTTCTTTCTTTTTTTTTTTTTTTTTTTTTGAGACAGAGTCTCACTGTGTCACCCAGGCTGGAGTGCAGTGGCATGATCACAGCTCACTGCAGCCTCAACCTCCCAGGCTCAAGTAGTTCTCCCACCTCAGCCTCCTGGGTAGCTGGACTGCAGGAGCATGCTAACTTGCCTAGCTAAATTTTTGTATTTTTAGTAGAGACAGGGTTTCACCATGTTGCCCAGGCTGGGATCCTATCTCTTTAAAAAAAAAAAAAAAAAAAAAAGCCGGGGCGGTGGCTCACGCCTGTAATCCCAGCACTTTGGGAGGCCGAGGCGATGGATCACGAGGTCAGGAGTTCAAGAACAGCTTGGCCAACATGGTGAAATCCCGTCTCTACTAAAAATGCAAAACTGAGCCAGGCGTGGTGGCACACAACTGTAATCCCAGCTATTCGGGAGGCTGAGACAGGAGAATCGCTTGAATGCAGGAGGCACAGGTTGCAGTGAGCTGAGATCTCACCATTGCACTCCAGCCTGGGTGACGGGACAAGACTCTGTCTCAAAAAAAAAAAAAAAAAAAAAAAGCTGTATTCCATCCCAGAACCACAGATTTGCTAGTTTAACGATATCAGATGAGGATATTTTACATCTCTGCACCTCGATTTCTTTATAGTGAGAATAAACATAAAACGAGCATGTGAAGCACCCAGTATCCACCCAACTGTGGCGGCAGCTGCTGCGTTCCTTCTCCTGTACTTTCTTGGCTCTCTGGTTCTCTAGGTATGACATTAAAGTGAAAAATGGCAACAAAACTTGACTATTTTTATTGGAAAGAAAAAAATAAATTGTAGTATTATACAGAGATTATTTCAGTCTGTAAGAGGGATCACAGTATCCCCCAATTAGATCATAGCTTCATACAGATGAAGCTTATATTAAAAAGAGGTGACATCTAAGAGCTTTTTGTGGCAAATGCAGAATAATTATGTACAGAAAGGGTCTCTGACATTTGTAGCTTCCTTTCTTCCTTTCTTTCTTTCCTTCCTTCTTTTCTTTCTTTCTTTTTTTTTTTTTTTTTTTTCAGAGTCTTGCTCTGACACCCAGGCTAGAGTACAGTGTCGTGACCTCGGCTCACTGCAACCTCCACTTCCTGGACTCAAGTGATCCTCCCACCTCAGCCACCCGAGTAGCTTGCACTACAGGCCTGTGCCACCACACCTGGCTAATTTTTCTATTTTTAGTAGACATGGGTTTTGTCGTATTGCCCAGCCTGGGCTTGAACTTCTGGGCTTAAGGGATCCTCCCACCTCAGCCTCCTGAGTACAAATACTGGGATTACAGATGTGAACCACAGAGCCTGGCTGATATTTGTAGCTTTCACTTACGTCCACTTTATCACCAACCCTATAGCTAGTTATTAGCCAATTCAACATTGTTTATGTTGGCTAGGCCACAGTTCGATTAGTACAATGCCAGGCATGCAAAATGTGTAAATTAATGAAAAAGCTGGAAACAATCCAATTTTCTGAAAACATGTAGTGTCTTGGAATTCTCTGCTTCTTGACAGAAGAACTTTGCCAATTACTGCCTTGGACTTAAAACCTACTGCTCAGAAATTTAGTCTGAAGCCTCCAGCTGTTTCCAATAGAGCCTTTTCAGGGGCCCCCATTTCTTATTCCTGTTTCCATACTTAAGTGACACATATATCATCACACATGGATGTATATGTGTACATCTACATATACATATATAGTATGGCCTCTTTAATTTATTTTAACACATTGTACTAAAATTTGAATTTTTTCCCCTGAATCTATGTTTAGCCTAAGGTATTTGATTACTATAGCTTATTTGATTAGTTCTCAATCATTTCCTAAGCCCATCTCTCTGGCACACCTTTCTCTTAGGGTTGAAAACTGGGTACTGCCAAAGGGATAAGTTAAAATTGAAAAACACTCTCTTACAACTACTTATACTTTATCAGAAATGTGCCTTATTCAGCTATATATTTTAGCAGTATTCTAAGTTTTCAGGTTCAGATCACAAAATGTTCTTAAAGGAACTTTAGAAGATGTCATGTTAGTTTTCTAGTCCCTGTAAGATCTTCTTTTTTTAGCACAGGTATCTAGTTGGAATGGCTCATAAAGGATGGTGGAGGTTTAAGTTTCTTCATCCTAGCAATCTTCTTACCACTGCTTTTGTATGCAGATGCCCCTCAAGCGTTTTTCCTTATTGAAAAGCACCTTCCGAATTGGCCTAAGCAAAATTACTGCTTTATGCTGCCCAATTCATTGCTCCAGGGCACAGTGAATCATTTTCTTAGGTAAAATTCCCTGAACTGGCAATGAAAGTCCTCATACTCAGTGTTCCTCTAAGAAGTATAGCATTTGAGACCTGGAGGTTACTACGGATGCCATCCGGACCAACCCCTCCTCTTAAAAATGAGCAAATCTGGGTTTCACAGCTAATACATGGTGGAGCTAGGGCCAGCACTGACATCTTGTAATTCCTATACAACATTCTTTTACTCAAAGGAAGGTTATTTTTGTGGCTGACTGACACCCTAGAGAACTTAGGCTTTAATCAATTTATAAAGCCATAAAATTACTTTGTTTATCAAATTAATCTTTAATACACTGAAAAATGCATTCATCTAACAGACATTCATTCACTGGACATCTTTTGTGCCTGGCACCAAGCCAGGCACAGGAATGTAAAGGTGGAAAAGGGTCTGTCCTCAACTTTAAAAGCTCAGGATCCTCTTGGATGTGCCTGTGAAACCCTGACTTGGGATGTGGCCATGTGCCATGTGCATGTGAGGTAAAGAAATGACAGATGAGGTGGTTTGTCTTTGAACAATGGCACAGAGACTGCTGGGAAGCACCCTGATTCTGGCTCAGGAGGCCTGAATTGAGGTGCAGCTTCTCATTCACCAGCTGTGTGACCTTGAGCAAGTCTTATCATTTCATCTGTAAAATGAGGGACAGAGTAGCCACACTGGTGTGGCTTTGAGGATTAAATGACATACATGTAATGCCCCTTGGATGATACCTATCACACAAAAAATGTTAGTTACTTTCTCCCTTGTTGAAAAACTGAGTGGAAATCACATCCACCCTCTTAGCCTTGTGGACTTATCAAGATTATTGAAATAATACATTCTAAAATAATTTGTAAAATATTAGTCTCTTTTGCCCCAATATTATTACAACCACCATTTTACTCCTTGTTTCTTTCCAGTCCAAGCATTCCAACCACTTAAACAAAATCCATCTGTGCAGCCCCAACCAGCCTTAAAGCCCACCAAGACCAGAAAAAGTAACAGGTAGGAGTTTAACCCAAGTCAGAAGTTGTGTTTCTATGTTCCTGACCGCATCTCTATTGGTCCAGTTAATTTTTCATTTACTAAGCTCCAACACAGATTACTTAGGAATTGCATTTCATCTTCAGTCTACTTTTGTCAAGATTTTATTTTTGTTTTGTTTCTCAGGGAGCTTATTCAAAGATTGGCCTATATTTATAATAGAAATAAATTCAGCATTAAGTACAATACTTTTGTACTATGTTGAACCACGTACATTTGCCAATGTTCAATCATTTTTAACCTGTAAAAATGGCAGTGGTGGTGCTTGCCCTGAGCCGAATGAGCTGAGTCCCTGAGGCAGTCATCGAAGCTCTTGGAATCTCAGGTTCTCATGCCCAACAAGAGAGCTGGCACGAATGTGTTCCATTCCTGGAGCTTACAAGAAGAAGCCCGGCCCCATTCCCTACATCATAAAGGGCCCTGCTCTGCGTAGGCCCTCCTGTCAGGAGAGGAGTCTGTGGATTTGTGTTCTTCTGGAGCTCATGAACCTTCTTCTCAGGCCATGCTCTATGCACGACAAACCCCAAAGTCCCTGCCCATGTGTCTGTGGGCTGACCAGGTATTTTGTAGATGAGATTAACATTTAATACAGTAAATATTAAATAAGACAGATTACCCTGCATAACATGGTACAATCCAATCAGCTGAAGGTTTTAAGAGAAAAAGACTGAGGTTCTATGAAGAAGAGGGAATTCTGTCAGTAGACTGCCTCTGAACTTGAGTTGCAACATCAACTCAGCCTTGGGTCTCCAGCTAGCCTGCCTGGTAGATGCCAGACTCACTACCCCCAAAGTCACATGAGTCAATTCCTTAGAATAAATGTCTCTCTTTTGAATAGACAGATAGATACAGAGATATCTCCTATGGATTCTGTTTCTCTGGAGAGCCTTAACTAATACAAAGGTACATTTAAGGCTGGGCAGTGGCTCATGCTTGTAATCCCAGCACTTTGGGAGGCTCAAGCAGGCAGATCACTTGAGCCCAGGAGTTGAAGACTAGCCTGGGCAACATGGTAAAACCCAGTTTCTGCAAAAAATACAAAAATTAGCTGGGCCTAGTGATGTGTGACATGCACCTGTAGTCCCAGCTACTTGGGAGGCTGAGGTGGGAGAATCACTTAAGCCCAGGAGGTTGAGGCCACAGTGAGCAGTGACTGCGCCACTGTACTCCAGCCTGGGTGGTGGGCGTGAGATTCCATCTAAAAAAAAAAAAAAAAGGTACATCGTCCAAGTAGAATGATAGACCATATTTTATTTAATATTTTGTCACTTGAAGGCTGGTTGTGATGGCTCATGCCTGTACCCAGCATTTTGGGAGGCCAAGGCGGGTGGATAACCTGAGGTCAGGAGTTCAAGGCCAGCCTGCTAAACATGGTGAAACCCCATCTCTACTACAAATACAAAAATTAGCAGGACATAGTGGTAGGCGTCTGTAATCCCAGCGACTCGGGAAGCTGAGGCAGGAGAATCGAACGCAGGTGGCGGAGGTTGCAGTGAGCTGAGATCATGCAGAGTGAAACTCCGTCTCAAAAAATAAAACAAAAAAACAAAACAACAACAACAAAAAAAAGAACAACAACAACAAAACTTTTGTCACTTGATATACATAGATGAGACACATGGTATTTGGACCTCCATTTTCACTCTCACAAATTGCCCGCAAGTATTAGGGTTGAGCCTGAATATTCCTACAGTTCCCGCTTTATGGAATACATAGGACCTATGTACGAGTGCTCTCAAGGTAGCTAACATCCCAGAAAGCTCCAGAAGAATCTGTACAATGGAAAGAGATAAGGAGAGGGAGCGTGGCAGCAGAGTAGAAAGGCCACAGGCCTAGCCAGTTAAGCCCACAGTCAGATCTTGACTCCATCACTCACTAGCTGTGAGTAACCTGTATGATCTTGTGAAACTTTCTTAACCCTTCTGTGATTCAGTTGCATTGAAAGTAAGACAGGGTTAATAGCATGTTCCACAAAGATTACTGTGAGAATTATGTGTGTGTATAAAATGTACAGAAGTGACTTGCCCAGCCGCTGAGGCAGACTGAAGACTCAATCACCATTAGCAGGTTTTTCACCACAAACCAAGCAAAATATTGCCTCTCTAGGTTCCAACACAGTAGGCGTTTCCCCTTACACCATGCTAACCTTTCATTTAGCAAACTCGCTCTGAGTGCCTTCTGCTTATGTGCACTGCACTGAATGCTTAGGGTAACAAACCATAATCAAAACGAAACCAAACAGACAGGCCCAGATCCTCATTCAGGAGTTCACCATCTGGTATTAGGAACTCTGTGTAGATAAATAACAATACTAGAATAAAGGTATAAACTGGCAAGTGTCAACAAGAACTAGACATCACTTTCCATGAGACCCTTCCTTCCTTCCTTCCTTCCTTCCTTCCTTCCTTCCTTCCTTCCTTCCTTCCTTCCTTCCATCCTTCCTTCCTTCCTTCCTTCTCTCTCTCTTTCTCTCTCTCTCTCTCTCTTTTTTTTTGAATCAGAGTCTTGCTGTGTCACCCAGGCTGGAGTGCAGTGGCATGATCTCGGCTCATTGCAACCTCTGCCTCCCGGGTTCAAGCGATTCTCCTACCTCAGCCTCCTGTGTAGCTGGGATTACAGGCATGTGCCACCAAGTCCGACTAAGTTTTGTATTTTTTAGTAGAGATGGGGTTTCACCATGTTGGCCAGACTGGTCTCGAACTCCTGACCTCAAGTGATCCACCTGCCTCGGCCTCCCAAAATGGTGGGATTATAGTTCTGAGCCACAGCGCCCAGCCTTTTGTATTTTTTGTAGAGATGGAGTTTTGCCATATTGCCGAGGCTGGTCTCCAATTCCTGAGCTCAAGGAATCCTCCTGCCTCTGCCTCCCAAAGTGCTGAGATTACAGGTGTAAGTCATTGTGCCTGACCTTTCTGTGGGATTTCAAGGAGGAAGAGATGTGCTGTGTCTGCAGAAGGCCTCCTTGGTGAGGTGGCATTTACACTGTCCTTGAAAGATGGGTAAGACCCAGCTGTGTGAGGATGGAGGTCAAGAAAGGCAGAGAGTGAAAACAAAGGCATAAAGGTGTCTGTTGTTGTGGCCTGAGCCACCCCAAAATACTCTCAATATTGTGTATACTCATAATATTAGTCAACCTCCTACTCCTCCTTCCACCTCATCCTCTACCTCACTCCATCACTTTTCTCCTTAGATTGGGAACACTGGGCCACTTGGCTGCCTTCCCAGCACCTGTGCGAGCTAGATGTGGCTCATTTTATAGATGAGCAAACAGGGTCCTGTTGAGTATAGTTTTTCCAGTAATCACAGGTACAGAAAGAACCTCTTCTGACATCCTTGGGTCATGTAAGCAAGCAATTCAGGTTCAAAATCATATTAGTTCAGTCAAAACTCTCTTGCTGGGTTGGAAGGCAAATGAATACAGCTCCCTTTCTGACTTTATGAGTGCAAGTTTTTCCATTTATAATTTTTCATCCTGTCCACAATCTGATCTGAAGAATCCCTAACTAAGAACCAAATACTATACGTCATAGGACAGTTGTATTTTTAGGATAGTAGTATTCTTGGAGATTAACAGTAACTAATCAAGATAAACAGGACTTCTGAGGAGCAGACACACATAAACCATTCAGATCAATGACAGGACGTGCCCAGAGTCAGAGAAAACCACAGCCCACTCTGGGATGAGCTTTACCTTGTAGAGGATGGCTGAGATTTTACTGAGACACCTGGAGCAATGCTCTGCATTTTCTGGACTTTTCTGGAGGTGGAAGTAAGAAATGGAAAGTGACTATAATGAAGCCATCAAGGTGTCCTTAGCACTGTTGCTGGGCACATGATATTATGGGTCTGGGAAATGAAGCCAACGAGGTTCATATTAAAGCATACCTACACCTCTTCACCCATAATTCAAGCTGTCTTATGGGGTATGAACATCCAGCATTTCTGAATTTAGTTTAGGGTGACGGTGAAACAACAACCAGCTTGGTGGCTCTGAGAGGTCTCTATCGATTTCTGTGAAATATCTCTTGTCTTACAGCAATGCTGGCCACATACAAGAAGTGGTAATAACTACATCATGCTATGAGGCTTAAGAACTAGGAGGGATTCAGTCAATGCCTCCGACCAAGCCAAAAACTAGAAGCAGCATTTGAAGTTTATTCAGAGGCAACATACATAGACAGGCTGGGTGCAATGGTGCATGCCTATAATCCCAGCATTTTGGGAGGCCAAGACAGGTGGATCATTTAAGGTCAGGAGTTAGAGACCAGCCTGGCCAACATAGTGAAACCCCATCTGTACTAAAAATACAAAAATTAGCTGTGTATGGTGGTGCATGCCTGTCATCCCAGCTACTCATGAGACTGACGCTGGAGAGTCACTTGAGCCTGAGAGGTGAGGTGAGGGTTACAGAGAGCCAAGAGCACTCCAACCTGCGTAACAGAGTGAGACTCCATCTCAAAAACAAACAAACAAACAAAAAACACACACACAAAACCCCATAGACAGAAACTGAACATACAAGATGGCTACCAAACCAGACGCATACATACATGAAAACAATACAACATCAAACAAGGCAGACGATGTTACCAGAACATAAAATCATTATCAGTATTACACAAACATCCTCATCTGGCTCCATCATCATCTGATGGCTGTTACCAAACTGCTTTTGTATAATTGAATATGGGACCCGATCTTGTTCTTGGCACACAGGAGGAGATGAGTGAATGGAAATACGTCGGCTCACATGGTCAAGGAATACATGAGAGGCAATGGTCCTGACTGGACCCTGAAGGGTCCCTGATAGTTCATCATGAAAGGTTACTTTGCACAAGCTCCATCCCCATAGAGTGTAAAGCTCAATGAAGGAGGCTGGGTTTGCCCTCATGCTGGGAAAGGAGTGTAGGCACCCATATGTGTCACTTCCATGCTCACGATTTAGACTATTTTGCTGTCAGCCAGGTGCAGTGGCTCACACTTGTAATCCTAGCACTGTGGGAGGCCAAGGCGGGCAGATCACCTGAGGTTAGGAGTTTGAGACCAGCCTGACCAACATGGTGAAACACTGTCTCACTAAAGATAAAAAATTAGCCAGGAATGGTGGCACACACCTGTAATCCCAGCTACTTGGGAGGCTGAGGCAGGAGAATTGCTTGAACCTGGGAGGCAGAAGTTGCAGTGAGCTGAGATCGTGCCATTGCACTCCAGCCTGGGCAAAAAGAGTGAAACTCCATCTCAAAAAATAATAATTGTAATCCCAGCACTTTGGGAGGCCAAGGCAGGCGGGTCACAAGGTCTAGAGTTAGAGATCATCCTGGCTAACATGGTGAAATCCTGTCTCTATTGAAAATACAAAAAAATTAGCCTGGGCATGGTGGCACACACCTGTAATCCCAGCTCCTTGGGAGGCTGAGGCAGGAGAATTGCTTGAACCCGAGAGGCGGAGGTTGTGGTGAGCCGAGATCGTGCCATTGCACTCCAGTCTGGGTGACAGAGTGAGACTCTGTCTAAATAAATAAATAAATATAAATAAAACACACGCGCGTGCACACACACATACAAAACAAAACAAAACCCCACTATTTTTCTGTGATGCCTATGCCAGTGGCCAAGGCAGCAGCACATCAGCGAGCACAGTTCCAGGAGCTCTGCTAGTGCCAGGTGGCAGTGATGTATGACATTCCTGCCCATTCTCAGCTGTCTTGCCGTGTATGAACATTCAGCATTTCTGAATTTAGTTTAGGGTGATGATGAAACAACGGCCAACTTGGTGGCTCTGAGAAGTCTCTATTCACATTAATAGCTGTGTTTTCTGCTTGACAGCTGGTCCCAGGTGCAGCTTTCAGCAAATCCATCACGTGGGTATATGAGTTAGGACAAAAACACACTTAGCCCCTTCGTGGAGATTGACTTTGACATCACTGTGCGACAAGGAGCTTTGTGAGACTGGGTTCAGCTCAAAAAGTTGCCAAACCTACTTGACCATAAATACCTGTTAATAATGTAATATCATGTAATTACTCCATGTAATACCTGTTAATAATGGATAAGCATTTTTTTAAAAATCTGCCTTGTGGCAATTTATGTATAAATAATATTTTATACAGTTGTTAAAATTTTTTTGTAGCCTAAAATAATTCTTAGCAATTTTTCTGTTTCTCTTTATTAATTTCCTTGTATCTATAATCACTTGTGCTAAAGTCACCCATTTTCCCCATTAATACAGGTTTAATATTCTCAATCCTTACCACTTTACCTTGACACATAGGCACATATCCTGGCTACTTTTTTTGTTGTTGTTGGAAACTGAGTCTCACTCTGTTGTCCAGGCTGGAGTGCAGTGGCGTGATCTCAGCTCACTGCAACCTCCGACTCCTGGGTTCAAGCAATTCTCTTGCCTCAGCCTCCCGAGTAACTGGGACTACAGGTGTGAGCCAACATGCCCAGCTAATTTTTGTATTTTTAGTAGAGACAGGGTTCACCATGTTGGCCAGGCTGGTCTCAAACTCCTGACCTCAGGTGATCCACCCGCGTCAGGCTCCCAAAGTGCTGGGATTACAGGTGTGAGCCACTGCGCCCAGCCACATGCTACTCTCTTAAAGACAGAGGAGCTGGGGGCGTGAGGGCTTGAGGAAGGTGGACATTGTTCAGAGAGGTGAGCTCCAGGCTAGAGGAGGGCGGAGCACACTCCACCGGTGGTTCCCAAACTTGGCTGCTCATTGGAACCACCTGGCAAGGTTTTCAGTCTCTGATAATTGGGGTTCCCCTCACCATCCCCATCCCCCAAAGACTTTGATTTTAACTGGTCTAGGTAGAGCCTGGGCATGGAGATATTTTAGCAGCTCAGGTGATTCTAATGTGCCACCAGGGTTGAGCACCATTACTCTGTATTATTTGCTACTTGGTAGTTAGGTCTGTGGCTAAGTTTGCAAGAGTTGGATGTAAGAAGAGTAGAAGAGGCAGCAGAGGCAACCCACACAGTGGCAGTGGGATGGGTTGCAGCACAGATGATTTGGTGGACCGACATGAACAGGTGAGCAGCATGACCAGTTGTGGCCTTAAGCACCATGACCACGCCTGAGATGATGATGGCGGTGCTAATGAAGAAGTTCCTAGGGGTCAGATATTTCATTTTCCCACAATGGATGATGGGACGCTCTTGTATGCTGTCGTGTCCCATTATTTGTGGTAGTTACATTCTATAGTCACTGTGAACACTGCATTAGCGAATACCGAGTCACTGCTTCTTAGGTTCCTGTGAGTCTCTGGACACAACATTTTCATTACATTATGATTAATACATAACCATACATGGTGTGTGTTTCTGTTTAATGGACACCTTATTTAATATATGGCTGATTCATTACATTGAGTTCACAGCCAATGGCATAGTAGCTCCTACCTGCAGGACGGTTCTCCAGCGGGCACACCAAAGCCTCTGGTGCTTAGCAATAACAGATAACACTTCAGTAAGCTCTACGCTTGGGGCCATTTATTTTTTATTTTTTATTTTTTTTATGGGGAGGGAGGTCTCACTATATTGCCCAGGCTGGTCTTGAACTCCTGAGCTCAAGCAATCCTCCCACCTCGGCCTCCCAAAGTGCTGGGATTACAGGCATGAGCCACTGCGCTTGGTCACTTGGGGGCCATTTTAAACAGCAAAATCACCAACGAAAAGCACAGAAGTGTGGAAAGCATAAACTAAATGGACAGCAAAAAGGATACAAGAAGGCAGAGAATCGCCTTGTCCCACCATAGCTGGGAGGGTGTGTGTGGGGCAAATCAAGATTTTTACTGCTCTGGGATGTGCGTGGCTATGAGTGACTGGGAAAACACCTCGAGCACTGATTTTAGGGTTACAAATAAATTTTAGCAAGTAGATAAGTTCGCAAACATGGTATCTGCAAAAATGAGGATACACTGTATATAACATATTTCCAATACTTCCTTCTCTTGTCCCGACCATGGTATTCCTTCCTTTCTTCAAAGGCCCACCTACTCTGTCAAGGAGCCTTAGTTGATTTGCACCCTGCCTCTGATCACTGTCTTCTGTGCTCAACTGAGAGAAAACCGGTGAGATAAATCAGTCAATCAATCAATTAACTAATCAATCAATATTAATGAAGTATTTTAAATAACCCAACACAATTTCTGGGAGGTGCTTAGTATAATTTGTTGCTAAGCATAGTTTCTGGAATAGATAAATATAAAAAGCAGTGCCTTCCCAAAAGGAGTTTACCAGTAGTTGAAGAGAAAAGGCTAACATGGGCAAACAATGCTTAAAATTACCTAGGTCTAGCTTAAAAGAATGTTGCACACCATAAATGCTACAGATGCTTTAAAAAGTTGCCTATCAATAGGAGCTTTAAATAAAACTTTCCTGAGAAATAGAACTTTCATGGGACATTAAGAAGGAAAGACAGATAGGGAGAATGATCGAATGAAGTATTCAGCAAGTATAAATGTAGCCTAAGAAGCGGAAATTAGCATCGTATTGTTTTTTTTCCAAATAAGAATGAAGAGATGAACTTAGCGAGGACACTTTTGTGAGGAGTTAGGGAGTTGGGGAGCTGGATGCAAGCTCAGGTCTGCCTGATGATGCTTTGTTCCTTACCCTGAGAGATGTTTTACCAAAAACACTGACAGATATTCCTGATAGATTAACCAATACCAAACGTTTTGAATCCTATTCTTATTAGCTACACACGTTTAGCCAGGATCTGAAGGATTCCTCAGTAGCAGCAGATACTTTAATGTAGGGTGAATATATTTGAGAGGTCATTCTTAAGAAAAGTCCAGGCAAGAGGCCCTCAGGTAGTGAATTATTCCATAGGATTCTTTGTTTTTTGTTTTTCTTTTCTTTTCTTTTTTTTTTTTTTCATCTTTCTATTTTTCTCCATAGGATTCTTGACAGGTTTCAATCACACACCTTCCCATGGGTAACCCACCCCTTCTCTTCAGCAGTAAACTAACGACTACCTACCAGTGAACATCACAGGTATAAACCACCTTTCTTTTTTTCTTTTAAGGAATTAGTATGCAAACTTTAGTACTCCTTTCCCAGTAACAAATGACTGCTGTGTCAGATTGTGTCACAAGGCAGCTGCTTTGACTTACTGCTCTGCAGCTGAGGCCAGCCTCTTCAGAACATTGTTAATGAGAGAAAGGAAGTGCTTTGGGCACTTCTGGCCCATTCGGCCCTCTGTAAATGTTTGCTATTAATGCAAAGACCAAGTCTCCCACAGTGTCCAATTTGTTTCCTTGTAAATTTTTCAAGGTGCTGCAATGCTGGGATCCCAGTGAACAGAATCTGGTGTAGAAGAAGTGGGTATCCACTGACCGCGCCTAATCTTACATCTTGGATTTGTAAGTGGCATTTATTGAGTTGAACATGAGCTTAAGCACGTGGTCACACATTCTTTCAGCAAACATTGGTCAGGCACCTGCTACGTGCAAGCACTGCCCTACATGCTGGGATGCTGCTGCAGTAGGAATGAAATAACGCCAGCATTCCTGCATGTGGGCAGTGCGTGCCCTGTACAGAAAGGTACACGAGATAGGCATCCTTATATCCATTGTCCTGGGAGGAAACTGAGGCTTTGAGAAACGAAGAACTTGCCGGGCCCTTTGACTCCATGTCATCAGTGCCTCCACATCAATGCCCTGAACAGCCTCCTGTACACCTTTAAGGAACTTACTTCGTAATGATTATTAAGAACTCAACGAGACCCCGAACATCACCTCGGCATATCGCGTGCGTCCTTTCTCTAGAGAACCCCAAATGTTAGAAGGCATCAGAGCGCACCTCCTCCGCTCCCCGGAGCACCCCCTTCCTAATACCTTGGGGATAGGTCGGAAGGAAAGGAAAGGAGACGCCAGAGGTATCATCGATGTGCCTGCGAAGCCCAGGCTCCTCCGGAGATCCTTCCGTCCGTCCCTACAGTAGAAGGCTGGCCCAGGCTGTTCCACTCCCCGGAGCTGCAGACTGAGTCGCCAGGTTTCTGTGCCTTCAAAGCCCTGCGCGACGGCCACACCAAACACCCAAACCTTGGGCAGGGACCAAACGGTCACTTCCCCGCCCTCCGGGCTCAATATGCAAATCCGAGCACCAGGAAGTAGCTGGGACCTCTCGACCGAGCCCAGAGACAGCCAGTTCCTCTCCCGCCGCGCCGGGCCGCGCTGCCGCTCGCTCCCCGGCCGTGGCGCCTCCGGGCCCGACGCGCTGCAGCCTCCAGCCCGCGGCAAGCGGGGCGGCCGCTCCAACCCCGGCCCCGCGCCAGCAGCCCCTCGCCGCGCGTCCCGCATTCCCGGCCAGCAGCCTCCCTCTACGCAGGTCCTGCTGGGCCGCCCCGTCGCGCCCCCTGCTCTGAACTCAAGTCACCGTGGAGCTCCGCCGCCCCGAAACTTTCACCGCGAGCGGGTGAGTCCTCTGCGCGAACCCAAGTATGGGCGCGGGCACGCGGGTAATGGGTGCAGGGGCCGCGGCCGTGCCACCAGCCAGAGTCTCGGGCGCAGGGTCGACTCGGGGCCGGGGGCATTGGCGCGGCCCGCGGCGGCTTCCTGGCCGCACAGCCTCCGGGCCCCGGCGGCGAAGGCTCTCAGATGTCTTCAGCCGGCGGGTGACCGGGCCTGGGGGAGCCAGGGTGCGGGGACCGAGGCTCCGCAGGTGTCAGCCGCGCAGGGGAGCGGTGGGAGGTGCGGGCGCGGGGGCGGGCTCACCGCGGGTCCTTCCCGGCGGCCGTCCCAGCTCCGGCCGCTCCTCGCGCACGGCGGCGAAGCCCCTGCCCTTGTGGAGCGGGCGCGCGGCGGGGATACTGGAGAGAACTCCTCGGATTGTGCAGTCTGGTTTCCCCTCTGGACCCTGGGTACCCTGGAAGTGGGAGATGGGGCTCGGCCGGCGCCCTCTCGAGGCCCGCGGACAGCTGCCCTCCCTGGTGGCCCGGGGCAGGAGCGTGACGTCGAGGGTCTGCGGCGGAGGCTGGACCTCACCCTCCCGCTGTGGCGCCTCTCGGCCTGCCGAGGAGCAGTCCGGTGCTTTTGCCTGCTGAGAGGAAGCGAGAGTTATTTTAAGAATTCAGGGGTTGCCTTTCCTTCGCCTTGGGGGAAGGGCGTAAGAGTCAGTTCCCACTTTCCTGCATTCTCTGGGCCCATGGTGGCATCTTTTGCTTGCGGTGCATTCGTAACTTTCCAACAGCCTGCCTGTCGTGTGAACTAGTGGTTGTATCTTCATTTCTTTGTATATCCGTGTGTGTTAATTATCCCAAATTCGCCCTTCTTCGCCGACTCAGAATCCAGGCCTTGCACTTTTCTGGCTGTTTATTTAGGGGACCGATTATTGAAATTCCCTGTTTGGGTTTCTTCATCTTTGAGAGAGCATATATACCTCAGGGACTGTTTAGTACCACAGAGCCCCTAGTACATACCAAACATTTCATAAACGATGTTACTGTTATTTATTGCAATGACTTCTATTCATATAAACGAGGCTTCTTGGTTCTTTGCAGCCTGGTGATATTGAACCTAAGACTACCGTGTCTGATTTAGCCATCTGACCTTATTAGTAAATCTGCTTAATAAATACATGAGGGATTTGCTGTCCCAAAGCAGGTCCCAGTAGTCTGACTTGCCCTAAAGAACTAGCCAATAAACTGGTGGGCTACAGGGATGTTTTCTCTCTACAGCCAACACCTAAAGCCATACCCTGGGGAAGAGGCACTGCAAGAGCCTAGACCTTACTATAAGCCCTTTTCAGTAAGAGTAAGCTTTGTTAGGAAAGGGTGGGATCCAGTTAGTCCCTCCATTCTCATTTGGAGGTAAGCAGGTAAGTGCTTTGAGGCCTGAAGAAATTTCATTAGATCATAGAGTCTTTGGTGACTGGGCCTCTTTGGATGTGTGTGGCCCTTTTGCTGAGTGTAGGATAGAGGGCAGCAGATGTAAGGGGAGAGAAAATGGGAGCCAGGAAACTTGAGTTTTGGCCTCTTCCATCATTTAATATACTGTGATTTGGGATAAACCACTTGGGTCATTTATTTAGCCAAAATTTCCTTTATAGCAGCAGTCAGAGTTATATTGATTTGTCTGCAGGTTGATAGTCTGTATTCACCATTACAGTGGAAGCTCCACGAAAACCGCTTCATCTGTCTTGTCCAGAATGATAGCCCCGGTGCCTGGTACATAGTAGGTGCTCAGTTTGAGATTACTTGGAAGAAGGAATGAAGGCCTCCTGTGAGCTTGCCCTATGCAAAACTGAGGACATAGGGAGATGAAGAAATAGAGCTGGTCCCTAAAGTGTTTGAAGCCTACTGGCCCTTTCTGTTGTGGTTTCTAAAACGGGGATTTGAGAGGCTTTGTTGATTGTAAAGTTAGTTACCCAGCACTGAGTTACCCACATTTAGTGTTCTAAATGAGAGTCTCCACTCAGCACCGCTCTTCTCTACTTATCACTGGAAGAGAAGTCCTGATGTGGGGTGGTTAAGATGTTTCCTGCAAAGGTAGTTGGCCCAATCCAGAAGACTCACATTATTTTAGAGTCATGGTGTTACAAAGGTAGGTGGAAACTTTGTAATCCCGCCCCGGCCCCACCCCTCCAATAGCTTTCTTTTAGCAGAAAAGTGGTCCAGCACTGTGCAATGACTTTGATTTTTTTTTTTTTTTTTTTTTGAGGCGGAGTCTTGCTCTGTCGCCCGGACTGGAGTGCAGTGGCCGGATCTCAGCTCACTGCAAGCTCCGCCTCCCGGGTTTATGCCATTCTCCTGCCTCAGCCTCCCGAGTAGCTGAGACTACAGGCGCCCGCCACCTCGCCCAGCTAGTTTTTGTATTTTTAGTAGAAACGGGGTTTCACCGTGTTAGCCAGGATGGTCTCGATCTCCTGACCTCGTGATCCGCCCGTCTCGGCCTCCCAAAGTGCTGGGATTACAGGCTTGAGCCACCGCGCTCGGCCAGTTCAATGACTTTGAAAGCCTTTTACTTCTATCTGTAGTATTTGTTTTTAGAAATAAATCACCAAAAACATCTGAGATTCCAGTTGGTTCACATGACTATGTGGAGTTGTAACTTAACAAAATTAAATCATATTATTCATGTACAAACCCATACTAACTTTATAAATACATGCCCTCAGCAGGCAACGTTGTTATAAGCTCACTCCTACTGATGATCTCAGTGATGCATGGATGAGTGTTAACATTGAAAGGCCACAATCATTAGTCAGGACATCGATCAATGTCATATTGACAGCAGAGATAGCCTCAGACCTTTTCTGGCTCTTCCTAGCGATGATGGTGAAGGTGTTAGCACCTTTCATTAGTTCAGGGCTCTGAAGTCTTCCTGAACTCGAATTTCATTTGAACCTCTTGTGGCTCCTATAGGATGGAGAAGGACAGATAAAGAAAAAGATTCAGGGGGTTGTCTAAGGTCACGGGCTTGGTTAAGTGGTACCATTCGGCGTAGTAGGTGTGTTTTTTGACTCTACTTGTCCACCTTTGGACTTGTAGTGGGTGCTCAATTACAAATGCCTCTCAACTTACGATGATGCTGTGTCTCAATAAACCCAATCGTAAGTTGAAAATACTGAAAGTAGAAGATGCATTTAATACACTTAACCTACTAAACATCATAGATCAGCCTAACCTACCTTAAACATGGTCGAAACACTCACATTAGGCTACCGTTGGGCAAAATCATCTGACACAAAGCCTATTTTGTAATAAAGTGTTGAATAGCTCGTGTAATTTATTGAATACTATATTAAAAGTGAAAAATGAAATGGTTGTATGGGTACTTGAAGTACACTTTTTACTGAATGCCTAATGCTTTTGCACCATCGTAAAGTTGAAAAATCATTAAGTTGTGGACCATCTGTGCTTAAAAGCAAATAAATAGTTCATTTAACAAGCATTTTAAAAATGAAATCACGAGTTAATTTTCTTTTATCACTTGGTAATTTTCTGAACTAAGTGGCTAACTGCTCAGGACACAGCAGATGCACCATCAAGCTGAGCACTTAAAGCTGTCTTCTAGAAATGAATTTCTGTGCTTTTTAGCACTGTTTCTTGCTTGGGGGTGGGAAAGAGTGGTCTCCAGTAACTGCTAAGATGACACCTATACTGGCTGCTATCCGAGCAGCTCTAGTGACTGTCTTGGGGGCAATCAGTTGCTTATTGGTTAATTACCTGAGTAATACTTTGCAAAGGACTTTCCCCCACCTCTGCTGGAAGTGTCTCCCTGTAAACTTTACCAGCCTCCTGTATGGTTGTTTTATCAGTGAGAACATCATTCAAGTGAAAATATAAATTAAGGAGACAGGGCTCATAGGACGCACATGAAAACACCTGATCATTTTGAGTACCTGCTATGTGCAAGGCACTGTTCTAGGCCAACAGTATAGATATACATTGCTTCCCATCTTTTAAGGCTGATAATGCAGAGAAGAACATGGAAGAGGAAGTTGGGTTTTTTTTTCCAGTCAGAAATACTGAAAGATTTCTTACAGCTGCCTGGTTTCCTGATACTGAAATTGTGAAACTTTGAATTCACTCCATTATCATTTCTAAAATTTATTTTGAATAAGTTCCCTTTCGGGGGAAATACCCACGCATAGAAAATGGTATGGAAATCTGCCAATGGAGGGATTAGAAATTTTGTAACAGTTAGTTTAAAGACTTGGAGCTTTTGAGGTTTTTGTTGTTGTTGTTTTGTTTTTTCTTCTTTTTTGAGATGGAGGCTCACTCTGTCACCCAGCCTGGAGTGCAATGGTGCAATCTCAGCTCACTGCAATCTCCACCTCCTGGATTCAAGCAATCCTCCCTGCCTTTGCCTCCCAACTAGTTGGGATTACTTACAAGCATATGCCACCACACCCAGCTAATTTTTGTATTTTCTGTAGAAATGGGGTTTCACCATGTTGGCCAGGCTGGTCTTGAACTCCTGACCCCAAGTGATCCTCCCACCTCGGCCTCACAAAGTGCCGGGATTACAGGTGTGAGCCACTGCGCCTGGCCTCTCTGGGGTATCTTTGGCTTAAGTTAGTTGGAAGGGCTCTCTTTATTTTTTATTATGCCTCCCACTGAAGAGACAGAGTTTTTGCTCCTGTCACCCAGGCTGGAGTGCTTTGGTGCGATCTCAGGTCACTGCACCTCCATCTCCCGGATTCAAGTGATTCTCCTGCCTCAGCCTCCCTAGTAACTGTGATTACAGGTGCCCACCACCACGCCTGGCTAATTTTCGTATTTTTAGTAGAGATGGGGTTTCACCATGTTGGCCAGGCTGATCTCGAACTCCTGACCTTAGGTGATCCGCCTGCCTCGGCCTCCCAAAGTGCTGGAATTACAGGTGTGAGCCACCGTGCCTGGCCCTCTCTTGTAATTTAGAAGAGCAAGTTTAAATAATTATTTGGGATGATGTATTAAAAAGCCTTATCCATGGTGACAAGAGCAGGGGCCTGTAGTAGCCTTTGTTGTTTATCTTCTTCATCCTGTTCTGTACTTCATTTTCTCTCATTACCGAATTAGCTGGCAGCATTCCTTATTTGCCACAGAGCTATTTCTTGAAAGCTGTATTTACACTCAGGATATAGTTTTCCTTGGTATAGAACTCTTCCATGGCATTGCTTTTTCACTGGGCTTTATTAACCCTCAGGCTTCCAGTATCCCTTCTTCTGCTCTCCCCAGTTCTTTCCCTATCATCTTACAAAGCCTTCTGCAACCAGGAATTGGCATGAGCTGACCGTGTAGGGGAAGAGATTGTCAGTTAATCTCATTATTGTAAATGCTCAGTGTTCAGAACGCTGCTACTTAAATGACATCCTATAGAACTGCATGAATTGGGATACATTTAAAGAACCGTTTCAGTGGCTGTTTCTTGATGGTTGAGGCTCTGCTTTTGGGTTGTAGAACACTGGGAAGAAGTCTTCATAGCTCAGAGAGTTTTTTAGTTGGTCTCATTTCCTTTCTACAGTCCATGCTTCAGACAAAGTTACATATTGCTTGCCTGCCCACACCTTTCTGTGAGCATCTGAAATCTCGCTCACTCCTCTTTATTGACACCAGACCATACTGGTTGGAAACTTCTTTCCAGTCCCCACCTTCCTGTCTCCGTTGGTAAAACATCTGGTGGAGAGGTCTTCGGCCAGTCTTTGGGCCTACCCTTGGGCGCTGGTACAGTGAGACTGGGGAGCTGGGTGTGTGTTCATTCTACCTCCCACTGAAGCAATGACGTCATGTTGGTGTTTGTGCCTCTGGGTGCCCCCACTCTTCCTGTAAATGTTAACCCCCACAGAGGTGAGGGGAATGGAGAAGCTTGTCTCAGAGAGGCTCTCTGGAGAGGGAGGACCACTTCTGCTTTCCAGGGGGAAGCTGTGTCACGGAGAGCAGAACTGTAGCCCGATGCTGGACGGAGAAGGCCCCAGAGGAGGCAGGCAAGGAAGTGATACTTCCTCCTCCCCAGGCCCCCGGGCCGGCCTGGGTCATTTGCCTGCAGCCCCACCTTCCTTACCACCCAAGGCTGAGTTTTCCTCGGGGTTCTTTCTACCCTCTGCTGCCCTCTGAATTTTCAGTTTGCCCTTAAGTGAGGGGTGGGGTAGGGATGGGAGAGAGGAGGAGTCTGGAGTCATACGTGCAGAGCCTGCTTTGAAAGCCTATCCTGGCCATGCCTGACTTTTTCAGCAATGGAAAAAATGTACATTTTGAAATTCCCCGTCATGGAAAGTATTACGAAACTCTTGGGTAGACGTTTAGAAATCTTTTAATGTTCAGGCTACATAATAATTTTTAAATACTAACTATAATAATTCAGGACTATTTAAAAAATTGTTAAATTCCTTGTTAAATTCTTGGGATAGAACAGTGGCTGTCAAACATCTTCTTTTTCTTTTTTTTTTTTTTTTGAGATGGAGTCTCGCTCTCACCCAGGCTGGAGTGCAGCGGTGCGATCTCCACTCACTGCAACCTCCACCTCCCAGGTTCAAGGGATTCTGCTGCCTCAGCCTCCCGAGTAGCTGGGATTACAGGCATGCGCCACCACGCCTGGCTAATTTTTGTATTTTTAGTAGAGACGGGTTTCACCATGTTGGCCAGCCTGGTCTCGAACACCTGACCTCAGGTGATCTGCCCGCCTCGGCCTCCCAAAGTGCTGGGATTACAGGCATGAGCTACGGTGCCCACCTGTTAAACTTATTTGACCACAACCCATAGCAAGAAACATTTTACCATGTGCTCAATAAGCATCTATCTGTAGACAAAACAAAATAGAAAAAGGAAAATACAATCTGGTGGAAGAGCCCCTCCCCTTAACTTGCTAGGGAATGTGGCCTGGAGCAGCTTTTCTGAGGTAGGCTTGGCCAACTCCATTAGAGTTTGTTCTTTGTTTGTTCTGATGCATAATAGATATACATAGTTTCAGGGCACATGTGATAATTTAATACATTCATGTAATTTGTAAAGATTAAATCAGTGTATTTGAGATAGCCATCACCTTAAATATTTGTTTTCTTTTTAAATGCTAGAATCTTTTGAATTCTTCTAGCTGTTTTGAAATGCACGATAGTTAATTGTGAACTCTAGTCACCCTGCTAGGTCTTATTTCTTCTATCAAACAGTATGTTTGTATCCATTAATCAACATTTTTTCATCCCCCTCTTCCAATGCACAGAGGTGGGCAGTCCAGCAGGGAGGTTTATTAAACAAACACAAATTAAGTCACATTCATATAATGGGATACTTTGTAAATATCTTAAAAGATAAAATGTTCAATTACAGTTATTAATATGAAAAACATTTTTTCAAAAGCTGAATAGGGCCGGCAGCAGTGGCTCTTGCCTGTAATTCCAGCACTTGGGAAGGGTGAGGCAGGAGGATTGCTTGGCCTCAGGAGTTCAAAATCAGCCTGTGCAACCCGGTGAGACCCTGTCTCAAACAAACAGACAACAACAAAAGAGCTGAACACAAACTAGTGGATGACATGATACCATTTCTGAAATAAAATATTCATATATGGACACATCATCTATAAGCTCTGCATTTTAAACAATTTTTATACTAAGGTCTTAATAGTGATTATTTCTGATTGACAGTTGAATGCTGTTTTTTCTTCTGTACATCTTTATATTTAAAAGAATGAGCATCTCATATATATATAAATATATATAAATCCTATATATAAATATAACTATATATACATATATATATATATATATTTTTATTTATTTATTTATTTTTTTTTTCTGAGACAGAGTCTTGCTCTGTCATCCAGGCTGGAGTGTGATGGTGTGATCTTGGCTCACTGCAACCTCCCCCTCCCGGGTTCAAGTGATTCCTGTGCTTCAGCCTCCTGAGTAGCTGGGATTACAGGCACACACCACCACGTCCAGCTACTTTTTGTATTTTTAGTACAGATGGGGTTTTGCTCTGTTGGCCAGGTTGGTCTCGAACTTCTGGCCTCAAGTTATCCGGCCGCCTCAGCCTCCCCAAATCCTGGGATTATAGGCATAAGTTATTGCGCCTAGCTCCTTATATGATTTTAAAATGGCAGGATATAAGAAGCAATGGAATGAAGCCAATGGGACTGCAGAGGGCAGGTGGGAGCAGACAGGAACTTTGGAGCTAGAGTGGCTTGAAGGATGCTTGATGGATATAATTGTAAGAGTTCTGTCTCAGGAGAGCTGATGTGCTGTAAATGTTGTAAATAGAATATTTTCTTAAAGAACCTTCCACTGCTATGTTTAGTATTCAGTTTAGCAAACTTTTCCTGGGTAGCTACTGGGAGTCCCGCAGTGTTAGGAGTTGGGGTACAAGCCTGCTGTGTTGGTGGAAATCCTGAAGGGAGTCAGCCACACACCCTGGAAGAAGGGGCTTTTCTGAGAAAGGACAACCCAACTGGGCATTACCGGAGCTTGTTCCAGAGAGGCAGTGGGAGGCCCCACCCGCAGGCTTGGAGGGTGCTTGGCCCTAATACTAAATGTTGGACTTCATGGCATCAATGAAGGAGAATCATTGGAGCCTTTTAGTATGAAGCTAATTTTTTTGTCCATCACAGGCAACTTCTTGTCTAGACTCTTTTACAATATAGCATTTGTGACATAGCCAAGAGTGAAGACACATTGAACACTGACTTAATGCTTTGAGTACGTGGAGAGTTGAATGACTCAAAACTACTTCTCTAGAGATTAATTTGAAGCTAGAAAGTAACCTTTATTTCTGTTTTCTGTGTGTAAGCGTTATCCACAAGTAGGTACTTGATACCTCCCCTAAATGACCTGGAGAGTGACAGATACAGTAATGGGCACAATCCCTGGTTTTTTTTTTTTTTTTTTTTTGAGACGGAGTCTTGCTCTGTCGCCTGGGCTGGAGTGCAGTGGCCGGATCTCAGCTCACTGCAAGCTCCGCCTCCCGGGTTCACGCCATTCTCCTGCCTCAGCCTCCGGAGTAGCTGGGACTACAGGCGCCCGCCACCTTGCCCGGCTAGTTTTTTTGTATTTTTTAGTAGAGACGGGGTTTCATCGTGTTAGCCAGGATGGTCTCGATCTCCTGACCTCGTGATCCGCCCGTCTCGGCCTCCCAAAGTGCTGGGATTACAGGCTTGAGCCACCGCGCCCAGCCTTTTGTTGTTTTTAAGACAGAGTCTCACTCTGTCACCCAGGCTGGAGTGCAGTGGTGTGATCTCACTCACCAGGGGTTTGGCCACCACACCTGGCCGAATACCTGGTTTTAAGCAAAATTTTAATATGGAATTTATGGTTGTTAGTATAATGAAATGCGACACCATAGCAGTTGATTTTTGTCTTTCAGAACCACATTGGCTTTTTGTATTGTTTCAAATTTGATAGATGCCCAATGTATATAACAAACTTTTTCCCTCATGTGTATTTATTTATTTATTTGTTTGTTTATGTCTTTGTTTTGAGATGGGGTCTTGCTCTGTCACCCAGGCTGAAGTGCAGTGGTGCAATCTCAGCTCACTGCATCCTCCGCCTCCTGGACCCAAGCCATCCTCTCACCTCAGTCCTGGGTAGCTAGGATTACAGACCCCGCCACCAGGCCTGCCTAATTTTTGTGTTTTTTTGGGAGGCCAAGGTGGGAGGATAACTTGAGCTCAGGAGTTTGAGACCAGGCTGCAATCCCAGGCTGGAGTGCAGTGGTGCAGTCATAGCTCACTGCACCCTTGACCTCCTGGACAAAAGCCATCTTCCCACTTCAGCCTCCCAAGTAGCTGGGACTACAGGTGTGTGCCACTATGCCTGGCTTATTTTTTATAGAGATGGGGTTTGACTATGTTGGCCAGCCTGGTCTCAAACTCCTAAGGTCAAGGGATCCACCCACCTCAGCCTCCCAAAGTGCCAGGATTACAGGCGTGAGCCACCGCAGCCAGCCCACGTATGTTTATCGAGTGGTGTATGTTAGTCATGATAGTGAGTAGTTTGGGGAAATACCAACATAAGTAAATGGGAGGTTTCTATCCTAGAGGAATTTGTTGTGCTCTGTTCTCTCTGGATTGTCCACAAACCAGAATGCTGATCAATGACTTTGCTGGGGTTGTGGGTGGGCAACTTGCTCAGGAGATCCCTGGCACCCAAATGAGAGCCCAGAAATCATGCTGAATGGTCAAAAGTAAGGCAGGGTAGGGCGGTAGAGCACAGGGTGTCGAATTAATTGCATATGAGGGCTGAAATCCCAGGTCTGTCCCTTCCTAACTGTGGACTGCTGCTGGCAAGGTGCTGGCCTTGCTAGCCTCAGAGTTCTCATGTTTAAACCTCAGCAGTTTGT
The DNA here is from genome assembly GCF_002776525.5 of Piliocolobus tephrosceles. NCBI lineage: Eukaryota > Metazoa > Chordata > Mammalia > Primates > Cercopithecidae > Piliocolobus > Piliocolobus tephrosceles. The sequence continues at coordinate 56,730,281 of NC_045440.1, forward strand.
TGTGAGTGTTCTAGGTTACAGTGGATTCCAAACTAGCCACAAGTGAAGCACATAGCTAAATGGTAGTCATTGGTACTGCTATCAAAAGCAGGTTGCTTAGCTGGGTACAGCTAAGCAGCCGGGTACAGCTCACACCTATAATCCCAGCACTTTGGGAGCCTGCGACGGGCGGATTGCTTAAAGCCAGGAGTTCAAGGCCAGACTGGGCAATAAAGTGAGAACCTGTCTCTATAGAAAAAAAAAAAATAAGAATAAATAAAAACAAATAAAAATTACTCAGAGTGCCGTGATGTGAGCCTATAGTCTCAACTACTCAGGAGAGTGAGGCAGGAGGATTGCTTGAGCCCAGGAGACTGAGGCTGCAGTAAGCCATGATTATGCCACCACACTCCATCCTGGGTGACAGAGCAACAGCCTGTTTGTAGAATAATAATAACAATAATAAAAAGAAAGTTGCTTAGGATGGCTACTATAAAAAATGAGAAATCATGATGAAATCATGTCATGTTGAAAAAGAACACAAAAACAAAAATCAGAAAATAACAAGTGGTGCCAAGGATATGGAACACTGGAATCCTGTGCATTGTTGGTGGGAGTGTAAAATGCTACAGCTATGATGGAAAATCATATGGTAGTTCCTCAAAAAGTTAAACATAGGATTGCTATGTGATACAGCAATGTTATTTCTGGGTATGTACCCCAAAGAACTGAATGTGGGGTCTCAGAGATATTTGTACACTTGTGTTCATAGTAACATTATTCACAATAGCCAAGAATTAGAAGTAACTCATGTTCATCAATGGATGAAACAAAATGTGGTTTATACGTACATTGGAATTTTTTTTTTTTTTTTTTGAAACAGGGTTTTACTCTGTCACCCAGGCTAGAGTGCAGTGGCGCCATTACAGCTCACTATAGACTTGACTTCCTGGGCTCAGGTGATCCTTCCACCTCAGCCTCTTGAGTAGCTGGGACTACAGGTGCATGCCACCATGCCTGGCTAATTTTTTGTATTTTTTGTAGAAATAACGTTTTGCCATGTTGTCCAGGCTAATCTTGAACTCCTGGGATCAAGCAATCTACCTGCTGTGGCCTCCCAAAGTGCTGGGATTGCAGGCATGAACCACCGTGCCCAGCCATACAATGGAATGTTATTCAGCCTTTAAAAAAAGGAAATGCTGGCTGGGCGCGGTGGCTCATGCCTGTAATCCCAGCACTTTGGGAGGCTGAGGTGGGCGGATCACCTGAGGTCGGCAGTTTGACACCAGCCTAACCAACATGGAGAAACCCCATCTCTACTAAAAATACAAAATTAGTCGAACATGGTGGCGCATGCCTGTAATCCCAGCTACTTGGGAGGCTGAGGCAGAAGAATCACTTGAACCTGGGAGGCAGAGGTTGCAGTGAGCCGAGATCCGGCCACTGCACTCCAGCCAGCCAGGGCAACAAGAGCAAAACTCTGTCTCAAAAAAAAAAAAAAAAAAAAAAAAAAAGGAAATGTTGACACATGGTACGACAAGGACAAAACTTGAGGACATCATGCTAAGTGAAATAAGCCAGACACAAAAAGACAAATACTGTATGAGTCCACTAATAAGAGGTTCCTCAAATAGTCAAATTCATAGAGACAGAAAACAGAATGGTGTCTTCCAGGGGCTTGATGGGGGAAGGAATGGGAAGTCACTCCTTAATGGATACAGAGTTTCAGTTTTACAAGATGAAAAGAGTTCTGGAGATGGATGGTGTGATGGTTATACAAGAATATGAATGTACTTAATGCCACTGAGTTATACACTTAAAATAGTTATGGTATAAATTTTATATTGTGTTTATTTTACCACAACTTTAAAGAATGAAAAAGAAGTTGCTTGATGAGCAGAAATGTGTATAAATAGACAGAGGTGTCCTTGAGGATATTTCATTAAGTTTGATAAATTGCCCTTCTTCTGGCTGGGTATTTAACCTACCAAGCAGATGGGTGTTCACTTTTTTGGCAGAGAGGGGACAGGATCTTTACTCTTTGTCATTTAATACATTGCCACGTGGATTGCTGGCTGACAGTATATTGAAATGACTGTGATGTGGGAGAAGGAATGATAATGGAGAAATTTACAAAGGCAGAGATCGTGGATTACAAAGTAAGGAAAAACTTCTAATAATCAAAGCTGCCTGCATGGGTCCTGGAGAAGGGTCCTTCTCCATCATTAAACATTTGTCAGCAAAGGCTAAGAGATTCTTACAAGACCTTTTAGAAAAGGTTGCATTAAGGCGGGGCATAGTGGCTCACACCTGTAATCCCAGCACTTTAGGAGGCTGAGGCGGACGGATCACGAGGCCAGGAGTTCAATACCAGCCTGGTCAACATAGTGAAACCCCATCTCTTCTAAAAATACAAAAATTAGCCAGGTGTTGTGGCACGCACCTGTAGTCCCAGCTACTCGGGAGGCTGAGGCAGGAGAATCACTTGAACCCAGGAGGCGGAGGTTGCATTGAGCCGAGACCACGCCATGGGACTCCTGCCTGGGCGACAGAGCAAGACTCCATCTCCAAAAAAAAAAAAGAAAGTTGCATTAGATGGCTCTAAAAGGTGCTTTCTGATTTGATGTTACGGTTATATTAATATTTCTAGTCATGCACTCATTGACTCTAAATTATATAATAAGAAAGTATCTCTTTTTTTTGAAGCAAGGTCTTGCTCTGTCACCCAAGATGGAGTGCAGTGACACCATCATAGTTCATTGCAGCCTTGAACTCCTGGGCTCAAATGTTCCTCCCATCTCGGGATCCCAAATTCCTGGGATTACAAGCATGAGCCATTGTGCCTTGCCAAAGAAAGAATATTTCTGACAGAGTTCTTTCTAACAGGATTCGAAGGAATTTTTCAACAAGTTTTCCCAATGCAGGAGTGTGTGTGTATGTGTGTGTGGGTGTGTGTGTTTGAAATTTAAGTATGACACTTACATAGAAAAGTGCAGAAAACAGAAGAATCTGGCCAAATGCAGAGACTTGTGTAACCACCCCCAAGATCAAAAAGCAGAATGATGTTGACCCTCCCCCAAGCAGTACTCCCCTGAAAGGCATCTGCCATTCTGCTTCTAGTTTTTGTTTAGTTTCCAAGGTAGGCTTTTAAACAATAAATTGTAGGGAACTGAAAAGCAGTACAAAGCCATTTGGTTTGGCAAATAAACAGATTTTCAAGCTGTGGGTTTGGCTACCACCGGCATCTCTCTGTGTGTGGAATTTACTTGCAATTCAACTGGAGAGCAAGACCTCTTCCTGTTTTACCCTGGCAATTCAGTTGCTAAAATTCTCACACATGAGTTTGATCTGAGCCTTATTTAAATACCTTTTTATTCATCCATTAATTAGTAAAATTAGTTGGCACAAGCCATATATAGCTGGTTTTTCTGCACAACCAAGTAAATTTATAAATGCAAATATGTGGGTGTGATAAGGGTGGTTTCCACTGACCCACATGTAATCAAACATCCTGTTATATGACACAGTGCCAGTCTGTGCATAGGCATTTGAAAGTACCGACTGGGTTTGTGAATTCAGTGATGCTATTCTTCAGTAAAATAAGGACTCATTTTTCTGATGTTAAGGAACACAGCACCTTTGTTACGGACTGTTATTTCAACTTCTGCTTCATGTAGTTTTGATATTTATTTTTGTTGAGGGTGACAGAGAGAGGCATAATTGACCTGTGGCATTTGTTAATCCATGAAGTCATGCTTCACTTATGCATCATTCAGAAAACAGTTCTTGGATACTCACTACTCTTGAATATGCATGCATATGACTTGCAGTCAAAGCCGTGAGTTCTCAATAGCAAAACTGTTTCAGATATACTCAGAAAGTTAAAATGCTTAAAAAAACTAGGAGTATACTTTTTTTAAGAAAATTTTCCTTTCATTTCTGTTGCTGTTTTGTTTTGTTTTTTAGAAGCAAAGTCTCACTATGTTGCCCAGGCTAGAGTGCACTGGCCATTCACAGGCACGATTATCACTCACACACCACGGTCCTGAGCTCCCGGGCTCAAGCGATCCTCCTACCTCAGCTTCTCGAGTAGCTGGGACTAGAGGCATGTGCCACTGCACCTGGCTTAGAGAGTAAATTTTCGTGTCACACAAGATATGAAGGACATGCACAGGCACTGGACCCGTCTGTGGGTTCATCTTTCTGTGGGACCCACTAAGGGACCCATCTTTCTGTGAAAAAGTCACAAGTGGAGTCTGGGCCATGCAGGGAATACAGGGAATAACCACACCCCAGGAGAACATGCCGAACCTGTAGTTTGCCTGTCTGCATCCCCCATACCCCCCAGCTTATTTTTATTTTATTTTTTACTTTTTATTATTTTAGACAGGGTCTTGCTCTGTTGCCGAGACTGGAGTGCAGTGGCATGGTCGTGGCTCTTACAACCTCCACTTCCTGGGCTTAAGTGATCCTCCCACCTCAGCCTCCTGAGTAGCTGGGACTACAGGTACATGCCACTGTGCCAGATTAACTTTTTTAATTTTTTTTTTTTTTTTGAGACAGTGGTCGCTCTGTCACCCAAACTGAAGTGCAGTGGCTCAATCTTGGCTCACTGCAGCCTCAACCTCCTGGGCTCCAGTGATCCTCCCACCTTAGCTTGCCAAGTAGCAGGGACTATAGGCATGTGCCACTACACCTGGCTAATTTTTTTTTTTTTTTTTTTTTTTTTTTGATGGAGTCTCGCTCTGTTGCCTAGGCTGGAGTGCATTGGTGCTATCTTGGCTCAATGCAACCTCTGCCTTGTGGGTTCAAGCGATTCTCCTGCTTCAGCCTCCTGAGTAGCTAGGATTACAGGTGCCTGCCACCATACCCAGCTAATTTTTTTGTATTTTCAGTAGAGACGGGGTTTCACCATGTTGGCCAGGCTGGTGTCAAACTCCTGATCTCAGGTGATCCACCCGCCTCAGCCTCCCAAAGTTCTGGGATTACAGGCATGAGCCACCATGCCTGGCCTGCCTGGCTAATTTTTGTATTTCTTGTCGAGATGGGGTTTTGCCATGTTGCCCAGGCTGGTTTCAATCTCCTGTGCTCAAGTGATCCACCCACGTGCTTCAGTCTCCCAAAGTGCTGGGATTACAGGCATGAGCCACAGTGCCAAGCCTAAAACTTTTTGTATAGATGGGGATCTCACTGTGTTGCCCAGGCTGGTCTTGAACTCCTGGGCTCAAGTGATCTTCCCACCTGCTTCAGCCTTCCAAAGTGCTGGGATTACAGACGTGAACCACTGCAGCCAGCCCCCAAACCTCCAGTTTAATTTCCATCAGCCACAGTTCCTGATGCTTGGCATCTCTGCATTTTAACTGTTTGTCTCTGTTAGCAACGGCTGGATGCTACAGAGGATTTGAACAAAGAGTGAATCTTGGGAATGGAGAGAATATTGGACCAAAGAGACTGACCAGAGCAGAGCAATTTCCAAGTGAAGAAGTGAGTCCCTCAGTTGGAAATAAAGTAGAATGAGATGGGGAAGTAACTTGACTGAATTCCTTACTAATCTTGGTGAAGAATGTAGGTATGGATTAGTAACACTGTAGTAGCTAATGAAAAATATTCCAGGTTGTGAACTTTGGGGTGTCTGAGGAGCAGCATGATGTCATAGTCACAAACTGAGAGTCAGAAATTCGTTTCTGGGCTGGGTGTGGTGGCTCACACGTGTAGTCCCAGCACTTAGGGAGGCCAAGGCAGGAGGATCACTTGAGGCCAGGAATTCAAGACCAGCGTGGCCATGATAGTGAGACCTCATCTCTACAATTTTTTCTTTTCTTTTCTTTTCTTTTTTTTTTTTTTTTTAAAGGAATTGGCTTCTAGTCAATGCTTTGTCAAATACCAGTCTTGGGACATTAGATGAAGTTCCTTAAGCTCTTCAGGCCTCATTTTTCTAATATATAAAACAGTAATAACAGATTTTTGTTTGGTATCTCATCCAGTTGTTTCAAGGATTAAATGGGGTAATGTACCTGGGAGTTCCTTGAAGAGTCTAATTTTCTCCCCAGTTTTGGCTGTTGTTTTGGATTAAACTATACTACCCTGAGCCTTTTCTTGACTTTGGAGGATCCCTGCCCACTCCCCACTCATGGTACCCCTGGCCTGTTTCAGTAGATTCACTCATGCATCATCACCCATCCTGTGGGGAAGTGGAAATTTGGTGTACATACCAGGTGCACTTTCATTCTTCTGAAGATGTTATGACAAACAGCAAAGATAACACCTTTTCTCTTATCATTAGGTCATCCTTAAGCATCTTGTGAGGGGTAAAGCAAAAGAAAAAAAAAAAAAAGTTTTAGCTAGACATGGTGGCATGCCCCTGTCATCCTAGCTGCTCTGGAGGCTGAAGCGAGAGGTCCCTCGAGTCCAGGAGTTGGAGGCTGCAGTGAGCTATGATTATGCCACTGCACTCCAGCCTGGGTAACAGAGCAAGACTCTCATCTCTGAAAAAGAAACAACAACATCAAACAAAGAAACAAAAGCAAGTTTATAAATAAAGAAACAGAATAGCAGGGACATGGATGAAGCTGGAAACCATCATTCTCAGCAAACTAACATAAGAACAGGAAACCAAACACCACATATTCTCACTCATAAGTGGGAACTGAACAATGAGAACACATGGACACAGGGAGAGGAACGTCACACACCGGGGCCTGTCGGGGGTGGGCGGCCTAGAGGAGAGATGGCATTAGGAGAAATACCTAATATGGATGACGGGATGGTGGGTGCAGCAAACCACCATGGCTCATGTATACCTATGTAACAAACCTGCATGTTCTGCACATGTATCTTAGAAATTAAAGTATAATAAATTTTTTTTTAAAAAAAGAAACAAAGAATAAAAACCACGCCTAATTTAGTAAGGGCGGCATTCCCTGCAAGCTCCTCACCTTCGTTTATTTATTTATTTATTTAGATACAGAGTCTCTCTCTGTCACCCAGGTTGGAGTGCAGTGGCGCGATCTGGGCTCACCGCAACCTCTGCCTTCCGGGTTCAAGCGATTCTCCCTACCTCAGCCTCCTGAGTTGCTGGGACTACAGGTGCCCGCCATCACGCCCAGCTAATTTTTGTATTTTTAGTAGAGACAAGGTTTCACCACGTTGGCCAGGATGGTCTCAATCTCCTGACCTTAGGTGATCCTCCCGCCTTGGCCTCCCGAAGTGCTGGGATTACAGGCATGAGCTACGATGCCTGGCCTAACCTTCATTTAAATGATGAGGAAATAACTGCAATGGAATGAGCTGGTTGGAGAACCATGTTACTCACCCAAACACCGGCTTTATGCAGGTTCACTGTCCACGGGTATCTTCCGATTGATCACATTACAATCTTGACCTACTTCCTCCTGATAAGGAGCTGAAAAATCAAGCAGTAGTACATTAGAACTTTGATTCATGTGACTCCTATCATGCCATATAAATGAAAATTCAGAGTTTAGATTAAGAACAGTAAATCTTTCTCTGTTGTACATTAAAAGGTACTTCCCTCCTCCTCCTCATAATAAACTACATGCTTCTGAAAGTTTTACCAAGACTTGAGATCAGGAGATCAGGAAGAAGCATTCTGACGCTGAGCACACCTCCGACTTTGCACATGGTGATTTCGAAGAGTTGACTGCACAAGACCCCCCGAGTCTAGTACCAGTTCTGTCTTACTGATCAAATTTGCCTTTTCTACCTCAATTTTTTCTCTATTTTAACGGAAAACTTACTACTTCATATGTATCTAAAATATTTCAAAATCTTTAGTAAAGGGATATAAGCACTCTTAGCCATCAGAATAACTTTTAAGGTCAGGCGCAGTTGCTCACACCGGTAATCCTAGCACTTTGGGAGGCCAAGGCAGGAAGATCACTTGAGTGCAGAAGTTTGAGACCATCCTAGGCAACATAGTGAGACCTCATCTCTATAGGAATTTAAAAAATTAGCCAAGAGTGGTGGCATGGGCCTGTATTCCCAGCTACTTAGGAGGCTGAGTTGGGTGGATTGCTTGAGCCTGAGAGGTGGAGGCAGCAGTGAGTCGAGATCGCGCCCCTGCTCTCCAGCCTGGGTGACAGTGAGACCCTGTCTCAGAAACAGTGACAACAACAACAATAAAATCTTTTAAAGATTAGTAAGCAATTTTTTTCTTTGGAAAAAATTAAAATGAAAATAGATGATTTTAATAAACCTTTTTAAAAATCAACTTTAAAATTTTTCTGTACAGCTCTATGAATTTTAATACATGTGTGGATTCATTGAATTATTTTCATAATAAGAATACAGAAAAGTTCTGTCACCCCCCGTAAAAAAAAAACTTTCTTGTGCCACCCTCATCCCAATGCCTGGCAACTGCTGACCTGTTGTCTGTCCCCATAGTTTTGTGTTTTCTGTAATGTCATATAAATAGATTCATACTGTATATGATCATTTTATTGTCTTTCTGTTTTACTGTTATTGTAAAAGTAAAAATAACAGCTTTATTTTTACTTTTAATTTTGTTTTGAGACAGACTCTCACTCTGTCACCCAGCCTGGAGTGCAGTAGCACAATCTCGGCTCACTGCAGCCTCTGCCTTCCATGTTCAAGCAATCCTCCCATCTCAGCCTCCCAAGTAGCTGAGACCACAGGCACGTGCAACCACGCCTAGCTAATTTTTGTATTTTTAGTAGAGACAAAGTCTCGCCATGTTGCCCAGGCTGGTCTTGAACTCCTGGACTCAAGTGATCCACCTGCCTTGGCCTCCCAAAGTGTTGAGATTATAGGTGTGAGCCATCACACCCAGCCGAATAATAGCTTTATGGAGATTTAATTCACATATTGTATAATTCACTCAAAGTATACAATCCAGTGATTTTTAGTATGTTCACAGAGTTGTGCAATCATCACCACAATCAATTTTAGAACATTTTTAATATACGAAAAGAAATTCTGTACCCTTTAGCCCTCACTACTCTCTTCCCCTTGTTCTAGGCAGTCACTAATCTATTTCTATCTCTATAATAAATTCCAGGAAACTGGTTTTAATGATTTCCTTTTTTAAAATAGACAGTTTCTTGCTCTGTTGCCTGGAGTGCAGTGGCACAATCACGGATCACTGTAGCCTCCGACCTTCTGGGCTCAGGTCATCCTCCTGCCTCAGCCTCCCGAGTAACTAGGACCACCGGTGTTACACCACTGTGCCGGGCTAATTTTTTTTATTTTTTTTTAAGGATGAGGTCTCCATATATTGCCCAAAGTGTTGGGATTACAGGCATGAAACACTGCGCTCAGCTAAGTTTCTTTCTTAGTTGGAAGAGTTTTACAATGATGCCGGAACAATTACCACTTGTTTTACTTTACAGGCAATAATGACCTTTCACAGAAAATATAGTAAAAATAGCAATCCTTTATTAAATATTTGTCCTCTGTTAGGTAGTCAATTCCTTAAAAGGGGTAATATTGATATTCTTGTTATTGATAAGGAAACAGATGCTTAGGGATAATAAATATTATGCTCACTTAACTACTAAGTAAATGGAACCCGAGTCAGCCTGACCCCTAAACTGATGTGTTTGCTTTATTTAACTTTGAAAGGTTATTTTTAAAAACTCACAGTTATAATATGTGGAACATAATGTCCTTGATTTTAGTTTATCAAGCAGACTTTATACATTAACTTAAATGTAAACACAGGAATAAGATCACTTCCGGGAAATGTATAATAAATAAAATGCAGGGAACATTTATTGAGTGTACACGGTATGTCATTCATTCTTCTAAACACGCCTCAAGATCATATTCAGCCAATTCTCATAACAACTGTGTGAAATTGATACAGTTATCATCCCTTTTCTTTTCTTTTTTTTTTTTTTTTTTTTGAGACAGGGTCTCACACTGTTACCCAGGCTGGAGTGCAGTGGGCATGATCTTAGCTCACTGCAACCTCTGCCTCCCGGGTTCAAGCAATTCTCCTGTCTCAGCTTCCCAAGTAGCTGGGATTACAGGTGCATGCCACCATACCCGGCTAATTTTTTTGTATTTTAGTAGAGATGGGGTTTCAGCATGTTGTCCAGGCTGGTCTCGAATGCCTGAGCTCAGGCAATCCACCTGCCTCGGCCTCCCAAAGTGCTAGGATTACAGGCATGAGCCACCATGCACAGCCTTATCATCCCTTTTCTGCAGATAAGTAAAGATTAATTACCTTGCCAGTGTCATGTCCCTATACAAGGTGGAGCTGGAACTTGGACCCAGGATGTTTGGCTCAAGCTTAACTCTCCTGCTCCAGGAATCTAATGTGCTGCCACTTTGACTTGAGGAAGACAAGAACTCGGACACTGAAAACCAGTCAGCATGGCCAAAACAAGAGAGCCCCCGGTTCTGCCAACTTGGTGCAATTTTTACTATAACCATAGCTTGGAACAATGAAGAAAAAAAAATTCATTGGAATTGCAATGAATATTTAAACATTATGTCAAGTTTAAAGCATGATGAGTGTCAAGCCAGTTGAGCTTTTCTGCATTAACTTCAGCTGACAACTTAGTTTATATCTATTATAAATATCAGTATTTGTTGGAGAAAAAATAATTTTCCTCTTTTTTATTTTTAATTTTTTTTAGAGATAGGATTTCATTATGTTGCCCAGGCTGAAGTACAGCGATGTGATCATTGCTCACTGCAGCCTTGAACTCCTTGGCTCAAGTGATCCTCTGGCCTTAGCCTCGCGAGTAGCCAAGACTTCAGAGTGACATCACCATGCTCAGCTAATTTTTTTTTTTTTTTTTTTTTTGGTGGAGATAGGGTCTTACTATATTGCCCAGGCTAGTCTTGAACTCGTGGCCTCAAATAATCCTCCAGTCTTGGCCTCCCAAAGTATTGGGATTATAAGTGTGAGCCGTTGTACACAGCTTAATTTTCTTCTTTTGCCAAAGCAAAGCTAACAATTTATTTTATAGCTAAGATTTAATTATGTTTGGATTAAACCTTTTCTTCAGTATGTATCTCATACTTTTCTTTTGCTAAACACTTGCGTTGTTTTCCACATTAAGGAGAGTAGCTCTTGGAAATCTTATATTCTCCTAACTCTTTACCTTAAAATGCTGCTACAAAACCTTAGACATTGAAAAGTTGTTAAGGTTCTAGTTGAGAGTTTGCTAACAACAAAAAGGAGGATAATTGGAAAAGAAGACGTGGATTGAGTGAGCCACAGAGCCCCTTTCCTGTTCTGGTTTCTTGGTGGCATTTGCAGCAGTGCCTCTATGATGCCTGAGCAAAACTAGTTTATTGGGAAGTGATGGAAACCATATTGCCAGTGCTTTTGCTCAGTCAGCACTCGGGCCCTTCATGGCTGTATGTCTCATATGATGTTCTTAATACTTTTTTTCCTCTCCCTCCCCCCATAATACTTTATAAATAGATATTTCCACTTCTGAATATTCTCTGATTAGAATAGCAGTTACAAAATGGATAAGACTTCACCTCGTCCTTTAAAACAGGAAAACTGATCGAATTCCCCCACCTCATTTCATTACTGAGGCTGTCAGATGATTCTTTAAGAAAAACCCCAGTTTTCTCTTGTCTGATGAAGTCAGTGTTAAGTGAAGGTGTTTTTATATTGACTTTAATATGAAAGGAACTGTTTGATTGAACTGTTTAATCTCAAGGCCAGGCCTTGGACTTCTTCTTGGGCTCATGCATGGGATCCTTCTTTTGCACACCTGTGACCTCCCTGGAACTACTTCTGGTGGTTTCCCTGGACTTAGTAGTATCCCTCAAACCTGGCAGCCTAGGGCCTGGCGCCAGGCAGAGGAATGTATTGCTCCTGCTCTGTGGGGTTGGGTAGGGCTGGGGGAGGTCCTGAATGAATATTTTCAGTGCTGATTCAGAAAGAGCATGGGGCATACACTTAAGGAAACCCTACCTGGGAGCTACAGCAGCACTGCTCTATCCTAGGCTGACCACTTCAGACCTTTCCAACGCAGAGCTGGATGTGGCTAGGAACCGGCTCCCAGCTGAATAGTTTGTGCTGAGTCATTATCAAGTTGCATTTCCTGGCTCAACCAAAGATAAATAGAGAAGAACCTAAAGCAAAAATGACATTTGGACTGTGATTTGAGTTAATATACTACCTCAGGACAGCAATGTAGTCATGACTGCACAAACACACGAAAGGATCTGGTTGCGGAAGCCAAGTGAGTCAGTAATGATGTATCATCATTCTAAAAAACCTAACAGTGTACTTTCTCTTTTTTTTTTTCCTTTTTCTTTTTTTTTTTGAGAAGAGTTTCGCTCTTGTTGCCCAGACTGGACTGCAATGGCACGATCTTGGCTCACCACAAGCTCCGCCTCCCAGGTTCAAGCAGTTCTCCCACCTCAGCCTCATGAGTAGCTGGGATTGCAGGCATGCGCCACCATGCTTGGCTAATTTTGTATTTTTAGTAGAGACAGGGTTTCTCTATGTTGGTCAGGCTGGTCTGGAACTCCCAACCTCAGGTGATCAGCCCACTTTGGCCTCCCAAAGTGCTGGGATGATAGGCATGAGCCATCATGCCTGGCCCTAACAGTGTACTTTCTTTCTTTGTTTCTTTCTTTTTTTTTTTGAGACAGAGTTTCGCTCTGTAGCCCAGGCTGGAGTTCAGTGGCGTGATCTTGGCTCACTGCAACTTCCACCCTCCAGATTCAAGCAATTCTCCTGCCTCAGCTTCCCAAGTAGCTGGAATTACAGGTGTGCTCCACAACGCCCAGCTATTTTTTTCCTAGAAATTGAATTGTACAAAGTACACTTATATTTTGACACCTGATCCAAGACACAGTCATGTACCACATTACAATGTTTCAGTCAATATATAACATACAAAAAAAAAAAGTAGTCCTATGAGGTAAGAACTGAAAATTCCTTATTACTTAAATGTTATTTTGTTTCTAATATTGAAAAGTCAACATTTTTCTCCTATATATTTTACTCATAAGCATGGCAAAATGTTACAGGTCTCATTGTCACCACTGCAATATGCATACTGTGATGGAAGCATAACCTGTCTCAGTTTAGCCACATTAACTATTTTGGACACCATGGTCAACAATGCCCATTCTCATCTAGAATGAGGCTTTTTTTTTGAAACGGAGTCTCTCTCTCTGTTGCCCAGGCTGGAGTGCAGTGGTGCGATCTCCGCTCACTGCAACCTCCACCTCCTGGATTCCAGCGATTCTCCTGCCTCAGCCTCCTGAGTAGCTGGGATTACAGGCACATGCCACCACACCTGGCTAATTTTGTATTTTTTAGTAGAGACAGTGTTTCACCATATTGGCCAGGCTGGTCTCACACTCCTGACTTCGTGATCCGCCCACTTCAACCTCCCAGAGTGCTGGGATTACAGGTGTGAGCCACTGCGCCCGGCGTACGCCCAGCTAATTTTTATATTTTTGGTAGAGATGGGGGTTTCACTATGTTGGCCAGGCTGGTCTCGAACTCCTGACCTCAAGTGATTCGCCCACCTCGGCCTCCCAAAGTGCTGGGATTACAGGCGTGAGCCACTGCGCTGGGCCTTGTACTTTCTTGAATGGGAAGTTGTCTTCATTGTGAGCAGCTCTTCTTTGAGGTGTTTATTTAAAGTATTCAAACGAACAGAGATTCCAGTAGGGAACAATGAAAATATTAAGGCTTCTGTATCATGCCCTGTGAGGGAAAGTAGACAAAGACGAAATAAACTTCAACAAGAGACTAAAAAATTACTTGAGTGCTTTTGATTACCAACTTTTCATGAACTGAATAGGTTGAAAGTTTGCTGCTCTCCTAAGTTTTCCCTTTAACATCAGGGATAAATCATTTCCCGGAAGGATAGTTTTCACTGTAAGCTCTTTCTATTTCTATATTGATAATCTAATTTGCATAATTTAGGTTTATTGAGACCTTCCTTTTGAAAGTAACTTGTTACCTATGTATGATTAACCTGGCTATTATTCTAAATGTAGAATTTAAAGTGTTTTATCCAGGCTGGGCATGATAGCTCACATCTGTAATCCTAGCACTATGGGAGGCCAAGATAGGAGGATTACTTGAGCCCAGGAGTTTGACACCAGCCTGGGCAACATAGAGACCCTATCTTTACAGAAAATAAAAAGAAATTAGTCAGGCATGCCGGCATGCCCCATAGTCCCAGCTAGCTACTTGGGAGACTGAGATGGGAGGATCTGCTTGAGCCTCAGAGGTCGCAGCTGCATTGGGCTGTGATTGTGCCATTACAACAGAGTAAGACAGTGTCTAAAAAAAGAAAAGTGTTTTATCATTTATATAGAGCTTGGAGTTTCAAACATAAAGTAGAATTACTTCATCACTTGTAAAAAATTTGTTCTCTGAAAGTTGATAAATAATGAGGTAGAATGACTCCTGAAATTAAAAAAAATAATAGCAGGACTTTTATAGATAAATCTGAAATAAGTACAATGAACAATTTTTTAAATAAAATATACCCTGAAGCTAATACTTTGTAAACACTACCATTTTCTTCATGGCTATAGTGTAACCAAATTCAAGAGTAAGTAACTAATTATTTGACTGTCGGGTTGATGTAACGAAAATAAATTTCTTAGAATATGATATGAAATATGATATGAAATTCAACTTTACTAAACTTTACTGAACACCAAGCAAATGTATTTACAATCCTGGGTTCTATTTATCAATCACAGCTCACCCTTTTTTCTGAGCATTTTTTCTGTTCTGAGTTCAGGTATGGGGTTAGGTTAGCAGTGGATAAATTCCAGTCCCCACTCTTTAGTAGGGCTGGAATTGTAATGCCACACAACATAATTTCTGTATGTGTTGCCCTGCAGATCATGCACCTACAAAAGATAAAGACATGGCCAGGCACGGTGACTCAGCATGTAATCCCAGCGACTCGGGAGACTGAGGCAGGAGAATTGCTTGAGCCTGGGAGGTGGAGTTTACAGTGAGCCGAGATCGCACCACTGCTCTCCAGCCTTGTAACAGAGTGAGACTCCGTCTCAAAAAAAAAAAAAAAAAAAAAAAAAGATAAAGAAACATAGATGGTTTCCATTGCTATGATTTCAATTCTAAGGTGGAGCTCAGGGTTTGACAAGGTTCCCTACATTGTTGGACTGTGCATTTTACCCTTTCTCAAAAGCAGGTAAGGTTGTAGTGTGGGATATCACTAGTGGTTCTCAACCCTGGCTGCTATTAGAATCAGTGGGGAGCATTTAAACCTCCCCATGCCCAAGCTGTTCCCTAACCAATGAAATGGGAATGGTGGAGGACCCAGGCATCAGTATTTTTAGAGTTCCCCGGGTGATTCTGCTTGTGTACCAAGGATGAGAATCATTTTACTAGATTCAGCTATGTGGGAGTCTTTGGGCTATTTTAGAAAATATGGTGATCTGGCTGGGCGTGGTGGCTCATGCCTGTAATCCCTGTACTTTGGGAGGCTGAGGCAGGTGGATCACCTGAGGTCAGGAGTTCAAGGCCAGCCTGGCCAACATGGTGAAACCACATCTCTATAAAAATACAAAAAATTAGCCAGGCATGGTGGCAGGCACCTGTAATTCCAGCTACTCCGGAAGCTGAGCAGGAGAATTACTTGAACCTGGGAGGTGGAGGTTGCAGTGAGCCGAGATCGTGCCATTGCACTCCAGCCTGGGCAATAAGAGCGAAACGACATCTAAGAAAGAAAGAAATAAAGAAAGAGAAAGAGAGAAAGAAAGAAAGAAAAAAGAAAACATGGTGATCAGTGAATTAAGGTGGCCCTATTAATATCCAGTCAGTTCCCACCTGAATGTCAGATGTCCTGGAGTGCTGAGATGTGTCCAGAATTGCTAGCTACCCAGCTAGAAAAGCTACCGCAAGCTCATCTTGAGAAAAGGAAACTACAAAGGTCCCAGTTTAGAGGATGGATAGTTTCCCAGGATTGGAGTCCTTTCTTTTCCCAGTCACCCCCAAACACTTAAGAGGCCTATGGGGTGGGCAGGGGAGCAGGGAGAGCCTCACTCCTCTGCCATCTGTTGGGAGAGCCTCACTCACCAAAACAGCGTTGCCTTTTCTGTGTCATATGCATCATGTGAGTGCACGGAGCTTCCCTTGCTCCAGGGACTTCCCGTTCAGGCCTGGAGCATCTCCCACACAAAGAGCCCACTCCTCTGTTCCTGGGACACACCTCTGGCAGTCCCAGAGGTCGCCCATACATCCTGACTTGTGGAAAGAAGCCCATGGTGAGAAAGGAGCATGTAGTTGGAAACCACCAAGTGCGGCATGGTTCTACATAACTCGCAGCGTTCAGTAGTTCGATGGTGTTCTTTTTCTTTCTTTTTCCATAGAGTAGTTCATCTGATATGTGCAGATATGCAGCACCTGTTTAGTTAGAGGACTGGGATGGTGAGGTTGCCCTGTAAACTCTGGGCAAATTACTCCATTTCTGAGTCATCTTTTGCCATCTGTTAGAATTTCTTATCGGGATTTAATAGGGGTCGGTTGTGAAAGAGTATATGAAAGTGCTTTGATAAAAAAGAAAATAAGTGGGCCAGGCACAGTGGCTCATGCCTGTAATACCAATACTTTGAGAGGTTGAGGTGGGAGGATTGCTTGAGACCAAGAATTTGTTTTTTTGTTTTGTTTTGTTTTGTTTTTTGACAGAGTTTCAATGTGTCTCCCAGACTGGAGTGCAATGGTGTGATCTCGGTTCACTGCAGCCTCCACCTCCTGGGTTCAAGTGATTCACCTGCCTCAGCCTCCCAAGTAGCTGAGATTATACGCGCCTACACCATGCCTAGCTAATTTTTGTATTTTTAGTGGAGACGGAGTTTCACCATGTTGCCCAGGCTAGTCTTGAACTCCTCACCTCAGGTAATCCACCTGTCTCGGCCTCCCAAAGTACTGGGATTACAGGCATAAGCCACCGCGCCTGGCTGAGGTCAAGAATTTGAGATCAGCTTGGGCAACATAGCAAGACCCAGTCTCTACCAAAAAAAAAAAAAAAAAAAGAAAAAGAAAAAGAAAAAAAAAAAAGAGAGAGAGAGAGGAGAGAGACAGAGAAAATAAATGAAATGAACCCCATTTAAACAACAGTTGAGCTGAGGTGTAAGCCTCTAGATGGAGGAAGAAGGAGCAGCCCTCCTGTAAGCTAAGTCCTGTCCTTAATAACCCTGTCCTATTGATTTTTCCTCTTCCTGGATCATGAATGCTTGCTCAGTGAGCTATTGCCATCCCTTACAAAACAGACTGACCAAATGCTGGCAAGGATCAGGGAGATGAGTATAAACAGGTATAGCCACTTGCAGGAAACCCTTTGGTCATTTCTTAGAAAATCCACATATACCTGCCTCATGACCAAGGAATTCCACTTCTAGGTATTAATCCAAGAGAAAGAAAAACATAGGTCCACAAAAAGACATGTGCAGTTCTATATATGGCAGCTTTATTCATAATTATACAACTCTGGAAATATCTCAGATGTCTACTATCAGAAGAGTGGTTCAAAACATTTTGATATATTCATAAAATGGGATGCTACTCAACCAAAAAATGAGACACTGATATATTAAACACTGATTGAATCTCAAAAACTTTTTTCACCTATAATGTGTTCTTTGATAAACATTATTTTCAATAAAATAAGTCAAACAGATGAGAATATGCACTTCATTTCTGTGAAGTTCAGGAACAGTGGCCATGAGAGGGGATGCCTTAGAAAGGAGCACAGTGGGCCGGCGAGGTGGCAAGAAAACTCGGTGTCTGGTTTTGGAAGGTGATTACATGGGCACATACATCTGTCAGAACTGATGTCAGCACAGTTAGGATCTTTACCTTTCATTGTAGGAGCTTTGTTTTTGGTGGAAAATCAAACTTGGTTGGGCATAGTGGCTCACGCCTGTAATCCCAGCACTTTGGGAGGCCCAGGTGGAAGGACTGCTTGAGCCCAGGAATTGAAGACCAGCCTAGGCAACATAGGGAGACCCTGTTTCTACAAAAATAAAAAAATTAACAGGGCATGGTGGTGCACACCTGTGGTCCCAGCTACTAGGGAGGCTGAGGTGGGAGGATTGCTTGGACCTGGGAGGTTGAGGCTGCAGTGAGCTGTGATATGGCCACTGCACTCCATCCTGGGTGACAGAGTGAGACCCTGCTTCACATAAATAAGTAAGTAGTTAAAATAAATAAACACAAATTTTTAAAAATGTATATTTAAATAAGAGAAAGGGCGGAATTACTGTTACAAACAGTTTATTACCTTAGCAGATCGTAAGGGTTGAAACCAAAACTTCAAGTTTTACTTCTTTAGAAACTCCAACAGTTCTAATGAATAAAGGGGATTATAAAATCCTGGGAGGGATTAGCGTATGCTGCTTGAGGACCTGGTCATACTGCTCATTAGCCATGCCATGGATGATTTGCAGGCAGCCCGTTTTTTCCTCCTAAGCTTGAAAGCTAAAAATAGAATTAAAGGTGATAAGGGCATCAATTCCCAGACAGCTAAGCTGTTTAAACCATTTATTTATTTATTTATTTGAGACGGAGTCTCACTGTTTCACCCAGGCTGGAGTGCAGTGGTACAATCTCGACTCACTGCAACCTCCGCCTCCTAGGTTCAAGCGATTCTCCTGCCTTGGCCTCCCAAGTAGCTGGGATTACAGGTGCCCCCCCACCATGCCCTGCTAATTTTTGTATTTTTAGTAGAGTCAGGGTTTCACTATGTTGACCAGGATGGTCTCAAACTCCTGATCTCAGGTGATCTGCCCACCTCAGCCTCCCAAAGTGCTGGGATTCCAGGCCTAAGACACCACACCCAGGCTGTTTAAACCATTTATAATTGCACATTCCTTTTTAGACATAATTTTGTTTCTTTTTTACTTATACAATATTAAAAGGTACAAGTGCAGTTTTGTTACATGGATATATTGCACAGTGGTGAAGTCTGGGCCTTTAGTGTAACCATCATCTGAGTAGCACACATTGTACCCACTAAGTAATTTCTCTCTTACACCTTTCCCATCCTCTTACCCTTCAAAGTCTCCATTGCCTGTCGTTCCACATTCTGTGTCCATGTGTGCAGATTATTTAGCTCCCAGTTATAAGTGAGAACATGCAGTATTATCTTAAGTGAAACAATTTATAAAGTCAAATACTGCATGTTCTCACTTATAAGTGGGAGCTAAATAATCTACACACATGGACAATGTGTGACGTTGAGGATTTTTTTCATATGCTTGCTGGCTATTTGTATGTATTTTTTTGAAAAACATGTATTCATGTTCTTTGCCCACTTTTTAATGGGGTTGTTTGTGTGTGTGTTTGTGTTTGCTTTTTTTTTTTTTTTTTTGAGTTGTTTGAGTTCCTTGTGAATTCCGCCTATTAGTCCTCTGTTGAATACGTAGTTTGCAAATATTTTCTCCCATTCTACAGGTTGTCTGTTCATTCCTATTGAGTATTTCTTTAGATGTGCAAAGCTTTTTAGTTTAAGTAAATCTCATTTGTCAACTTTGGTTTTTGTTGCCTGTGCTTTTGAGGTCTTAGTCATGAATTCTTTGCCTAGACCAATGTCCGGAAGTGTTCTCCCTAGATTTTCTTCTAGTATTTTTATGCTTTCAGGTCATACATTTAAGTCTTTAATTCATCTTGAGTTGATTTTTGTATATGGTAAGAGATATAGAGTCCAGTTTCATTCTTCTGCATATGGCAACCAGTTTTTGTAGTGTAGCAGGATGGGAGGCAGACAAAACTCCTCAAACACCGAGTTAAAGAAGGAAGGGGTTTATTCGGCCAGGGGCATTGGCAAGACTTCTGTCTCAAGAGCCGAGCTCCCCGAGTGAGCAATTCCTGTCCCTTTTAAGGGCTCACAACTCTAAGGGGGTGCATGTGAGAGGGTCGTGATTGATTGAGC
Organism: Piliocolobus tephrosceles; assembly: GCF_002776525.5. Lineage (NCBI taxonomy): Eukaryota > Metazoa > Chordata > Mammalia > Primates > Cercopithecidae > Piliocolobus > Piliocolobus tephrosceles. The sequence continues at coordinate 56,750,149 of NC_045440.1, forward strand.
AAGCGGGGGTACGTGATTTGGGGGCTGAATGTGCCAGTAATTAGATTGGAACAAAACAAGATAGGGATTTTCACAGTGCATTTCTTTTTTTTTTTTTGAGATGAGTCTCACTGTGTCGCCCAGGCTGGAGTGCAGTGGCTGGATCTCAGCTCACTGCAAGCTCCGCCTCCCAGATTCCTGCCATTCTCCTGCCTCAGCCTCCCGAGTAGCTGGGACTATAGTCGCCTGCCACCAGGCCCAGCTAGTTTTTTGTATTTTTTAGTAGAGACGGGGTTTCACCGTGTTAGCCAGGATGCTCTTCACCTCCTGACCTCGTGATCCGCCCATCTCGGCCTCTCAAAGTGCTGGGATTACAAGCTTGAGCCACCGCGCCCGGCCTTCACAGTGCATTTCTATACAATGTCTGTAATCTATAGATAACATAACTGATTAGGTCCGGTGGATCTTTAACTACCAGGCCCAGGGTGCGGCGCCGGGCTGTCTGCCTGTGGATTTCATTTCTGCCTTTAGTTTTTACTTCTTCTTTCTTTGGATGCAGAAATTGGGCATAAGATGATATGAGGGGTGGTCTCCTCCCTTATTAGCACCATTTATTGAAAAGGATATCCTTTTCCCAGTGTATGTTTTTGTTGACTTTGTCAAAGATCAGTTGGCTATAGATTTGTGGCTTTATTTCTGGGTTCTCTATTCTGTCTCATTGATCTGTGTATCTATTTTTATGCCAGTGCCATGCTGTTTTGGTGACTATATCCTTGCAGAATAATTCAAAGTCAAGTAATATGATGCCTCCAGCTTTGTTCCTTCTGCACAGGATTGCTTTGGCTATTTGTACTCTCTTTTGGTTCCATATGAATTTTGGGGTTGTTAGACATAATTTTCTTTCTTTCTTTTTTTTTTTTTTTGAGGCAGAGTCTCACTCTTTCGCCCAGGCTGGAGTGCAGTGGCATGATCTCGGCTCACTGCAAGCTCTGCTTCCCGGGTTCACGCCATTCTCCTGCCTCAGCCTCCTGGGTAGCTGGGACTACGCTCCCACCACCGTGCCTGGCTAATTTTTTTGTGTGTGTTTTTAGTGGAGACGGGGTTTCACCATGTTAGCCAGGATGGTCTCGATCTCCTGACCTCGTGATCTGCCCGCCTCGGCCTCCCAAAGTGCAGGAATTACAGGCGTGAGCCACCACGTCTGGCCTGACATAATTTTCAAGATATGTTCAGGTTTCATTTTTGTTCTTTAATTTTATGTATTTTCTTCCCAATAACGCTATAAGCTTAAGTCAAAAATTGTTTTGCTTATAGCTAAAGAGTCCCTGCTTTCAGCCTGCCTTGTGATTTTCATCTTGTTGCAGTTGAATTAGGTTTGTGGCATCTCTGCTTTTTGTAGTTTTTGTATCAACACCTTGGTTTTTTGCCTTTTTACTAACTTTTTATTTTTTATTTTTTGAGACAGAGTCTCGCTCTGACACCCAGACTGGAGTGCAGTGGCACAATCTCAGCTCACTGCAACCTCTGCTTCCCAGGTTCAAGCGATTCTCCTGCGTCAGTCGACCAAGTAGCTGGGACTACAGACGCCCACCACCATGCCCAGCTAATATATATATGTATATTTATTTTATTTTTTTTTTTAGTAGAGACAGGGTTTCACCATGCTTGTCAGGTTGGTCGCGAACTCCTGACCTCAAGTGATCCGCCCACCTTGGTGTCCCAAAGTGTTGGGATTACGGGTGTGAGCCACCGCACCCGACTGGCTTTTTACTAAATTTTTATTTTTTATTTTTAAATTTTATTTATTTATTTATTTATTTATTTTGAGACGGAGTCTCGCTCTGTCGCCCAGGCTGGAGTGTGGAGTGCAGTGGCCAGATCTCAGCTCACTGCAAGCTCCGCCCCCCAGGTTTACGCCATTCTCCTGCCTCAGCCTCCCGAGTAGCTGGGACTACAGGCGCCCGCCACCTCGCCTGGCTAGTTTTTTGTATTTTTTAGTAGAGACGGGGTTTCACTGTATTAGCCAGGATGGTCTCGATCTCCTGACCTTGTGATCCGCCCGTCTCAGCCTCCCAAAGTGCTGTGATTACAGGCTTGAGCCACCGCGCCCGGCCTAAATTTTTAAAATTACAAGGTTAAAATACAATGAAACACTCAAGTAATTGCATCAACCATCTCTTTTGTACAGACTGAGATTACTCTCCTGGTGACCCTGAACTCATAGGGGCAGCAGGTGGAAATGTGCATTCACTACTTGGTGGAAAGAAGTCTGAATTGGGGGAGTATTTATACATATGTGAAATTCCAATGTACTAGGGTGTCCTGTATTTTAGCTGGTAACCCTGAGGGCAGTCCTGTGAGCTGTGGGGCACCTGCCCTGGAGACTGTGGCAGGTAGTCAAAGCGACATGAGTTGGGGATAGGTTTTGCATGGCCGTGGAAAGGCCTTGCTGATGAATTTGATTTGAAGATTGAGAAACAGAGGGATCAAGGGCGATTTCTTGGTTTTAAACTTCAGCACCTGGTGCCCTTTACTGAGATGGAGAAGATGGGAGAGGAGTGGGTTGCGAGTGTGTTGTGATATGGACAGGTCTTATTGACGGGGTGTGGTGGGCGTCCAAATGGAGATGTGGAAGTTTGATTCTGAGTGAGCTCAAGATCATCGTGGTGTGTTTTACCACATCCCTTCTAGCCCTCTCCCCGCTTTCTCCCATCTAGTGTTCCCTTGCTCAAATGGAAGGAGAGAGGCACAACTTAGAGCACAGTGTAACTGGGGCAAGCTACCTTCGAGATAATCGTTTAAACACCAGCTAGACTGCTACAAGAAAAGAAATGATGGTAAAAATAAATGTACTTCAACAGAATTTGACTAAAGAATATTTCATTGTGTAACAGATTTCTGTGTGCCCCTTTTGCAATGTATCTCTTAGGATGTGTTGCTAGGCATAATGAAACAAAATGTTTTTCCCAGTGAAGTGGTTATTTTGCAATGAAAGCCAGTCAAGGAAAGAAATCAGGCTTGAACACAGTCACAACCTTTATAAAATCTAACACTATGGTTAGACCATATCACGCCTGCACTTAAGTAGTTTTGGAAATTTTAACCCAAATAAGAAATTCTTGGCTGGGCATGGTGGCTTCTGCCTGTTATCCAGCACTTTGGGAGGTCGAGGCGAGCAGATCACCTGAGGTCAGGAGTTTGAGACCAGCCTGGCCAACATGACGAAACCCTGTCACTACTAAAAATACAAAAAATTAACTGGGCATGGTGGCTACTCAGGAGACTGAGGCAGGAGAATCGCTTGAACCTGGGAGACAGAGGTTGCAGTGAGCCGAGATTACACCACTGCATTCCATCCTGGGTGACAGAGTGAGACTCCATCCAAAAGAAAAAAAAAAACAGAAAAGAAAAGAAATTCTTTCATTATAAGAAAAAAAGAAATACACATAAGCACAGTTACAATATTATATTTCCTGATTAAAAATATATCTTTTTTTATGGACTATAAATATTATAATTTCTCTTAAAATGGCCTTTATGTAAAAAGTTTATTCTCCTTGACTTTACTTTTATATAGTAATGAAATTTCATAATTAAATCTATATTTTGTATTATCAATATTTAACCACTAGAAGAATTGATGATGCTACTTATTAAAAATGACAAATGATGTAACAGAGTTAGTGGGAAGTCAGCCTGTTGAAACCATTTTACTAAGGTAAGTATTTTGATTACAAAGGGATTGAATATAAAATGGCCTCATATTAAAAAAAATTTTGCAAAAATCAAAACTGGATATATCCCATGACTGTTTCCTTTCCTCCAGCCCCTCTGTTAAAATCTTTTAGCAAAAAGGTTTTACCAAATAATTCGCATTGAAATATAAATAGTTTTAAAGTTTGCTATGTTGCTTTCTTTCCAAAGGTATTCAGATTTTAGTAGGGGACAAAAATGTACCCTAAGTCAAGTGAGTATAAGAATTACCTATATTGTTTGCTACAAATGCAAATGCCCACAGCCCCCATGTAAAGTGTCATTCAGGGGCTGCCTGCTGCAGGGCCCAAGAATCCGTATTTTTTACAAGTACTCTGGTCATTCTTGGAACTCGCAAATCTAGAAAACACCAGCTTGAATAAAACGATTAAAGTTGTGCTTGCCGAATTTCAACTACTTTAAAGGTACCAGTGGTGGAGGAGAAATAATTGCACATAAATTATTTTATTAATGAAATGATTTAGCAAAGTGTAAACGCCTGTAATGGGCTTGGCAGTGTCCTGGGTGCTGAAGGTACTGAGTGGAATAGGACATGAGACAAGTGCTCTACCTGAAATAAGCACAGACGTGGAAGAAGGGACGCGTAGTTTTGTCTGGGAATTCGGCATAGTTTTTACAGAGGATGTGGTCTGTGAAATGGGTGATTTGAAACATGAAGGAGGCTGCTTATGGGGTGGGTTATTCTGGGAAGCAAGCAGGTGCGAGGGCACCAGAAGGTATGAAGGGCCTTGGAGTACTAGGCTTCCTTGTGGCTGGGAGAGAGTATGAGAAGAGATGAGCAGCTTATGAAACCAGGAAGACAGGTTATTGTGGAGGAGTGACTTGCTAAGCTCTATCAGATGAGCAACGAGCGAGGAAACAGGGGAGAGATAAAACCATGGCTGCTTTTGGAAAGATAAGTGGACTAGCATGCAGCATGGAGAATGGCGAGGTGGAGGGTTGTTGGGGGGTGTGTGTGTGTGTGTGCACGTATGACAGAGAGAGAAAGAAGAGGGACTATGAATGGCATGGGAAATAAGAGAAAGACAGGCCAGGTCAGAGGGTTTTTAGGATGGCTGGTGAGGTCCAGGAGGGTCTGGAGGTCGGCCAGGAGGTGGAGAAGAGGTTGAGGACTCAGACACTAATCTAAGGGGAAGGGAGACACTGTGTTCTAAGGCAGCCAGCCCTGCTGCTCCCTGTAAGCACTTTATGTATTTGACATGAAATATACTGAGGCGGCCCCCATGCTTTAGGGTGCAAATGCTCCCCTAAGGTGAGAGTGGATGAAGAGAAAAGGAGAAGGCTCTTATTTGCTCATGTGAGCTGTGTAGAGTTCCTTCAGAGTTCAGAGAGACACTGTGCAGTAATCAAGCCAGGTCAGCTGCTGGGACTAGGGGCCCGGGTAGGTCACAGCCCTGCCGGCCGGCCGCATGCCTTCTAGGATCAGCCCAATCTCTGGAACCTTTCCCGAGGCCTCCATTTTCAGGAATTTTGTTGGGAGCCCAGATAACAGAATGGCCATAGTTGGTGATTATGTTCCTCCTACCTCTTTTCCATCAGCCTCCCTCACCTTCCCCTTCCAGACATGAGAAAACACTGTTTCACTACAACATCCAGTAGATTTACCTAACTGGTAAAATAAGAAAGGCCAAGAAAGTTGCTATTCTCTTCACTCCCACCCATCCTGTTCATTTTGTTTGTAACAGTGGAGCCAAGTTTCAAACAAATGTAGAAAAGGTGAGCACTGCTAATGATGTGTTTCAGATGGGATTCAGGGACTACTCAACTTGAAATTGCCTCTTAGCCATCTGTTTGTGTGCCTGGGGTTTCACCTGCTTTGAATTAGGTTAATTTAATAATTGCCAATTAGACTGGGAGAGTACAAATGGTTTTGTTAGATTAAATAGTTACATTTTATAATACTTATTGTATTAACCATGGGCTGATGACTCTGCTTGTACTCTGTGTTAAAGCCTTATCTATTATCTGTCCTTCCTTTTGAAAATCTCTTTTATTTCAGTTTCCATCACTGTGTTGCAGCTGTCCAATCTCTCTGGCATTCTAGAATGGATGCTGCCTGCCTTCCATATTGCAACTCATAAAGTTCTTTGCCTGATGTTTTGTGAACATACACACTGCAATCCCAGATACCATTAAGCCTCTGCTATCCAGGTTTATTTACATTAACTATAGTTTTTTAAAATTTATTTTATTAAACTCATTTTTTTTAAAAAAACAAATACTTCTGTGAAACCAGAACCAAACAAAGAAGAAGTATTTGAGGTCCTGGATCTTTAAATTTTATGATCTTGGAGCTGGCTCACGCCTGTAATCCCAACACTTTGGGAAGCCGAGGCGGGTGGATCACCTGAGGTCAGGCGTTTGAGACTAGCCTTTTCAACATGGTGAAACCCTGTCTCTATTACAAATACAAAAAATTAGCTGGGCATCGTGGTGGATGCCTGTAATCCCAGCTACTTGGGAGGCTGAGGCAGGAGGATCTCTTGAACCCGGGAGGCGGAGGTTGCAGTGAGCCGAGATTGTGCCTTTGCACTCCAGCCTGAGCGACAAGAGCAAGACTCCGTCTCAAAAAATAATGAAAAATAAAAAAAAGTAAATTCTCCTTACATATAAAACATATGAAGCAGTGCTGCCAAAGAGAGAGAGAGAAAGAGAAGGAAAGAGAGAGAGAGAAGAGAGTAAGAGAGAGAGAGACATCGAGGATAAGAGAGAACAAAGATTATGATTTCTGAAAAAAAGGAATGGATATTCAGTAAGCATGTACTTACTATACACCATAAGCTCTAAGATATGATATGAGTATGTTTCTATTTTAATACCTCTAAACTCACAATTAATGGCATCTTAATATTTTAAAGGGTAGCCATTGTTTTAAAAGCATATCAAATAATGGTATAAAAATTACAGCTATCTTAAGTTCAGTAAATATAGAACTTTGAGTAAGTCAATTTGATAATTCCCCTTTATGGTAAATTATCTCGTGATAGTTTCATGTTTAAATCTTCAGAAAAAAATTTTATTGAGTTGATCATTGACTTAAAAATGGTAGTATTTTATTGGTTTTACAGAAACATTTATTTTGTTTTTTTGTTTTTTTGTTTTTTTTTGAGACGGAGTCTCGCTTTGTGTCGCCCAGGCTGGAGTGCAGTGGCGCCATCTCAGCTCACTGCAAGCTCCGCCTCCCGGGTTCACGCCATTCTCCTGCCTCAGCCTCCCAAGTAGCTGGGACTACAGGCACGGCCACCACGCCCAGCTAGTTTTTTGTATTTTTTAGTAGAGACGGGGTTTCACCGGGTTAGCCAGGATGGTCTCAATCTCCTGACCTCGTGATCCACCCGTCTCGGCCTCCCAAAGTGCTTCGATTACAGGCTTGAGCCACCGCGCCTGGCCTTATTTTGTTTTTTGAGGGGAAAGTGAATATTGAGGAAAAATAGTGACTGTGTTCAATGTTATGCTTGTAACATCTGTAAACTGCATCTGATGAGGCTGTTTCCTATTGTCTACTGTTAAATGGTTCTGTTTTCTAACTTAAAAATAGTGCATCTAAGGCTAAACCTTCAATTTCTTCTGGACTCTGTCAGGTTACTTTGGGTGATTTTGAAAGATTTCCATACATAATACTGCTCTGGAAGGGTGCATATGAATGTGGTTCACAAAAGCAGTGAAAACGTGTACTTACACCGAGGACAGCGATGTGGGCTACACTGCGACAACTGTTTTAGATAGCCAGCCTGTGTCTGATGACGATTCCCGAGTGCCAGATGCAAAGGAAGATATAAATCCCTCACCATGTCCTGAATTCCACAATGCCTCTCCCTCCTCCCCTGGGAGTGGAGCCCAGGCTGACCTCTCTCTGGCTCCATCCTGGAAACGTGTGTGGGAATGGCAGCATTGCTCTTTACCCCATGCCTAATACTGCAATAGCACCTTAGGCTGTGTGTGTCAGACAGAAAAATAAATCATCAGATTTTTGTTAATTTTGGGTGATGAGTGAGGTCAGGGAGAGTTATTATTTTGAGACTGCTATATTTTTTCTCTTTTTAAAAAACAGATGGGGCTGGGCACAATGGCTCACACCTGTAATCCCAGCACTTTGGGAGACTGAGGCAGGTGGATTATTTGAGGCCAGGAGTTCAAGACCACCCTGGCCAACATGGTGAAATCCCATATCTACTAAAAATGCAAAAATTAACCAGGCGCCATGGTACATGCCAGTAATCTCAACTACTCAGGAGGCTGAGGCACAAGATTCACCTGATCCCGGGAGACAGAGGCTGCAGGGAGCCGAGATCACACTACTGCACTCCATCCTGGGGTGATAGAGTGAGACTCTGTCTCAAAAAAAAAGAAAAGAGAGAGAGAGAGCGAAAGATGGGATCTTGTGCTGTCACCCAGGCTGGAGTACAGTGGTGTGATTGTAGCTCACTGCAGCCTTGAACTCCTAGAGTGATTGTCCTGCCTCAGCCTCCCAAGTAGCTGGGACTATAGGCATACACCACCACACCCAGCTAATTTTTATTTTTTGTAGAGACAAGGTCTTGCTATGTTGCCTAGGCTGATTTTGAAGTTTTGGGCTAACCTGATCCTCCTGCCTCAGTCTCTCACAGTGCTGGGATTGTAGGCATGAACCACCAAAAACTGCTGTTTAAAAGTGTTTATATTCTGGATACACTAATAGCATTTTGTCCAACTTGTGGAGTGGAGAGAGTGGGGAAGGGGAGGATAGTGCTAATGAACTGTGACAGGGGCTAGAAAGAAGAAAAAAGTTCCCTAAATAAGCTCCTACTGGGTGTCCTCCATTCACATCGAGCCAGGGCCTTGCCTTTTAGTCACTTACTCTTCCAGTGTCTATTTTATAATATGTTCAAGAAGGATACCAGAATCAGAGATTAATAGAATTAGAGTTAAAAGGGATAGATATTTTGTTTGACCCAGAAAAAGTTAAGGAATATGCTTGAGATATTCAGTGGCAGAGGCTGGAATAGATATTCCCAAATCTCCTGATGTGAAGTTCTGTGTTTGTCAAACATGACTGTGTAAAAGATTAATTTAAATGTAATGACGTGTTGTATTCATAGAAGTTCTTTGGGTTTCTGTGGAAACCTCCTCTTCCTAGCTTAAGCAGAAACGGGGGTTTTATTGGAAGGAAGCTGAGATATTGCACCAAACTGCACAAAATTGAATGAAGAGCTGACTAAGCAAGGCCGCACTGAGAAGGAACCAGGGTGGTCTGGGCTGTGGTAGCGGCAGCAGCAGCTTGCAGATCTCCCACCGCTGATGCTGCTCGACTCAGACAGCTCTCCACTCTCTGCTGTCTGTCTCTGGCTCACACAGGACACTTTGTGTGGCTGTTTCCTTCCACGAGGCCTCAGTGGGAGCAAGCAGCCTCCCACAGGCCTCTCAGATAGACCACCCCCTTCCTCCCTCTCCTGTTAATCTGCTTTTATTTCCTTAATTGCACTTATCACCATGCAGAAGCCTATGTGTTTGTTCCCCTGTGGAGATGTAAAAACACTGACGCCCAGGCCTAACTCCCAGAGACTCTGATTAAACTGGTCTGGGCTATGGAGCCGGGACATGTGCATTTTTCTTACAAGTTCTAATGTGCAACCAGGATTAAGAATCATTGCCTTCTGCATCGACAGGACAAATCAAAATGTGCAGCAAAATACATGTTTAAGTGAATCAAGAAGACAGATCTAGAAACAATTGTTAAGGAATAATAATGCATTTGTCTATCACCACACATAAGTGATGCTGACCAGAGACCTCCCAGATTGAGTGGTGCCAGGTGCTCGGTTGAACCTTACTATGGCCTTGTGGGGTAGGGAGCAGTGTCCTCATTGTCCGTATTAGTCACTGAGGTGGAGGGATTCAGGCTCAGTGTATGCCCTCAGTTCTTTGGCAAATCCCACCACCAGGTCAGCCAACTACACGAGGATTCTGACCAGCTCCTGATGGGTGCCCATGACGGGCTGTGCAAAAGTGGTGGTGAGATTTCTCCACCTTCATGGAGGTGTGGTACCCAGGGGAGGTGGACTTCAGCAGCAAGAACGGGCTGGGTGCAGTGGCTCGTACCTGTAATCTCAGTACTTTGGGAGTCCGAGGCGGAGAATTGCATGAGCTCAGTTGTTCAAGACCATGAGAGACCCTGTGTCTACAAAAAAAAAAAAAAAAAAAAAAAAGATAGTAGTTAGACATTCCCAAAAGGCAGGACTATTGAATGTTGGGCGGTGTCACCAGGAGATAACACATTTTAAGCAGAAATAATAGGGGAGAAAGAGGATCTCAATTATTTCAAGAAAAGCAGAACTTGCTGGGCTTTCGGGGCTAATTAAAGGAAATAGGAAAAATGAACATGTGTGAGAATCTAAACCTAACAGTAGTTTATTGAAAAGAAGAGAAAGAGTGGAGAGGGAAATGAAGTTTTGATTTTTGCCTTTTTAGGAAATTGAGATATAATTTAGTGTTTGTACTTTAAGTTAGTGTAGAGTTTGAGTGAGAAGAATGAGGAACATAAATATGAATGCTCTGTCCCTATAGTGCTTTTCACAGAAATAATGGAATAGAATAGGCTTCACTGCCGCGTCTGGAAACCCTCCCTCTGTCAGGGTGATTTAGAAATTGACTGATTTTACCATGGAGGGATGGGATGGGCCACTGGCTGGGGTTTGAAGAAAGAATCTATACTCCTTTTGGTCTTAACCATTAGGCAAATTTAGCTTCCTGGTCTCAGAAAGAAAAAACACACCCACAAAAAGAAAAACCCATGCCCGTGGGAACAAGTAACTTCCTCCTCCTGGGGCTGCTTGAAAACCCTAATCTTCCTCTCACCAGGCCAAGTCCCTTCCCTTCTCAGCGGGAGGCTGGCTGGGACATCCAAGAAGCCACAACGGGCCCTGGGGAGGGAGAATGCACACGTCTGGGTGAGCGGTTGAACGTGCATTGGCTGAGGGGTGAGGCTCGGGAAATGGCTCTCCAGGCAAAGACACTGCTTGTAGGCAGCGTCTTTATAATTCTTTGTACCTGGGAAAGTGAAAGGTTGGGTGGGGGGAGTGTGCGGTGGGGGCCGGGGGCGGGGGGGGGGGGGGGCTTTGTCACGTGGTCCACCTCTTTGCTTCTTTGTCTGTCCTCCAACTTAACATGCCTTGAGGCTGAAAAACAGAATTCCTCATTTTTTACTCAGTGACAAAATCAGAGAAAAAAGTCAATGCCAATTGAAAAAGACATATCTGCAAACACAGAACTAATTTTTCTGCCAAATATGTGAGCATGGGCTGTAAATATAGTAAAATAATTCAGCAGATTAATTGTGGGAAGGCCAGTGTCAGGCGGGGAAGAATCTGAAACCTGGACCACCAGAATTCCAGTAAAGTGAAGAGGGGGCTAGAATTGAGGTGGAGCTGGGGGAGTTGGGGACGCATCAGACATTATCTGGAGTGCTGTGAAAATTACACTGCTTTCTTTTTTAGCAGGATTCCCATTCATAAAGCCTCTTTAGCGTTTTTTGTTTAACAATTTTGTTCATGCAGAATGTCACAGGAGCCTTTCTTAAGTGTGATCATGTCACTATAACCTGGCTTTCCTTGTTTTGGAGGACAGGGAGGGATAATGGGAAGGAACACATTGTTTACCTCCTCTAGGAGAGCGTTTAACATATGCTATTTCATTTAATCCTTGTGGTGACCCCTGATGGAGGACTATTATCTACACTTTACAGATGAGGAAAATGAAGTTTAATGAAGTAACTTGCTGATGTTTGTATGTCTATTAATAAATGAAGAACAAGGATAGACCCAATTTTCCCTCATTCCAAAGCCCTTTGCTACTTTACTGCAGGAATTTTTTTTTTTTTTTTTTTTTTTTGAGACAGAGTCTTACTCTGTTGCCCAGACTGGAGTGCAGTGGCACAAATCTCCGCTCACTGCAAACTCTGCTCCTCCCCCGCACCCTTCTCCACCCCTGCACTGGGTTCCAGCGATTCTCCTGCCTCCGCTGGGATTACAGGCACATGCCACCACGCCTGGCTAATTTTTGTATTTTTAGTAGAGGCAGTGTTTCGCCATGTTGGCTAGGCTGGTCTTGAGCTCCTGATCTCAGGTGATCTGCCTGCCTCGGCCTCCCAAAGTGCTGGGATTATAGGTATGAACCACCACGCCCAGCCAGGAAGATTTTTAAGTAAAAGATTTTCAGCCTACATTCATTGAATGATTACAGATTCTCAGATAATGGGGGACATTTTGTTTGTTTTCGTGGTCTAGATATGTCTGAAACAAAAACAATTTTGGGAGTTAACATTTATTAATCATCTATTATAAACCAAATACATTGTAGCTAATAATTAAAATATATTCCACTTATGGAATTGCTGCCGACCACAAACTATGGAATAAGCCCATGGAATTTCTAAGTTCACTTTAATTCAATACATGGCGCTTTGTTGCTGGCTTGGTAACCAGGTAGCCCACTGTGTATGTTTTATTGAAGCAAGTTGTCTACAAAGAAGCGGGATAGATGATGTCTGTTCTCAAGGGGTTTACAGTCTATCAAGGAGACAGCTATACACACATTAACGGATAGACAGCTCTAGAGTTACATAACAGACATAAAGTTGTACTATACAAGAGTTGTCCTGGGGCTTGGGACGAAATTCCAAATTGATTGTGGAGAGAAGAAATCCGAGGAGAGAAGGATGTGGGCTACTGTAGACCAGGCAAGATGGGTTTTGAGTTACATTTGGAAGACAGGTGAGATTTGCGTAAATGGGTAGGAGTGCATGAGCCAAGATGAGAAGGCAGGTGATGCCATCATGCCAATTAGGAGTCTTACATTTGGAGTAACACAGGTGATGGTGAGGCAGGTTGAGGCCGGCCTGGGAGAGGCAGGGGGAGGGGCAGTTGAATATTTCAGATTTTGTTCTGTTGGCAGGGGTGTTGATAGCAGTATTACAAATGATGGTATATTAGTAATAATAATGTTTAAAATTTATTGAGCATTTACTCCACTGGATACTCTTTATTCCACAGATATTTACAGAGCATTTACAAGTACAGAACAATGTTTCTTGCACTGATAATACAAGGTTGTGCAAAACTGACAGGAATCCCTGCTCTCATGGAGCTTACAGTAACAGAGGAGAGAAGGACAGATGATAAAATAGGTACATTCTTCTGTGGGTGCTGTAGGGAAGCATAAGGACAGGAGTGGGCAGAGAATGAATGGATACGGGAGATCACAGTTTTCTTTATTTTTATTTTTAATTTAGGCAGAGTCTTACTCTGTCACTCAGTCTGGAGTGCAGTGGCATAAACAGAGCTCACTGCAGCCTCAAACTCCCAGGCACAAGTGATCCTCTCACTTCAGCCTCCTGAGTAGCTATGACTACAGGCATGTGCCACCATGCCCAGCTAATGTGTTTAGATTTTTTATAGAGAGGGGGTCTCACTGTGTTACACAAGCTAGCCTCGAACTCCTGGGCTCAAGCGATTCTCCTGCCTCAGCCTCCCCAAGTGCTGGGATTATAGGCATGAGCCACCACACCTGACTGACATCACAATTTTAAAGCCTGGTTCTATGTGTGCCAGTGTATTAACTTATCTAATCGGGTAAATAATAGGTAGAAGACAGTCTCTGAAGAATTTTGAATATAGGCTGGGTGTTGTGGCTCACACTTGTAATCCCAGCACTTTGGGAGGCTGAGGCGGGTAAACTCTCAAGAGTTCAAGACCAGCCTGGTTAACATGGTGAAACCCGGTTTCAACTAAAAATACAAAATTAGCTGGGAGTGGTGGCACACACCTGTAATCCCAGCTACTGGGGGAGCTGTGGCAGGTGAATCACTGGAACCTGGCAGGCAGAGGCTGCAGTGAGCTGAGATTATGCCACTGCACTCCAGCCTGACCAAAAAAAGCGAAATTCCATCCAAAAAAAAAAAAAAAATTTTTTGAATATAAAGTAACGTGATGAAAATGGAATTCATAAAGATGAGTGTAGCAAAACGGGAGGGTGCCAGCTGAGAGGCAACCTCAGCAACCTGGGATGGTTAGATGTAGCAGGGCTGTTGTAGCAGTTAATATTAGGTAGCGTTTAGTAGAGAAAGGAGACCAATATAGGGAAAAGAAATCAAAATTCACGATCTGCTCCATGCTTTTCCTGAGCCTAGAATCCAAGTGCAATTATATCGCAAAACTGACAGGGCTTGAGGGAGGGTGGACCTAATGAGTAAAATGTGACATGAAAGCGACAAGATGACTGAGGGTTTGAGCCTTGGGTGACTGGGATGGTGAGAAAAAGCAATTTTTGATAAGGAAGATGGGAATTCAATAGAATTGTCTGTCATACTATTTAAGTAATTTAAAAATTTTTTGAAGCAAATTGGGGGTGGCTTCTAAGGTACTGATCCTTTCCGAGAATCAGTAGTTTCTCCTAACGGCAGTGTGGGCAAGGTGAGAGGTAAAGCCAGTGGGTCCCGGTGCCAGGAGACCTGCTTCCCCTTCCCAACACATCTGCCAGTTTCCACCTCTCTTTCAAGCTACGCCTGCTCTGTCCTAACCTGCCTTCCACTGTTTCCCACTTCTTACTTGCTCACAGATTCCCCAATATGCTTGCCTCACAGTACTCTGAGTGTCTGTGATTTTTTCAAGGCAACTTGAGAGCAGAAGAAATGCAGGAGAGTTTCAGTTAGTGAGTATTTAGGTCAAACAACTTTTTTTTTTTTCGAGACAGGGTCTTGCTCTGTCCCCCCAGACTGGAGTCAGTGGCACAATCTCAGCTCACGGCAACCTCCGCCTCCCGGGTTCGAGCAATTCTCCTGCCTCGGCCTCTTGAGTAGCTGGGATTACAGGTGCCTGCTGCCACACCCAGCTGATTTTTGTATTTTTAGTAGTGACGAAGTTTCACCATGTTGGCCAGCTGGTCTCGAACTCCTGACCTCAAGTGATCTGCCCGCCTCAGCCTCCCAATTGTTAGTATAACAGGCATGAGCCACTGTGCCCAGCCAAGGTCAAACAACTTAATAAATGTTTGTTATAATGACTTAGTGCCATTTGAATATACATATATATATATTTCAATGTATATATATATATACATATATATATATACATTGAAAGAAAAAATGTTTTTATATTATTCTTAAATGACCGCAGTTATTCTCAAATGGGATGTGTACACCCTGCCGCACAACTTCTCCAACCTTAGAATCATATTGGACACCCACTTTCTCACTTTCTGCCCCATTTTGATTTTCAGGTGGTACTTGTTTTTTTTTTTTATTTTCTATTTTTTTAATTATAGCAACCATAGAAAACCCAGTTTTACAAATATATGATGCTGTTGAAAGGAAGGTAGCATGATCTAATGTTGAAACAGTACTACCTTGAGTGAGTAGCTCTCACGATGTGTGAGAGATGTCATTGTGTTTCCCTTGAAAATTTGAAATATCCCAGGGCACCCCTGTGACTTCACCATGGCACCCTGGAGGGTCTCAAAACACAGTTTGGGAATTATGGTACAGGCCTGTTCTATACCATCTGTTTTCTTTCTCCTCAATTTTATGGTGCTTCTTGGCATCCTCATTTTTTTTTTCTTTCTTTTTTTGAGATGGAGTCTCACTGTATCATCCAGGCTGGAGTGCAATGGCGTGATATTGACTCACTGCAACCTCCACCTCCTGGGTTCAAGCATTCTCCTGCCTCAGCCTCCCCAGTAGCTGGGATTGCAGACGTCCGCACACCATGCCCGGCTACTTTTTGTATTTTTAGTAGAAACAGGGTCTCACCATTTTGGCCAGGCTGGTCTTGAACTCCTGACCTCAGGTAATCCACTTGCCTTGGCCTTCGAAAGTGCTGGGATTACAGGTGTGAGCCACTGTGCCCAGCCGCATCCTCATTTTTAAGAAAATAACTGGATCCAGCCATGACTTTCCGTTTCCTCTTTTTCACCTTTAAACTCCTAGAGTGAGTTTACAGTGACTCTCCAGTTTACTTCTAGTGTCATATACTGCAGATACGTCACTTGATAAGTCACTGCTTTGGCTTCAAGTTTAATTCCTTGAAGCCAGAGGAACTTAGTTCCAAAGAATGGTTTCCTTTTTTGTTTGTTTTTTTTTTGTTTTGAGACAAGTCTCTCTGTCGCCCAGGCTGCAGTGCAGTGGTGCGATCTTGGCTCACGGCAACCTGCGCCTCCCGGGTTCAAGCGATTTTCCTGCCTCAGCCTCCGGAGTAGCTGGGATTATAGGCACCCACCACCATGCCTGGCTAATTTTTGCATTTTTAGTAGAGATGGGATTTCACCATGTTGGCCAGGCTGGGGTGATCTGCTTGCTTCAGCCTCCCAAAGTGTTGGGATTACAGGCGTGAGCCACCGCGCCTGGCCTCCTTTTTTTGTTGGTTTTGAGACAGCTTCTTATTTTGGTTGCCCAGGCTGGAGTGCAGAGGTGCAATCACCGCTCACGGCAGCCTCAAACTCCTGGGCTCAAGCAATCCTCCCACCTCAGCCTCTCGAGTAGCTGGGACCACAGGCATACACCACCATGCCTGGCTAATTTTTAAATTTTCTTTTGTAGAGACGAGTCTTATTATGTTGCCCAGGCTGGTCTTGTACTCTTGGGCTCAAGCAATCCTCCCTCCTCACCTCCGAAAGTGCTGGGATTACAGGTCCGAGCCACTGCGCTCCGCAAGAATGTTTTCCAATTCTCATTCCACCATATTTCTTTTGCGTTAAAAATCCTTGGCTAGGTTTTTTATCAAAAGTCATTGCCTGACTTTTGACCTTCATACTTTACCACAAGCTCATGGATGTGTCAGGCCTTAAAGGAGAAGGGCTTTCTATGTCTTTGCCTTCTGTGAACCCATTTAAACTCCACCACAGCCGTAGGGGGATGGGCGTTATCATTACCCTTTTCATGGATGAGGAAGCAGGCCGGTGGTAACGCCAAGGCATCAGAATGGAACGGAAACACCACCTAGAGGTGCTGCCTATCCACAGTTATGGCCAGGTTCCTGAGGACACCCTGGACGCTGGTGACTGGTATAAATAAGTGTCCTGCTGTGTTTGATTTTTAATTTTTATAACTATAGTTTTATAAAAGTAAATCATTATAGCTCATTGTGGACACTTTAGCAATGAAGAAAAAGTAAAACCAGCTCACCACAGAAGCATAAAAGTGTTTATGTAAGCATTTTTGATTAAGTTTAATTTGATTTTAGTATTGCTTCCAAACATTTTTATTATGTAATCATAATGTATATAAAACTTTTTATCTTGTTTTACAAAAATTAAATTATAAGCATTTTTTATTTAATTATGCAATTCTTTTAGCCATCCTTAAGAAATTAATTTTTCTCACTTTCAAAGTGATTCTTGCACATAATTTAAAAACCAAGTAACTACAAAGCTTTAACATAAAACAGCAGATTCCTGCCCCATCTTCCTGAAGCCCCTCCCACGTAGGTTTACCCCGAGATCCAACCACTTTCTTGTCTTCAACTCAATGGCTCTATGATATCCATTGAATGGCATCATGCAGTTTATGTACCTGCTGCCCATCCTGTGTTTACTTAATTGAGTTATTGAATGATTGATTGAGAGCAATGGTTCTGCAGGATTACTAAATGCTAATAAAGGCCTGCTCACTATGCATGTATAGATGTGTAAGTTCAGAGCCAAATTATCAGATGTACTTTGCCATTTTTATAAGCCGAATTTAACTGTGCATTTCATTTATATAAATGGCTCTGGGTAGATTAGGAGTAACGACTTTATTATTAAACATTAGTAGATCTCCCAGCTCTTATCAGTTATTTTCCAAACCTAAAATTGAAGAAGTTTGGGAATTAAGCCAAGAAGATCTAATGAAATTCTATTGTATTTTAAATTATAATTATTAAAACAGAGCAGGTAACAGCCTGTCCTTGATAATTGTAAAGACTACTGAGTGTTAAGAAGAGGCACATTATGTGGATACATGCAACTTCTCGTAGAATATTTTCAGACAGCCCTCTTTTTGAAAATGGAGGATCCCTTTTCTGAAATACTGATTCCCAAGCATGTGGATTGGTGTCTGTACTGCCATGATATACTTTTTAAAAAATTAATAGGCTTTATTTTTTAGAGCAGTTTTACATTTGTCTATTTTTTACTGCTCCTCGTGGAGCCCGGCTAACTCCTAGGCAGTGCACCCAGAGTTGCAGTTTTAGATTTAGATAAATTAGGCAGAAAATACAGATAATTGCCATCTAGCCATCACTGACTTCCTACCCTCAACCAGCTTATTATTAACATATAATTAACTCCTATTATGAGCATGTTACATTAGTGTGGTACATTTGTTATCACTGATAAGCCAATGTTGATATGTTAATTAAAATCTAGTTTTCATTAGGATTCACTCTTGGTGTAGTACATTTCATGAATCTGACAAGTGTATAATGACATATATTCACCATTATAGTCATATGGAATAGTTTCACTGCCTTAAAAATCCCCTGTTCTTCACATGTTTATTCCCCTGTTCCCCAAACCTCTGGCAACCACTGATCTTTTTAGTGTCTCCACAGTTTTACCTTTTCCAGAGTGTCACACAGTTGGAATCACACAGTATGTAGCCTTTTCAGATTGGCTTCTTTCACTTAGTAATATGCATTTAAGGTTCGTCTATGTCCTTTCATGGTTGATAGCTTATTTCTTTTAAGTACTGAATAGTGTTCTGTTGTCTGGATATAAAATGGATAAACATTTTATTTATCCATTCACCTAATGAAGGTCATCTCAGTAGCTTCCAAGTTTTGTCAATTAGGAATAAAGCTGCTGGCCAGGTGCGGTGGCTCACATCTCTAATCCCAGCACTTTGGGAGGCTGAAGCAGGCGGATCACTTGTAGTCAGGAGTTTGAGACCAGCCTGGCCAACATGGTGAAACCCTGTCTCTATTAAAAATACAAAAATTAGCTGGTATGGTGGCAGGTGCCTGTAATGCCCAGCTACCCAGGAGGCTGAGGCAGGAGAATATTTTGAACCTGGGAGGCAGAGGTTACGGTGAGCCAAGATCATACCACTGTATCCCTGCCTGGGTGACAGAGTGAGACTCTGTCCCAAGGCGAGGGGGGCGGGAGGGAAGGAATAAAGCTGCTATAAACATCTGTGTTCGGGTTTTTGTGTGTACATACGTTTTCAACTCACTTGAGTGAAAACCGAGGGGCACAGTTGTTGGATCATATGGTAAGAGTATTGTTTAGTTTTATAAGAAACTGCAAGACTGTCTTCCAGAATGGTTGGGTCATTTTACATTCCCCAGCAATGAATTGGAGTATCTGTTGCTCTACATCTTTGCCAGCATTTGGTGTATGTAGTCAGTGTTTTAGATTTTTGCTGTTTAATAGGTATATAGTGGTAAAGTATATCTCATTGTTGCTTTGTTTGTTTGTTTCGTTTTGTTTTATTTTGTTTGAGACAGAATCTCCCTCTGTTGACCAGGCTGGAGAGCAGTGGTGCAATCTCAGCTCACTGCAACCTCCGCCTCCTGAGTTCAAGCGATTCTCATGCCTCAGCCTCAGGAGTTACTGGGACTACAGGCACGTGCCACCACACCCAGCTAATTTTTGTATTTTTAGAAGAGACAGGGTTTCACCATGTTGGCCAGGCTGGTCTCCAATTCTTGACCTCAGGTGATCCACCCACCTTGGCCTCCCAAAGTGCTGGGATTACAGGTGTGAGCCACCATGCCGGGCCCATTGTTGCTTTAATTTGCAATTCCCAGGTGACATAAGATATGGAGCATCTTTTCATGTACTTATTTGCCATCTGTAGATCTTCTTTGGTGAGGTTTCTATTCAGATCTGTTGTCCATTTTAAAAATCAGGTTGTTTTCTTATTATTGATTTTAAGAGTTCTTTGTCTGTTTCAGATACCATTCCTTTATTAGATGTGTATTTTGCAAAGATTTTCTTTTAATCTGTGACTTGTCTTTTTATTTTCTTGAGAAAGTGTCTTTCACAGAGCAGAAGTTTTAGATTTTAATGAAGTTCAATTTATAATTTTTTCTTTCATGGGTCATTTTTTCTTTCATGATCATGGATCATTTTGATGTTGTATGTAAAATGTCATCACCAAACCCAAGGTCATCTAGCTTTTCTCCTATGTTATCTCCTAAGAGTTTTATAGTTTTGTATTTTTCCTTTAGGTCTGTGATTCATTTTGAGTTGACTTTCGTAAAAGATGTAAGATCTGGATCTAGATTATTTATTTACATATTTATTTACTTACATGTGGATATACAGTTGTTCCAGTACCACTTATTGAAAAAAATATCCTTTCAGTGTTGAATTGTCTTTGCTGTTTTTGAAAGATCAGTTGACTGTATTTGTGTGATTCTATTTCTGGGCTGTTTATTCTATTCATATGTACTGAGTCTTTTTGTTCTTTCAGTGAGCTATTAGTAGCTAATCTTGGTTTAACTTTGACTCTTAGTTTCCTCATGAGAAGCCAGGATCCACAGAATAGATCATTCTTACTGTTTCTTCCATCTTTATTGCATGAGATTAATTTGTGTCTCAGAATACAGTCGGAATGATGCTTTTTTCAAAGAAAGTCTCTGGGTTTATTCCAACAGATACCAGATCTGTGTACGTGTCTTTGTGTCTGTCTGTGTGTGTACAGGCATAGTGGCAGACATCTCTTTAGACATGATTTCTGGTTATGTTCTTTATATTTTATAACAGGATATTAAACTTATCATTCATGAATGAGTAAGAAAGCATATTATTTTGCTCCAATTACTGTAACAGAAAATATTAATAATTGAGTTATTACCAGCGATTAAAACATCAGATTTCCTGGCATGAAGCTTTCATAAGGGACATTTGGCAATGTTTGGAGACATTTTTGGTTACCACAACTGGTAGCTGGGAGACCTGGAGAGGTGCTATTGGCATCCAGTGGGTAAAGGCCAAGGATGCTGCTAAGTATCCTAGAATACACCCCTAGAACAAATACTTTTCTGACTTGAAATGTCAGTAGTGCTGAGGTTGAGAAACCCTGTTGTAGAGAAGCAGATTTATTTATATCCATGGATATGTTTTCCTCTTTGCCTTGTCCTGTAGATCAGGCATCCCCATCCCCTGGGCCATGGACTGGTACTGGTCTATGGCCTGTTAGGAACCGGGCCACACAGCAGGAGGTGAACAGTAGTTAAGCAAGCATTACTGCCTGAGCTCTGCCTCCTGTCAGATCAGCGCCATAGTAGATTGTCATAGGGGCGCAAACACCATTGTGAACTGCGCCTGTGAGGGATCTAGGTTGTGTGCTCCTTGTGAAACAGTTTCATCCCAAAACCACTGGCCCCCACCCAACGCCCCTCTGTGGAATATTGCCTTCCATGAAACCGGTCACTGGTGCTAAAAAGGTTGGGGACTGCTGCTCTAGCTAACCTAGACTCCTGATGATTTGCCATCTATAGCTAATAAGCAGCAGAAGCTTATGGTGTGATACAACATGCCACTTCTTTTAGGTGTCTCGAGCTGAGTTTCACTTTTTGTACTTTCATAATAATTTCTATTTTGTTACATGCATTTAGATAAGCTGACAACTCTTAAAGTGGGACATAAATACACTATGATGCATATTTCTGAATATGGGTGACTGGATTGTTGATCATAGAAATCTGAATCTGGAAACAAAGTTGATGTTTAATAACTCTCCTTGGTTGGCTGGATATACATAATTCAGACTCTGCTTTGAATGTCCTCTTCTGGTCCTTTAAATGATCTATTTCCCTACCTTACATAAGTTTCCATGAGCTCATCTTGTTTTCATAGTGTTCCCTTTTATTGTTAAGAGAAACAAAACCAAAAAACCCCACTTGTTTCAGCAATGCCCTGTTGTGAAATTGCTCAACTAAGAGTTATGCAAATGGGGATGCGGCACGTGGTGGAGGCTTCTTGCAGCATGTTGATGGGGGACCAAGATCTGGTCTTGCCTCTTCCTCCTCCCCCAACTGGCTTCATTCCGGTCATACCAGCTCCTGCTGTGGCCCTCAGCTCATCCCAGGACCTTGACAGGGCCTGTTTCTTTTACCTCACACTGTAGCCCCAAGCTCTTAGGCTCCAGTAATCCTCCCAGCTTGGCCTCCAGTGCGCTGGGATTAGAGGTGTGAGCTCCCATGCGTGGCCCCTCTTAAGTTCTTTACTCCCACAGACGATTAGAGTTTGAGGGACCTTAGGCCATGGGTTCAGATTATCTTATTTTGCTTCAAAATTTTAAAAACTTTTTTATTTTTCTATGTTATATACACATATATGTGTGTATATATGTTTTATACATAACTTGTATATATTACTTTATATATAGTAAAATATATTATTTTTAAATATATACAACTTGTACATAGCATATATTACATGTAATGTATCCTATACATAACCTGTATGTTGTACATAAATATGTATATTGTTTACCTATTATACTATATATACATATGTAACTTGTCTATATGTTATGTATTATAATAAAATACATTGTATACTTGTATATATACATAATTTGTACACAATGGAAAACATTTTTAAAATTTTAGCCTAAGGGGAACTGAGCGCAAAACCTAAGGGCCTCCAAACTCTGATTTTATACATATATAAAATTATATGTGTGTACATAAAATATACCTTTTAAATAAAGTATATGTGATGGGAAAGTTAAAAATTTGCAAGGGCAAAACTAAAAATAGCTGTAGATGAGCATTGTGGTAGTTCAGCATATTTCTTTTCAGACTTTTTTTCTATTCATTTGTACCTTTTCCCCTCACAAAATACTATCATGCTATATATACTGTTTTTACATTTTTCACTGAAATATATTGTGAATATCTTTTTATGTCAATTAATATATATGTATTATAATTTAATGGTCACATAATATTCTTTTGTGTTGAGGTATCATGTTCTAGATCAACTTTCCAAAAGCCAATTACCAGAAGGGCAATTTGATGATTTCTCAAATGTTACGCTGTACCAGAAGACTTGTTTCTTTTAACTACTTGAATATTATTTTTATTTTAAAAACCTTATTCATTTTTAATGTGCTTCTGCTAGTTCTTCAAATGACATGTCAACATTGTCTCTGCAATTAGAAAAAATAAAATTTAAATTTAAATTTATCAGCCTCAAAAAGAAATTGTAAGTGACCAAAGCATTTCCAACACATATGACATGCTTAAACTTTAGTTTCTGAGAAGGTGAAGTTAGGAGGTGTTAACCTGGCAGCTGTTTGCAAAACCATTTGAGATGAAAGGATAGAACCATCCTGAAATATGGAAGGGAAGTGTTCCTGTGCATAGGGATACTAGAAAGAAACAGAAGACTTGAATCTCAAATGTAATAAAAGATGACATTAAGGTTGAAGAATTTTTAAAAATTAAAATCCTAAAAATGTATGGAGAGGCAAAGCAAGAAGTGAATTAAGAAACTACAGAAACAACCACATCTCACATTAAACTTAAGCTACTAATTACTAGTAACAGGTTAATATAGTCCTAAGAAGACTCAATAATCCTTAGCTTTTTAACAAATAGAACATGCGTCAAAAGGAAATCTTCAAAATCTTTTAAAACGATTATATGTATATACACACATATATGTATGTATGTGTATATACATTGTGTGTGTGTGTGTGTGTGTGTATATAATTTTTTTTTTTTGAGATGGAGCCTCACTCTATTGCTCAGCCTGGAGTGCAGTGGCGCCATCTCAGCTCACTGCAGCCTCCACTTCCTGGGTTCAAGCAATTCTCCTGCCTCAGCTCCCAAGTAACTGGGATCACAAGCACGCACCACCACGCCTGGCTAATTTTTGTATTTTTAGTAGAGACAGGGTTTCGCCATGTTGGCCAGGCTCATCTCAAACTCCTAGCCTCAGGTGATCCTCCTGCCCCGGCCTTCCAAAGTGCTGGGATTATAGGCATGAGCCACTGCACCAGGCCTAAAACAATTATATTTGATTAAATATACTACTCAGATATTACACAGCCATAAAAAAGGATGAAAATCATGTCCTGGGCAGCAATACGGATGCAGCTGGAAGCCATTATCCTAAGTGAATTAATGCAGGAACAGAAAACCAAATTGCAGGCTCTCACTTATGAGTGGGAGCTAGGCATTGAATACATATGGATATAAAGATGGGAGCAATAGACACGGGAGATGACTAAAGTGGGGGAGGGAGAAGGGGAGACATTCACTAAAAAACTATTGGGTGCTATGCTCACTACCTGGATGTTGGGATCATCCGTACCCCAAACCTCAGCATCTTGCAATATACCAATGTAACAAACCTGCACACGTACTCCTGAACCTAAAATAAAAGTTGAAATTATTTTTAAAAAAGAATTTATTATACTCTTAAGCTATGAAAGCACCACAACTAATACAAACTGTTATAAACTTAAACTGTTAAAACTATCCCATCTAATATGAAATTACATAAATGTGAATAATTAAAAGGTACAAATTTTGGTGAACTGATCATCTTGTAAGTTGAAAACCCTCACAGAACTGGCTTTGGTGATGTGAATTTTGAGAGCTTATCTGCATTTATTTAACCGCTGACCTATAATCTGGCAAACAAGCCTGTTTCTCTGTGATATTCCAAACAGTCCCACCATAAGTATTCTCTTGTATAGAACTTTGTGTAGCCCCCAGTTATTTTCTTATAAGTAATTTATTTCAAGAAGTGGTCGTGTTGGGTTAAGAAGTGCATGCATTCTAACGGACTTTAATATGTACTGTCAAGTTAAAGATTGTATCACTTACCCGCTCATGCCAAGCCCAGTGATTTCATTTTATGGGGAGGCAGTTAGAGTCCAGAGAAAAGAGTGGTTTTGTCGATAATTACAGGACTGTCAAGGCTGGACTCCACAGACAGGCTTCCTGAGTTCACCACTGTCTCATTGTCCTCTCCGCACTCCCTTCCAGGCAGAGCCACATTTCCCTTTCAGTTTCTCTGCTCTAGATGCCAATCTTCCAGGTATTTGACCCTCATGTATCTCTTTAATTGTCTTGCAATTCTTTTCTGGAAACATTCTAATAAATGCAGTGATTACAACTACCCCTTCATGTTGTGGATGACTACATGACCCCTGGTTCTACCTATGGCTGTGCTTATGTCTTGTGGCAGACAATAAAGAAGGAGCTTCAGCCAGGCACAGTGGCTCACACCTGTAATACTAGCACTTCGGGAGGCCAAGGTGGGTGGATCACAAGGTCAGGAGTTTGAGACCAGCCTGGCCAACATAGTGAAACCCCGTCTTACTAAAAGTACAAAAATTAGCCAGGCATGGTGGCAGCCGCCTGTAGTCCTAGCTACTCAAGAGGCTGAGACAGGAGAATCGCTTGAACCCAGAAGATGGAGGTTGTAGTGAGCCGAGATTGCGCCATTGCACTCCAGCCTGGGCGACAAAGCGAGATCCGTCTCAAAAAAAAAAAAAGAAGGGGCTTCAAACCAGGTAAATACAGCAAACAGAAGATAAAATGTGTTGGATTTGAATCACAAAGGCATAAACAAAATTAATAAACAGGAAACCACTGAATATGTATATACAACCTTTGTCAATTAAATATCTTAAAATTTAAGGCTGGGTATGGTGACTCATGCCTGTAATCCCAGAATTTTGGGAAGCCCAGGTGGGAGGATTGCTTGAGCCCAGGAGTTTGAGACCAGTCCTAGCAACATAGCAAGATCCTGTCTCTACAAAAAATAAAAAAATTTGGCAGGCATGGTGGCACACGCCTGTGGTCTCAGCTACTCGGGAGTCTGAGGTGGAGGGCTGAGGTGGGAGGATCACTGGATCCCGGGAGGTTGAGGCTGCAGTGAACTGTGTTTGTACCACTGCACTCCAGCCTGGGCAACAGAGTGAGAGAAAAAAATTTTTTTGTTAAATTTAAAAAATGAATAAAATAGATAAATCAGCCATACTGTATTATCTCTCTCTTTTTGGGGGGGGGGGGGGGGAGGGGACATTTTAGATTAATTTTGTATTGATAAAATTTGTATACCATAAAAGTCACCCCTTTAAAGTATCCAATTCAGTGGTTTTTAGACTTCTCTTAACATTGTATACTGTCAGCACTTTTTCCAGAATCCACTGCATTTTATGTGTAGCAAATATATACACCGTAATTTTATGTGTAGCAAATATATACACTGTAATTCAGCTATGCAGAAAAAGAAAAACCACTTTAGATTTTGTGACTATTCTCTTCTCAGCCCTCTGGATAGCAGCAGGTGAGAAAACAGCTTAAGTTTGCCAACAGGGTTTGAATCTTTTCCAGTGTAGTCTGTCTTCCATCATGACTGTTTCTTCTTCTTGCCCACTACTCCTTTCCAATCTGGTGTTTAGGTAGGTACAGGGTTGCTGCTGTGCTATTTGGTAGAAAGAAGCCATAGGTTCTCTCCATATTCTGTGTATGCCGTTCACCGGCCTGCTAAGATTTGACTGGGCACTGCTGATTCGAGGGATGTTACATGCACATCCACCATGCAAGTGCATGCAACCGGGAAACTTGTGGATCCCCTGGAAACCCTGACAGGCAGAATGAGGGGAGCCCTGAGACAGCATCTGGCTGTTTTATCTTGACACCCCTTTCCTCAGTGCTCAACCCTGCATGAGACTTGAAGAGAAGAGAAGAGCCAACTCCTTCCTCAGACCCAGAGACATCCCTCCTGTGTCGAGAGAGGTGCACCCTGTAACTGGCTAGCTGGTCTTAAGCCCACTTCCCACCTCCCCTTTCGCAATTGACCCTTAATAGTCAAAGTGGATGAAGGCTGGTAGGCACCTTGGACACAGGTTCTATCCCAGTCTTTACTCTTTCCAACACTCCTTCAGACACCTCTTTCTCACTTCTCCTAAGTCATATCCTCCTCCCTTCTAGGGGGAGCCTGATGGCTCAACTTAGTCACAGACAGGAGCTGACACCTAACCACAGAAGCAGCTCTGTGGTGGAGGTGATGCCCACACCATGGACGCAAGCAGCTCCATGGGCCATGGTCATAGCCTGGAGGTGACGCCCACACCATGGAGGCAGCTCTGTGATCTGAGGGATCCCAGCACCAAAACAGCATTGCCTTAATTGCCCCCAAACACTGTTTCTATTACACATGACATTTAAACCTTAGGGAGTTATGTTCATAATGTTAGGTTGCCTAAAGAAAAAAACAAAAACAAAAGCAAACCGAAAAAGCCTTAAGTAGGGCCTTACGTTGCAGGCTGGTCAGATAGAGAAAACTGTGGTATGGAGCTTGGCCAGCCTGGGCTACCAGCTCACCAACTGTGCCCACCCTGACTGCTGGGAGATTTTACTGAGGAAAAATATTGGAGAATGTTTGAAAATAATGACCATGGTATGTAAGGCAAAAAATCTTAGTTGTTTAAATAAAGACAGTCTGGCTAAGTCCTTTTCAGTTATCTCTCTTTTAAAAATGATTTAGGTGCTGGGCGCAGTGGCTCACGCCTATAATCCCAGCACTTTGGGAGGCCGAGGCGGGCATATTACCTGAGATTAGGAGTTGGAGACTAGCCTGGCCAACATGGTGAAACCCTGTCTCTACCAAAAATACAAAAATTAGCCAGGCATGGTGGCAGACGCCTGTAGTCCCCGCTACTTGCTACTCAGGAGGCTGAGGCAGGAGAATCGCTTGAAGCCAGGAGGCGGAGGTTGCAGTGAGCCAAGATGGCGCCACTGCACTCCAGCCTGGGCAACGGAGGGAGACTCCATCCTAAAAAAAAAAAAAAAAAAGACAGAAACAGAATTTGGGAAAATTAACGCAAGACTGAGCTGCTTGAGTTGGGAATTAATGGGGTTGGTGGTGGAGCTTAGTGTTAGTACCCTCTC
Source organism: Piliocolobus tephrosceles (assembly GCF_002776525.5). Taxonomy (NCBI): domain Eukaryota; kingdom Metazoa; phylum Chordata; class Mammalia; order Primates; family Cercopithecidae; genus Piliocolobus; species Piliocolobus tephrosceles. The sequence goes on from NC_045440.1 coordinate 56,777,778, forward strand.
CAAGTCTCTCCAACACTGCTGAGGCTGCTAACCAGGCTATTGTGTCCCCATGTCACTTTGATAAGCAGTTTGGAGAAAGCATTCAACTCTTCTGAAACTTTGTTTCTCTGATCTGAGTCTCCTTTCCGAAAGTAAAGTAAGAAGGACAATTAAAGTGTATCTAAAGGTTTCTGTGTTGGTGGGCAAAGTAAATCTCTTGAGTTATAGAACTGATACTGGAATGCAAGCGTGTAGGGGACATACTTTTAAGGACAAATTCCTATAAATGATGCTTGAACCAGGCTTGGACCTAATTTGAAACTCAAGATCACTTTTGTTTCAGATAGACACCACCCACCTCTATTTCCCCAGGCTTCCTTTCTCTTCCTGTTGTCTTTCTAAGCTCTCTAATTCAGAAAACTCTTGGAGTTGGAGCTCCCTCCATAGAGAGGCAGCAAGACCTTGCATCAGTAAAGAAGTACAGCTTTTAGGCTGGGCACGGTGGCTCATGCCTGTATTCCCAGCACTTTGGGAGACTGAAGCGGGAGGATCACCTGAGATCAGGAGTTTGAGACCAGCCTGGCCAATATGGTGAAACCCTGTCTCTACTGAAAACACAAAAATTAGCCGGGTGTGGTGGTAGGCACCTGTAATCTCAGCTACTTGGGAGGCTGAGGCAGGAGAACTGCTTGAGCCCGGGAGGCAGAGTTTGCAGTGAGCCGAGATCACACCATTGTACTCCATCCTGGGTGACAGAGTGAGACTCCATCTCAAAAAACAAACAAACAAAAAAGAAGTGCAGATTTTAGATAGAAGGAATAGGTTCTAGATTCTACAGCACTGTAGGGTGACTATAATTAAACACAATGTATTATATATTCCAAATAGCTGGAAGAGCAAATTTTGAATGTTCGCAACACAAAGAAATAATAAATTAAAAATAATAAAAGCAACAAAAAGAGAAAAAATGCAGCTTCGAAGCCAGACCACGTTCCAGTCATACCTGAGACCTTTGATTACTTAGCACAGGTTCATCTCTGGGTTTTACTTTCCTCATACACAAAGTACCAAGGACAAAGTAGGCACATACGTGTTTATCCCTTTTCTACCCCCACGTATTTTGTCTCTGACCCTCATAGACATTTATAGCTACTCTGTTTGCTTTAGGTGTGTGACCAGTTGATACTGCAAAGTTAGGCTTAACCCAGCAGTTGAGTTCAGCAATCCAACTCCATAGTCTTTACTTCAGAATATTTTGTGAATTGTATAGTGTCTTCTTTAGGAATTTCAATTGAAAATTTCTATACAGGATCTTTTACCTCACAAGTGGACTTCAGAACTTAACCAACAAGGTGGTGGATGTCCTCTTAGATTGTTTTCCTGTGGACATTAAATATACATACATATATATGGGTTGTGTACATATATTAGGTTGGTGCAAAAGTAATTGGCAAAAACGGCAATTACTTTTGCATCAGCCTAATTTAAATATGTATATATAATTTTTTCAATGAGCAATTCTTGATTGTTTAAGAATGTCCAAATACACAAATCTATCTTTTTAACCCACTCATAATGTGTCACTTTGTTCTAACTTAAAGAACTAACCCCTCATGAGGACATCTAGATTGTCTCTACTATAAGTCATGCTAGTGGGAACATCCTTGTGCCCCAGTGCAGTGTATCTAAAGAACAGATTTCGAGAAGTGGAATTCCAATGCAAGATTGCATCTTTGTTGAGCAGCTGGATAATGGTAAGGCATTGCTAGATTTTACCAGAGGCGGTAACTAGGAGTTATGGTTTATCACCCTACCGCCTCTGGTAAGAGTGATTTTATGAAAACAAAACCCTACTGCCTCTGGTAAGAGTGAGTTTTGTTTTGTTTTGTTTTGTTGATGGAGTCTTGCTGTGTCACCCAGGCTGGAGGGCAGTGGCACAGTCTTGGCTTACTGCAACCTCTGCCTCCCAGGCTCAAGCGATTCTCCTGCCTCAGGCTCCTGAAAAGCTGGGACTACAGGCACGTGCCACCACACCCGGCTAATTTCTGTATTTTTAGTAGAGGCAGAGTTTCATCATGTTAGCCAGGCTGGTCTCGAACCCCTGACCTCAGATGATCCACCCGCCTCAGCCTCCCAAAGTTCTGTGATTACAGTTGTGAGCCACCACACCTGGCCAAGGTAAGAGTGATTTTTAAAAACCAAAAAATTATCCCAGTGTCTGGGAATAAAATAAAAGAGGGATTAAAATCACTCTTCTAATATTCCAAGGCTCTTAAATGAGGATGAGCCACCCCTAATGGGTATTCGTTCCAATGAAAGAAAGACTTTTTAGAAAGAGAAATCTCCAGCCTCACACTTTCTGGATGGGTCAGTGGATGTTGCTTTGTAGTCAAAAGGCTGCCTGGCCATTTGTGTCTCTTTAGACCATATTGTAGAACTTTTGCAATGAACAGCCTAGAGTTGTATTTGCATGTCAAAGCCTCAGTTACTATCTTGTTTTAACCAGAAGTCTCTACCCATAAAATATCTTTATTTACTGTTCAAAATATGGTTTTGAAGGCACTGCTGACTACATCATCCACAGCACTTGATATAAAGTGCATTATAAGCAAACTTGGAATTCCTATTGGGGACACACATTCCCATCAGGAGCCTGGTCTGCTTCCTGTCTCCTGCTGTGACTCACGATGTCCCTGTCCCTTCCTGCCAGAAAACCCAGGGCAAATGTGTAGGTCAGTTACAGCAGACCTGTTCCCCACAATGTTACCACATTCACATTCTTCTCATTGCCTTGGCTCTGGTTTCCAGGTTTTATTTTATTAACTTCATTGTTGACTCTTTTGTGGTAAAACATTTTAAAGCTTTTTTCTCTGAGAAAGAGATAGCCTGTAAAGATAATCTGTTTGGCATTGTTAATAAATAGATGAAACATGCATTTCAAAATAGCCATTGTATGGCAAAGTGGTAAGAGCCCAGGCTGTAGACCTAGCTTCTGACTTAGACTTGAGAGCGCATTCCCGTGTGAGTCCTAGCCCCACCTCTCCCAGCTGTGCTGTGCGCCAGTCATTTAACCTTCTGAGCCTCAGTTTTCTCCTCTGTAAAGTCATCTGGCCATATGGTTTCTTCAAGGATTAAATGAGATGCTCAGTACATTATAAATGTGTAATAGAAGAATACTAAGGTGGAAATCATTGTAAAGTGTAGCTCATATCACCTGGAACATGTAACCACTCTCAGTTTTTGTCAGGAGTATATTGTGTTTTCTACATTTCTGGTACTTTCATACAGCATAAGGAATTGCAAGACCTGTTCTGAGTTTGGGTTGCTCATCCCCATGTCACATGGAGGACCTCTCTGGAGGTTTCTGGTGGGAGAGTATCTGAATGGGGGACCCCACACACTTTGTGAGCAGAGATTGGTGCTGCCTGAGCAGTGAGGCCATGCTAACTCTCCACATGGCTTTAATTTTTTTCATTTACAGTACTTACATTTGATGTTAAATTATCCATGACAATGGCAGGGAGAAAATAAGCATAAATAAATGACCATCTATCGATCTTCCTGTCTTGGATGTTGCCACCCCACCCACATCCACCTGCTTTTTGTTTCCATCCTTCCTCTTCCCAAGACCACTGCCCTTGCACGATCGCCTCCATCTTTTCCTCTGTCCCCTTTAGAGGCTAGGGGATAGATTTCCTTACAGTAGCTCGCTCTCCCCCAAACACTTCCTACAGAGTTTCTGCTCAGAAATAGAGATCTCAACGTGTCATTTCACAATTGGAAAAATATTCTGCCAATCCCAGCTACTCCAGAAGCTGAGGCAAGAGGATCCCTTGAGTTCAGGAGTTCAAGACCAGCCTGGGCAACACAGGAAGACTCCCCTCCCCTTCTCAAAAGAAAAAGAAGAGAAAGAAAGGAAGGAAGGAAAAGAACAGAAAAGGAAAAGGAAAACATTCCGAGGGTCCCTGCTGAATGCAGTAAAGCCAGCACTACCTGGCATGCCACCACAGTTAGCCTCTAGCCACGCGCTTTGCTAACGCATCCCCTGCCTTCCTGTGCGTGACTGGGGTTTCTACCTTCTTTTTTTTTTTTTTTGGCATAAAGTTGTCCATCATATCCTCTTATTTTCTACCCTCCAACTTTTATTTTGCCTATTTCAAATCTACAGAAAAAGAGATCACTTTCTTTAGAATCACTAATTTTAAGACATTTTGATACATTTGTCCCTTCCTTTTCTCCCTTCTCATTTTGGCTGAAGTGTTGAAAGTTGCAGACCCCATGACCCCTCACCCCTATCCACCTCAGTGTGCATCTGATGCACACTGGATGTTCTCCTGAATAACTACAGTGCCATCATATTGCACTTACAAAACACAACAACAGTTCCCTGATATCATAATCTCATGTGTAAGTCAATTTCAACTTCCCCAGTTGTCACGTATCACAGCTGTGTGTCCCCCCCAAGCCCCCAAGATTCCATCAAGGTTGGTACCTTGTCTCTTGGGTCTTCTCTGATATAGAATGGTTCCATCCCTCCCTCTAGCTGGAGTATCCAGGCAAGTTTTCTGTAGAAAATGGCACATTATGAGTTTTTCTGATTATCTTGTTCCTCTCTTCCATGTATTTCCCATAAACTAGAAGTTATTTTAGAGGTTTCTGTCTGTTTTAGAACAACAGACCCAGGTGGGTTTTGCCTTCTTTCCTTCTCCTCTCTCACCATCATCAGGACGGGTATTGATGGGCTTGTGGAAGTCCCAAGCCCACCAGCCACAGCTGCTCCATCCTTTCTTTTTATTTTTTTAGATGGAGTCTCGCTCTGTCACCCAGGCTGTAGTGCAGTGGTGTGATCCCTGCTCACTGCAACCTTTGCCTCCTGGGTTCAAGTGATTCTCCTGCCTCAGCCTCCCGAATAGCTGGGACTACCTGCGCCCATCACCATGCCAGCTAATTTTTTGTATTTTTAGTAGATACTGGGTTTCACCATGTTGGCCAGGCTGGTACCAAACTCCTGACCTCACGATCTGCCCACCTCGGCCTCCCAAAGTGCGTTTATTCTTACTCTTTGAGCACCTGCGTGGAGCGGGGCTGTTTTAGGTTGGGGGTACTGCAGTGAGCAAAGTAGAGGGAAGCCGTCCCAGTCAGCTTAGATGCTAGCTTAGGGAGCTGACCCTAAAATAAAGTGATACATGATGGAACGTGGGTGGTAACCAGACAAGAGAGAATTAGTGCAGACCTGTCTGGGGTGATAACATTCCTGTAGGATCTGAGAGAGAGAGAGAGAGAAATGGAGCAAGGGGACGCTGGAGCAAGCAACCAGGGCAGGGGAACCACAGGGCCGCGGTGGGGCAGCGCCGCCCGCCCGGGCGTGCTGGGGTGGGGACAGGGGATTCCCTGTGCCCTGGTTGCAGCGCAGCTCGGTCAGGAGCGGCCCGGTGCTCTGTGGGTTGGCCGCACCCATGCAGGGCTCCTGCCCCGGAGCTCACGGTGTGCGCAGGGTCCTCGCGCTGCTATTAACGTATTTGCCCATTTATAAAGCATGACTTTAAGGGATGATGAGTTAAACACCGCTTTTTCGGGGAGGGAGGCGGGGCGTGGGAGGGATGAGACTGGTGAAAAAAGAACTCCCATACTTACTTAGAGATCAACTCTAAACCCATGGCCGTTTCAGAAACTTCAGCCTATGAAAAAATGTGCTGTTTTGAATCAAAGAAGTGCTTGCTTCCCCTTTATTTTGGGAACTGCAGCTCGCTAGTTTCAGAAAGAGGTGTGGCTGCTCTTTAGAGGCTTCATACCTCAACTAATGAAATGATAAACAAGTGGAAGTTCCTGGACCAACTGGAAGCCTTCAGGACAACGCAGGCCTGGGCGTGTGGCAGCGCTGTGGGAGAGAGAGGGCCGAGTTCCCAGAAGAGCTCTTGAGGTTTCTTAGCACAATTCCTCCCCCACGAGGTATTGCCTAATCACACCACCTCTCCCCCTTCCCCAAACTCCTGTCATCTCTCCTTCCTCTAGACTTAACTCTAAGCCCTAGGCCCCAGATTTGGCAGTGCTTCAGAATTACATATCACATCATGGGGAGCACCATGCTCCCACTGTGCCCCAAAAGAGTTTCCCGGACAGTGTCCAGAGAATCTATTCGGTGAGAACCACCTTCTAATGAAGTTCATGAGATTTTTGTTTGTTTGTTTTTGTTTTTTTTTTTGAGACGGAATCTTGCTCTGTCGCCCAGGCTGGAGTGCAGTGGTGTGATCTTGGCTCACTGCAACCTCCGCCTCCCGGGTTCAAGCAATTCTCCTGCCTTAGCCTCCTGAGTAGCTGGGACTACAGGCACGCACCACCCTGCCCAGCTAATTTTTGTATTTTTAGTAGAGACGGAGTTTCACCATGTTGGCCAGGATGGTCTCCATCTCTTGACCCTGTGATCCGCCCGCCTCGGCCTCACAAGGTGCTGGGATTACAGACATGAGCCACCGTGCCCAGCTGTTTTGTTTTTAATGCATAGATTTGACCCCAAGGCTATACTGTAAGACAAGAACTGTGTCTGATTCAAATGTTCAAAATCTCCTTTGCCGTCCCCAGAGTGTGTGTGTAATGCTCAGCCGTCCTGCGTTAAGGGGATCACTGGATGACAGAGTTGGTGTTTAGATGTGCACCCTGTGTTGTTTTGCACTGGTCAGGCACCAGCCCCCTTCTTGCCATGGTGGCTTTCCTCCACAGTCCTAGCATGGCTTGCAGAGGCCATCATTTTGCTTTTACCTCCACTAGTACTCCTGGTTTCCTGACTCAAGTAGCTTACTGGGTAGCCCTACTGGATTTGATCATCTGAATGTTTTCATAAGCATCTTCTCTCCCGTAACTGTGTTTCCTCATTTCATTTCCAGTCTTGATGAAAGTCAGGCCATCTTCCTAGGCCCCTAGCTATGTTTAGCTGGAACCAGGTTCTATAGATTCTAGCTCTTCATCACCTGCCCTTGAAGCCTCAAGGCCCCCCACCCCACTCCACCTTACACACTGTAGATCGGATGTGTCACTTGTCTTCAGGGTAAAGTATCAACCACTCAGCATCGCATCCAACATGTGCCTCCCTCTCTGGCCCTGACTCCTGACCTTCCCTATCTGCTCCTTGACTACAGTGTTTAGTGTTATAGATAGAGCTCATTTTCTGGAGAGATCAGGTTGATCTAGCTCTCGGAAGGGGCCATGTTATCTTGAGCTCATGGTGGTTGCATATGAAGTTTCTTATTCCTGGAATCTCTTTGCTGACTTTGCAACCTGGCTGCCATCCCTCCCATTTCAACTCACAGAGCATTTCCTTTAGGAAGCTTTCCCTGACCACCTCCTTTTCCTCTTGCCTGAATTACATGTCCTTTCTTAGATCCTGTGGGTCCTCTGTCATTGGGTCTTTACATATCTTTGCCACAAGAATATGAACAGAGTTAGAGCTGAATTTTGTCTGGGTGATGGAAAATTAATGCTCAATAAATATTTGTTGAGTGAATTAATGGACAGGCAAACCTATTTGGGAATAGTATTCACATTTGAGTTTATTACTCTATATATGATAAAGAATAAAAGTGTATTTTTTTCTACTCTTCTTTAATGGAGAGATTTTGATGACTTGAAGCAGTTCTGGAATGGTAAAACAATGTTGTTGCTTTTATATTTCAACAGGAAATATGGGATGTATAAAATCAAAAGGGAAAGACAGCTTGAATGACGATGGAGTAGATTTGAAGACTCAACCAGTACGTAATACTGAAAGAACTATTTATGTGAGAGATCCAACGTCCAATAAACAGCAAAGGCCAGTAAGTAGATAGTCTCAGGGGAGAATTCCCACAGCAAGATCAAAGCATGGCTGCATAATTTAAACACCAATCTGTAATGTGTGCATGCAAAAAAATCCCACTGATTAATTGGTCCTCAAATAATTTTTGATATGCTTTGTAACTTAATCCTTTGAAGAACGTATAAACATTTTAGGGATAACTAGGCCACTCATTGTGCAGTAAAGGGGCCTTTGGTCACATTCTTATGTGTGAAGAAAGCCATCTTTCATATTACTGGTGCAAAGACCCCACTATATACATATAGGTTTGTGTAACTGAAGATATGTAGTGAGAGGCCGGGCGTGGTGTCTCACGCTTGTAATCCCAGCACTTTGGGAGGCTGAGGCAGGCAGATCACTAGGTTAGGAGTTTGAGACCATCCTGGCCAACACAGTGAAACCCCGTCTCTACTGAAAATACAAAAATTAGCTGTACATGGTGGCAGGCATCTGTAATCTCAGCTACTCGGGAGGCTGAGGCAGGAGAATCGCTTGAACATGGGAGGCGGAGGTTGCAGTGAGCCATGATAATAGCGCCACTGCACTCCAGCCTGGGTGACAGAACAAGACTCTGTCTCAAAAAAAAAAAAAAAAGATATATAGTGAGATTAGCTCAGTGGTTTAGAAGCAAAAGGAAATGCGGGATGCAAGTCAGAAACTAAAATAGGAACTAATGTGTCTTTTGTTGTATCATACATTATCCTGTCTTGTCATTTCTTCAATTAATTCAAAATAGTACAGATCCTGAAGTTGTCATCTTTTATTTTAGTGAATTAAAATATTAAGGAAAAACACCTCTAATTCTGTCCCCTAACCTTAGAGAAATAGCTGGACTAGAAATATTTTATGAGTGATGTGCTATTTGGTGTATTTTGGAAATACTTGGCAAAGAAAGAACTAACATCGCATTTTATGGAAAGGAAGAACAGAACTTTGAACAACTATAACCTGAAATCTACTTCATTTCAAAGCTTATATCCTTTATATATGTATTCTCTCACTCTATACATGTGTATCGCCCATAGCCTGCTTCTATGGAATTCTGTAGCATTTAAGCTGGAAACAGCTTATTCCAGATTAGCCCAAATGCCATTATTAAGAATTTTTGGGCCAGGCGCGGTGGTTCATGCCTGTACTTTGGGAGGTCACGAGGTCAGGAGTTTGAGACCAGCCTGGCCAACATGGTGAAACCTCGGCTCTACTAAAAGTACAAAAATTAGCCGGGTGTGGTGGTGCGCGCCTGTAGTCCTGGCTACTCAGGGGACTGAGGCGGAAGAGTCGCTTGAACCTGGAAGGCAGAGGTTGCAGTGAGCTGAGATCGCAACACTGCACTCCAGCCTGGGTGACAGAGTGATACTCTGTCTTTAAAAAAAAAAAAAAAAAAAGTGTTTTTATAGTTTCTGTAGTCTGACATGTATTTAAATGCTTGGGTGTTTTAGAAATATATTCCCATTATCAAGGCTTTCTGCCTGCCCTCCCCTCACTGTGTCCCCATTATCTTGAAGGTAGGAAGTATCTTTCATGTATCAAAGTCACATGTCATTGTTGAGAAGAAGAAATCAACATCGGTCTTCTTAAGAAATGGAGACAGGCCAGGCACAGTCGCTCATGCTGTAATCCCAACACTTTGGGAGGCTGAGGTGGGTGGATCACCTGAGGTCAGGAGTTCAAAACCAGCCTGGCCAATATGGTAAAACCCCGTCTCTACTAAAAATACAAAAATTAGCTGGGCATGGTGGCACATGTCTGTAATCCCAGCTACTCAGGAGGCTGAGGCAGGAGAATTTTTTGAACCAGGACCCGGGAGGCAGAGGTTGCAGTGAGCCAAGATTGCACCACTGCACTCCAGCCTGTGCTACAGAGCGAGAGTCTCCAAAAAAAAAAAAAAAAGGAAGTGGAGATAAAGAGTGGATGTATCATGCTATTAAGTTATCATACATGATGTTTCCGGATAAATTAGCATTGTAATTTTATGTATAGAAAATATATGTACTTAAAGTGTATAAGAATAATACATTTAATTGTGTGACAAATATAAATATAAAATTTAAAGACTTATTACAGGCAGTGAAAAAAGATTACATAAGTATATACAGACATCAAACCATATAATATATAAATATGACTAATAGTAAAATAAGAGAAATTAGAGTCACAAATAGTTTTCTCATAGACATCAGAGTTCTCAAAAAAGGATCTGATTTTTCTCATACTGTATGCCATAGATTTTATATGTTTTAAAACACAAGTTTTTTCGTTTTGCCTCTATTTATTTATTTATTTAGAGGCAGAGATTTGCTCTTGTTGCCCAGGCTGGAGTACAATGGCGCCATCTCAGCTCACTGCAACCTCCTCCTGAGTTCAAGCGATTCTCCTGCCTCAGCCTCCCGAGTAGCTGGGAGTACAGGCATGCGCCACCACACCTGGCTAATTTTTGTGTTTTTAGGAGAGACGGGGTTTCACCATGTTGGCCAGGCTGGTCTTGAGCTCCTGACCTCAGGTGATCTACCCGCCTCGGCCTCCCAAAGTGTTGGGATTACAGGCGTGAGCCACCGCACCGAGCCTGTTTTTTGTTTTTAAATGAACAAAGATGTCCTTTATTCAGAAAAGTCGAAGAGAATAGTGTACAAACCCATGTACCATTTTTTCCTCTTGTTCAGAGTAAAGGGGATTAAAAATCAAGTTTGAAAGCAGAAGTAGTAACCATGCTTGAAGCCTTTCAATTCCCTCCTGTATACCATAAGTATTTCAGTTTTTCCCTTCTGTGGTCACAGATGCCCTCGCCTCATGAGCCAGTTAGCTTGGCCTTATTCCATGGCCATGACCAACACTCTCAGCCCTGGCCAGATATGCCAAACTGCATGCTATGGATTGATTAAAAAGGGAATCTGATGAGAAGGTGAGGTAGAGTTGATGCAAATTCAACAACATTCTAGAAAAAGCCATTTTAAGGAAAAATCTAGAGCAGTAGTATATGTGTTGCATATATGTGTTTTGGTCTTAAAAAAAGCATATTAAAATGTTTGTAAGTTAAGGGCTTTTTGATATTTGAAAAATCAGCTTGCTGCTTTTAAAATGATGTAATTAGTTTCTAGTTTTCTGGTTATTTCCTCTAAATCACATAAAATTGGTCATATATCCAAATTATGCAAATCTGAATGACTAAAAAATCAACATAAAACTTCCTGACATAAATATTTGAAGGATAGTATGCAGCCATGGGTTTTTCTGGTACCACAATGTAGTAATTTTCCCTGCCTCACTGAACTGGAGATTTTATGGGCTTTCATCAGAAATTTAAATTTCAGTACAAACTGTTTTGGTCCCATTCTATGAAGCCACTTTAATCAAAGAGAAACAGAAAAGTTACATGGCTTGTGGTATAGGCCTCTAACAGCATCTATCTTACAAGAGGCCCAAAGGCCTCACACAGCCTCACGCGGCACTGTGAGAAAAAGGAATTTGATTTTAAAGGTAATTGAGGTGGACTTTTGTGCCACCAAATCCTTTCCAATAACTCACCTCCCCACTGAAATAACAGGGGATGCCATCTGTCCCTGCGATGGAGTCAGGGTCAGCCCAAGAAAGCCTGGATGGGATGGGACTTGCTCTCAGCCTCCAGGGACAGAGCCCTGACCATGCAATTTTATACAGCTGGGGAAACCTTGGATGGGCAGTCCCGGGCTGGGACGGCAACTCCACCAAGTCACCAGGGTCCCGCCACTTCCGTCTCCATCCTCCTGCCGCTGATGTTTGGTTTCTATTTGAAGACCCAGCCTTCACTTGTTTCTAGGGGGAGAGAAAGAGGCAAGGGAAAAGGGGAGCTGACAGCAAAGCCCTGCCCAGCTGATCTGCGGACCAAAACTCCCTCCGCCTTCTGTCCAGGGCTAGAGAGTTTAGAAGCACAATCATTGAGCTGGGCAAACTGCCACCCCAAATAATATTAGGGTTCTGTCACCAAATAAGAGGAGGAGCTAGGATGAGGTGAGCACCTAGCAGCCCCTGCCCAGAACCTTGCTCCCTTCCTGCCACCCACAGCAAGTGGTAAAGAGCCCTGTCACTGGCCGAGCAGGGCAGGATGCACCTCAACAGGTTTTTCCCTCTGTGCTTCTGTTCTTTCTAACTTAATAAATGAGCCCATCCTAACAGCATCTGCTACTGTTACAAAAATCATATATACAACATGAATGTGAGTAAGAAAAGCTAACCAGTGTTTTTTTTTTTTTTTTTCTAACAAATATTCTCTCATAGGTTCCAGAATCTCAGCTTTTACCTGGACAGAGGTTTCAAGCTAAAGGTATGGTTTCATAGCAACATAGTTACATTTTTTTTCTTTACTATTAGAGCTTCTATAAAGTGATTGTCCTAAATGTTTTATTTTTTTATTGTGGGGCATATATAACATAAAAATTGACCCTCATAACTGTTTTTAAGTATACGTTTCTGCAGCATTTTGTACATTCACATTGTTGTACAACCAGTACCACCCTCCATCTCCAGAACGCATCTTCTCAAACTGAAACTCCATACCCATTAAACAATAAGTCCCCATTGCCTCCTCTCCCAGCCGCTGGCAACCTCCGCTCTTTGCGTCTTTATGAATTTCACTACTCTAGGTACCTCCTAGAAGTGGAATCATACAGTAAATGACCTTTTGTGTTTGGATTATTTCACTTAGTGTGTTCTCAAGGCTCATCCATGCTGTAGAAAGTGTTAGAGTTTATTTCCTTCTAAGGGTGAATATTTCCTTGTAAGTATATGCCCTGGCCAGGTGCGGTGGCTCACACCTGTAATCCCAGCACTTTGGGAGTCCAAGGCAGGTGGATCATCTGTGGTCAGGAGTTTGAGACCAGCCTGGTCAACATGGTGAAACCCCATCTCTACTAAAAACACAAAAAATTAGCCAGGTGTGGTAGTGGACACCTGTAATCCCAGCTACTGAGGAGGCTGAGGCAGGAGAATCGCTTGAACCCGGGAGGTGGAGGTTGCAGTGAACTGAGATTGCACCATTGCACTCCAGCTTGGGTGACAAGACTGAGATTCCATCTCCAAAAAAAAAAAAAAAAGCACCATGATGTTTATCCATTCCTCCATCAACGGACGTTTGCATTATTTCCACATCTTGGCTATTTGAAATAATCCTGCTGTGAACATGGGTGTATCATTTCTTAAATATGGAGTTATATTATAGTTTTAGTTTTAAGTGATTTGCAATAACAAATACTGGACACAGTGTATACAGCAAGCTACTCTCTGTGGGTGTGCAGACCCTGAGCCCACTAGGCAGGAAGCACATGTCCTTCTTCCAGTCGCCCCTCTCTTAGTGCTTCCTCTCATCCTTTGTGCCCCATGAGGTTTGTTAAAATGCTTCTGCTGATGGATTCCTACAGATGTTCTCTTATGTTCATCTTTAGATCCAGAGGAACAAGGAGACATTGTGGTAGCCTTGTACCCGTATGATGGCATCCACCCGGACGACTTGTCTTTCAAGAAAGGAGAGAAGATGAAAGTCCTGGAGGAGTAAGTGCTCTCAAGCATGCCATGGCTGCTCCTTTCCTCAGGCCACTGAGCCCTGCAGGCTGTCCTCTTGTCTTGCTTCTGGTGCTACAGCCATAGCCTAGCTCCCTTCCTATAATGGGCATGAGGCCTCCTTACTATCCACAAGGAGTGGGCAGTGGAAGGAACAGAGCCAAAGGGATTTTCCTTTTAAGTCCGTCTGTGAGCACTCTGCAGGGGGTTTCCCTTTGAAGACAGATGCTGGTTTTTCTTTAAAACAATTTTTTTTTTTTAGATGGGATCTCTCTCTGTCATCCAGACTAGAATGCAGTGGCATGATCATAGCTCACTGCAGCCTTGAACTTCTAGGCTCAAGCAATCCTCTCACCTCAGCCTCCTGAGAAGCTAGGACTACAGGCATGTGCCACCATGCCTGGCTAATTTTTAAAATTTTTGTAGAGATGGGATCTTGATATGTTGCCCAGGCTGGTCTTGAACTCCTGCTGTCAAGCAATTCTCCCGCCTTGGCCTCCCAAAGTGCTGGGATTACAGGTGTGATCCACCACACCTAGCCTGGTTTCTTTCTTTATCCACTCTTGCCACCTTAAGAAATTTGGGTCTCTGTGGCCCATGCGTGATATTTGAAATGGCACTTTTCTTTTGTTATATTACTCATGTTTCGACTGGGTTCATGGGCCCAGCCAAGTTTGAGTTCTAAGGATGCTGAGCTACAGCAGCCATGTTGGAAAATTCTCGACTCAGCAGCCGCCATGCTTTTGTGAGGATGCCTGAGTGTCATCATCTCCTTGACCCCCTCTTGCTGACTCAGACATGTGGCAGTGTCAGACCATAGGCATGCAGGACAGTGCTCAGAATAAGAAACTCCAGTTGCTTTAATTCTAGCTTGTTTTTCTTACTAATCTTGCATTAAATGTCATTATGACCTGCCAAATAGGGTTTGGGGGGGAGACCCCCTTATTAAGGACAAGGTGTTCCATGGTTGACAGCAATGTTGCTTATGGGTTGAACATGAACTTAAGCCTGATCCTGGCCCTGCCACTTGATAACTGTATGACCTTGACAAGACCCTTAAACTTTTGTACCTTGGTTTCTTTACTTATAAAATGGGAATGACAGTACCTAGATCATGGGGTTGATGTGAGCATGATACATGTGTATAAACATAACATAAGCAAAGAGGAGGCAGAGTTCAGTATTAGTTCTAGTTGTCTTCATGCTTTACAGACAAAGATCCTGTCTGTGTGTGGAATTTATAAAGGAATGCAGTTAAGGCTCAAAGGGACCCATTCCTTCCCCCATTACTGGCTTACCTGCTTGCTTCTTCCAGTGCTGGTTCCTTCCTCCTCCCTGGCTCCATGTCTGCCTTTCTGCTGAGGACTCAAGCATGGTGATGAGGCTCACTTGCTTGGAATTGTCTTATGGTTTTCTTTTTTTCATGGTGTCCATATCTATGATAACTAGATGTTTGAACAAAGGAGCTTATAATGCATGAACTATGGACCAGTATTCCCTTGACTCTCATTTCTATAAGGCTTTGAAAGCATTTCTTAGCCATCCTGGGGCAAGTTACAAACCTTTTGCTTCTGTGAGATGGGAGCCATTTGTACCAACTCTTCTGTGCACCCCTGATCACAGTGATGCATGCTTTAGTTGTAAGTCTGTTTTCCTTTGCTTCTGTCTCTAAACATATTTTAATTCCATCACGAAGAGTGAATTTTCCCACTGGATTCTGGGGTTCCAGAGATGTTCTCCACCCACCTTCACCCTCCTAAACAAATATCTTGAGACAATTGCTATTGTAGCTGTTGAGTCTTGGATATAAACACTTTTTTCCTTTTATTTTTAGTTGACATGGAATAATTATATGCAGCCATGGGATACAGAGTGATATTTTGATACATGTATGCAGTGTATATGGATCAAATCAGCATAATTAGCATATCCATCACCTTGAACATTTATTATTTCTTTGTGTTGTGAACATTCAAAACCCTCACTCCCGGCTTCTTTTCTTTCTCTCTCTCTCTTTTTGATAGCTTTATTGAGAATTCACAATACCACACAATTCACCCATTTAAAGTGTACAATTCAGTGATTTTTTTTTAGTGTAGTCACAGAATTGTGCAACTATCACCACAATCCATTGTAGAACATTTTAAATACCCCAAAAGGAAACCCTGGACTCCTTAGCTGTCACCTCCACTCTCCCATTCTCTCCAGCCCTAGGAAACTACAAATCTACTTTTTATCTCTGAAGACTGACCTATTCTGGATATTTCACATACATGGAATCATACAATATGTGGTCCTTCATGGCTGCCTTCTTTTATTTAGCATAATGTTTTCAAAGTTCGTCCCTGTTGTAGCATCTCTCAGCACTCCATTCCTTTCACTGCTGAGTAATACTCCACTGGACAGATATTCCAGATTTTGTCCATTCATCAGTTGATAGGCATTTTGGTTGTTTCTACTTTTTGCTTTTACAAATAATGATGCTTTGAACATTCATGTACAAGTTTTTGTGTGGATGTTATGGTTTCATCTTTCTTGGGTATAGGTCAAGGAGTGTCATTGCAGGGTCCTGTGGTAACTCTATGTTTTCTTTATTTTTAATTTTTTACTTGATACGTAGTATCTGTACATAAATACATATTTATGGGATATCTGTGATATTTTGATACATGCATGGAATATGTAATCTTCTTGCTTCTTTTTGTTGTGTGTTTCTATTCTAGGCATGGAGAATGGTGGAAAGCAAAGTCCCTTTTAACAAAAAAAGAAGGCTTCATCCCCAGCAACTATGTGGCCAAATTCAACACCTTAGAAACAGAAGAGTGAGTCCTCATGTGTTGTCATCTTGGAGGCTTTGTTTGCCACATTGGATTTCTTGTTAATATTCTTCACCTTTTTCTTGCTCTGGAACATAATATGCATGAAATGTTGAAATGTCTTCACAGGTGGTTTTTCAAGGATATAACCAGGAAGGATGCAGAAAGGCAGCTTTTGGCACCAGGAAATAGTGCTGGAGCTTTCCTTATTAGAGAAAGTGAAACGTTAAAAGGTAGGAAATGGTTCAAGGCCTCTTTTAAAACACTATTTAGGAAATTATTTTTAGAAACTATTCTAGAATTACTCAAGGGGAAAAAAGGATATAGTATGCTCTGGTAGTAAAAGTTTTATAGTTTGATAAAAAATAACAAACTTCAATGATTCGTTGTGCTACTAAAAGTAATATAGTTGAGTGTGGTGGCTCACACCTGTCATCCTAACATTTTGGGAGGCTGAGGCAAGAGGATCACTTGAGTCCAGTAGTTGGAGACCAGCCTGGGCAACATAGCAAGACCCCATCTCCACAAGAAATAAAAAACTAGTCAGGCCTGGCAGCGCATGCCTATAGTCCCAGCTACTCTGGAGGCTGAGGTAGGAAGATCACCTGAACCCAGGGAAGGTAGGCTGCAGTGAGCTGTGATCATGCCACTGCACTCCTAGCTAGCCTGAGTGACAGAGTGAGGCACTGTCTCAAAAAAAAAAGAAAAGAAAAAAGTACGGCAGAAAGCACACATGATTGTGGCCAGTTCTTACCATGCTTTGTTTGCTGAGGCTTTTGCATTATTATTTAGAATAAATCCTGAAATTTTAAGACAAAGAAAATTAGGCTGGGCATGGTGGCTCAGGCCTGTAATCCCAATGCTTTGGGAGGCTGAGACATGAGAATCACTTGAACCCAGCAGTTTGATACCAGCCTGGGCAACATAGCAAGAGCCTGTCTCTATAAGAAATTAAAAAATTAGCCAGGTGTGGTGGTGCATGATTGTAGTCTCAGCTACTTTGGAGGTTGGGGTAGAAAGATCGTTTGAGCCCAGGAGGTCAAGGCGGCAGTTAGCTATGATTGTGCCGCTGTACTCCAGCCTGGGTGACAGTGCAAGAACCTGTTAAACAAAAAAAAAAGAAAAAGAAAATCAAAGTAACTTAAAAATTTTTAAATGTAGCTAAATAATAATTTTAAAAAATTATCATGAAGAAAGAAAATGGTATGTTGGCAAACTACACAGCAAACAAAACGTGGCTTCATTTGTCAAGTAGAATTTTTATAGGACTTTTAAAATTGTGCATTTTATACAAACTTCATATATATATATATTGCATATTTTTATCACAAAATGTGTACTGCAGTTGTTGTATAATGCAAATCTTATTTGTGAGATATAAACATTTACTTATACCTTCCCCCCCATAGGAAGCTTCTCTCTGTCTGTCAGAGACTTTGACCCTGTGCATGGGGATGTTATTAAGCACTACAAAATTAGAAGTCTGGATAATGGGGGCTATTACATCTCTCCACGAATCACTTTTCCCTGTATCAGCGACATGATTAAACATTACCAAAGTAAGTAAAAACTGAACGTTCAACAAGACAAAATATATTTGTTATGATATGTATAAGACGTCACACACTATTTTTATATTAAAACATTTTAGGCATCATATTTCTCTTAGATACAGTTGCAGGTCATATTCTATAAATGATTCTAAATTCATCTATAGTTAGGCCAGGCACAGTGGCTCGCGCCTGTAATCCCAGCACTTTGGGAGGCCAAGGCAGATGGATCACTTGAGGTCAGGAGTTCGAGACCAGCCTGGCCAACGTGGTGATACCCCATCTCTACCAGAAAAAAAAAAATTAGCCAGGCATAGTGGTATGTGCCTGTAGTCCCAGCTACTCAGGAGGCTGAGGCAAGAGAATCACTTGAACACAGGAGGCAGAGATCGCAGTGAGCTGAAATCACCCCACTGCACTTCAGCCTGGGTGACAGAGCAAGACTCTGTTTCAAAAAACAAAAAATAAAAGTAATTAATTAATCTGTAAATACACAAAGTAAGATTTGATCCTTGTGGTCCTCCCAGTCCTTCCCACCTAGTAGTACATGCTGTTTGACATTCAGTGTTCCAAAATTACCAAGAGAAAAATATATGTTATCTTTGCATATATTTTTACAACGCATCTGAATATCTGGAATAGGAATGCAGATTTGCAGATCTGTGTTTGCATGTGTGTGTGTGTATGTAAAAGTAATATATATTCTTGGTAAAGTCAAACAGAAATGACACTACCACTGAAATATTTAGAAGTGGCAGGTCAATGTCCCTGTCTCCAGTGCCACTTTGCAGCCCTGCGAAGCCTGGGCCTGAAACTCTGGGTCCCTTTGCTGTGTGACTGGAGTCAGTTGAGTGGTTGTTGCCCCAGCTCCTTTCTATGACCTGATTGAAGGGAATGCATATTATAGGTTTGCTTGAGTCCCAAAACATGGAGAGAGCAACGTGCTTCCGATTTTGTAGATTCCTGCCTCCCTCCGCCCTCCCATTCCTGTGTGCATCCTGCACATGCTGAGAGCTTGTGGTGCTCTGGCTCTGTTCTGGGGCCTAGGGTCCAGTGGTGACATGACCGACTCCCCACTATGATACCCCGTGAAGCTTAATGTAGGCTCAGTAATCTGAAATCACATTTTATTAAGTGTGACAACCTGTCAGCCTGTGGTTGTCTGTTGGCTTTGTTATTTTTGTTCATGTATGTTAGCAGTGCTGATGAATACAATCAAGTATGTTTTAAATGGTTTTTCTTATACAAATTTCAGGCTGGTGGCTCACGCCTATAATCCCAGTACTTTGGGAGGCCGAGGCGTATGCATCACTTGAGGTCAGGAGTTCGTGACCAGCCTGGCCAACGTAGTGAAACTCTGTCTCTACTAAAAAATATAAAAATTAGCTGGGCATGGTGGCAGGCTCCTGTAATCCCAGCAACTTGGGAGGCTGAAGCAGAAGAATTGCTTGAAACCAGGAGGCGGAGGTTGCAGTGAGCTGAGATCGCCCATTGCACTCCAGCCTTGGCGACAAGAGTAAAACTTCGTCTCAAAAAAAAAGAAAAATAAACAAAAAAACCCCATAAATTTCAAAAGTCACAATTATGTGAAGGATGCATTTTAGTTCACAGACTGTGGCAGGTTGGACATTATAAGGCTCCTAGTTGAAACTCTTCTTTATAGACACAGGTGAAGTCCAAAGTATTGCATTTCTTAACCTTAATTTTTCCCTTTCAAATTAGAGCAGCCAGATGGCTTGTGCAGAAGATTGGAGAAGGCTTGTATTAGTCCCAAGCCACAGAAGCCATGGGATAAAGATGCCTGGGAGATCCCCCGGGAGTCCATCAAGTTGGTGAAAAGGCTCGGCGCTGGGCAGTTTGGGGAAGTCTGGATGGGTAAGTGCGTGGCTCGGGGGCCTATGTCCTTCTAGAGATTGTGACAGAAGAAGTAAAGGCTCACGCCAATTTCGATCAGCTTCTGAGCCAGACACTAAATTATGTCAGAAGCATCATTTATTTTGTTTTCCTGTGTCCATCGGGGTTGAGAACTGGCCTGCAAAATCTATTTACTTCAGCTCTTGCTCTTTCTTGCGACTTAGTAATTCTCTTAATGTTTGCAAGGAGGGGAGTAATGGGTATTTATCTTGATCTTCTGCCCATTTCTTCATGATTCCCTCATCGCCAGATTCTCTGGATGCACAGTTCAAGCGCAAGAAATTTGCTTCCATCTCTGGGAAAGGTTATCTTAGGGCTGGGACCCATTGGCTTAATAGAAAGCCTCAATGTATTATAATTTGAGGGTCACCAAGAAAGTTTCTGAGGTTCTCAAAGTCACATCCTGAATAAATCATTTCTTACCATTAAGTATTGCCTTCTCAGGCTGGCAAGAAGTGCAGCAAGATTATAGCAGTGGCTTTTTCCAGGGGATTCTTTTCATCTATCTACTTTTAAAAAAGTTTTATAGTGGGCTGAGAACAGTGGCTCATGCCTGTAATCCCAGCACTTTGGGAGGCTGAGGCAGGAAGATTGCTTGATCCTAGGAGGCCAGGAACAGCCTGAGCAACATAGGGAGACCCCGTCTCTACAAATAAAGAAATTAGCCAGGTGCCATGGTGTGTGCCTGTAGTTCCAGCTACTTGGGAGGCTGAGGTGGGAGGATCACTTGAGCCAAAGAGGTCGAGGCTGTAGTGGACTGAAATGGCACTCCTGCACTCCAGCCTGGGTAACACAGTGAGACCCTGCCTCTAAATAAATAAATAAATAAATAAATAAATAAATAAATAAATAAATAAATGTTTTCATAGTGAATGTGAATTTTTTTAGTGATAAGAGGTTTTTAGAACAAAAATGCTAAAGCATAACATTCTTTTAATGGTTCTAATGGAATGTGTGGTTATTTCTGGAAAGGGTAACATGTTAGGTCACACACATCTGACTGGGTCACATTTTCTGTGTCAGCTTTGTTGAGTGAAAGCAAATGTGATTTCTAAATGGAAGGGGCAGATGGCTTTTAAACACTCTCCAGCCCCGGCAGAGCAGAAGCTGCAGCTACGTGGGCATGTCACCTCTGCATGCAGGTTTTCCCTCTACAGTCTTGGCCCCTGGGATCACAGCCTTGCTTACTTTCTCCTGTTGGCCCCTCTTGAGCCGAAGTGTCTTTTAAACATGGCACATACTGAGCCAGTCTATCATTAATTCTTACTGCACTGTAAGTCTTTCTGCACATATTTGCAGAATTCAGGTAAACTGTAATTATATGACTTCACATTCTCCGTTTGGATTGGCACGTGTCAGAACTGGTTGGCAGTAGAAATCAGGTCCCCCGTTTCTGTTCCACTCAGCAGATTCATGGGTGTGAGTGCTCACTCTGAATGTTGTCTCTTCCCATGCACACTCTATTGTCTAAGTTGGAACATCTTCCTCCTCATTTCTCTATGTGCTCTTTTTTTAATTAACATGAAATTCACATGACGTAATTAATCATTTAAAATGAACAATTCAGTGACATTTAGTACATTCACAATATTGTGCAGCCACCACCTCCATCTACTTTCAAAATGTTTTCATCATCCCAAAAGGAAACAATGTACCCAATAAACAATCACTCTTCATTTCTCCCATCACTCAGCCCCTGGCAGCCACCATTCTGTCTGTCTCTATGAATTTAACCACTCTAGGTACCTCGTATAAGTGGAATCATTTATTTGTCCTTTTGTGTCTGGCGTATTTCACCTAGCATAATGTTTTCAAGGTTCATCCATGTTGTAGAACGTATTAGAATTTTCTTGTTTTATGGCTGAGTAATATTCCATTGCATGACTATACCAGAGTTTGTTTATCTACTTATCCGTTGGTGGACCTTTCAGTTGTTTTTACCTTTTGACTGTTATGAATAATACTATATGAACGTTCACATACAAATTATTATGTGGACACATTTTAATTTCTCTTGTGTATAAACCTAGGAGTTCAATTGCTGGGGCATGTGGTAAGCCTCTGTTGAACTTTTTGAAGAACCACAAAACTGTTATCTGCTCATTAAAAAAATGACTTGGCTTCTTTTTTCCTCCGATGATGTTTATATTTGTTTTTTGCCAAATCTACAGAATGGAGCAGGAATAGTATAATGAATGTTGTATACCCTTCACGTAGATTCACCAGTTGTTAATATTGTCCTAATTTTCTTGTTCTTTTATTTACGTACACATACATAGATGTTATTATTGTCGTTGACCACCTGAGACTAAGTGCAGATGTGACTTGCTGAGTTTTGTGAAGAGTGTCTAAGCACCTAAGCAGTGCTGTGTTCTCAGTGCACCTGTCAGGAGGCATAGTATTAGCCGGTCCTATTCTTAATGATATTCTGTTTGATTTTGTCTACAGTGATCCACCATCAATTTTATTTAAAGTTTTTAGATCCAAAAGTTTAAATGGATCATTTAAATTTAGTTTCTCTATGGCAACTTTTTACTCCCTTTTGTAATAAATAAATACTCTGTGGGAAGTTTCTTTAAGATTGTGTAAAAAGAACTTTCTCCAAATGGTTTCAGCATGATCTGCAAATTCTCTTCCCTCTTAGAAGCCGACACTTCTCTATAAAGCTTCAGTCCTTTCTGTCTTCCTCCCTGCTCATTGAACATGTCTGTTCCAACCCCACTGGCTCACATCAAGAACCAGGGACTTCTGTCTTCTCTTCCCGGCTTCCCCATCTGTTCACTGAGAGTATTGGCAGGAAAACCAGGATCACAATCACAGTTAATTGTGCTCTTAGTCCATCTGAGTACTTACTGTGACTTTGCATGGGGAGAAGGAGGAGAAGACAGGAGGAAGGGAAAAAAGAGTGTACAGGCTCTACGGGCCCTGCTCTAAGTGCATTTGCATTGACATTCTCACATACTCATTGCTGTAGCACTGCGAATGAGACAGGCGTTTCTGTGATCATTTGATAGACAACATCACTGAGAATCAGATAAGCAACTTACTCAAGGTCATTCAAGGCAGTGAGAGAGCCAGGCTGCTCTGGCATCTGGGAACCCTGGACTCAATTATTTGCTATACAGTTTCTAAGTTAATTTGACTTCCCTAGCCTCAGTTTCCACATCAGTGAAATGGACAAACTCCTATCTTATCAGTTGTTCAAAGGAAGAATGAGATTATGCACCTAGGATGTTTCCCAGAGTCTGACTCCATGTGCCCTATTTTTATTATCGTCACTTTTTTGTATTTGATTTTAGTTATTGGAAGCTATATTTTGATGCCTTTTCCCCAACTTTAATCATAAAACAGAACTATAAATAATCCAATTAGACTTTCCTATGGATATTTGCTGGCAAAGTAATTAACATGTCTGTCATTGAAAAGAAATGTAGAGGGAGGTTAACCAGGATGTACTGGTTCACCCTAAATCAGTAGCCCTGCATATAAAGTGATGGCTTGGAACTTTGTTCCAGCCTCTCCTATTCAGCTGTGAAGCCAGGATAAAGCATCAAACTGCATGCTGTTTGCACCTAAGAGATAAGTACAGTGAACCAAGTACATTCAAATCCAACTGCTTGAGTGAATTATTTCTTAGTGACACTGTTTTTAAAGATGCAGTTGTTGGCAAGGCACAGTGACTCACACCTGTAATCCTGGCACTTCAGGAGGCCGAGGCAGGTAGATTGCCTGAGCTCAGAAGTTCGAGACTAGCCTGAACAACATGGTGAAACCTTGTCTCTACCAAAAATACAAAGAAAATTAGTTGAGCGTGATGGTGTTGCACCTGTGTTTCCATCTACTCAGGAGGCTGAGGTGGGAGGATCGCTTGAGCCTGGGAGGTGGAGGTTGCAGTGAGCTGAGATTGCACTACTGCACTCCAACCTGGGTGACAGAGTGAAACCCCATTTCAATAAATAAATAAATAACTATGCAGCTGCTGCCAGCCTGGATGCCTGGCATCAAAAGTGCTGCTGTCAGCTGTGGTGTCAGTGCATCCGCCAGGGAGTGCCTGGTGAGGCTGGGGGCAAGAAGTCAGGATCTAGGCAGCCTGGCGCGCACACCTCAGCAGACCTGCTTACATCCCCTATTCTGTCGTAAGGTGCGAGTCTGCACTAAAATTGTGCACGTGGAGCTTAAGAACATTGGTCCAGCCGGGGGCGGTGGCTCAAGCCTGTAATCCCAGCACTTTGGGAGGCCGAGACGGCGGATCACGAGGTCAGGAGATCGAGACCATCCTGGCTAACACAGTGAAACCCCGTCTCTACTAAAAAATAGAAAAAAATAGCCGGGCGAGGTGGCGGGCGCCTGTAGTCCCAGCTACTCGGGAGGCTGAGGCAGGAGAATGGCGGGAACCCGGGAGGCGGAGCTTGCAGTGAGCCGAGATCCGGCCACTGCACTCCAGCCTGGGCGACAGAGCGAGACTCCGTCTCAGAAAAAAAAAAAAAGAACATTGGTCCTTTCTGGGATTGGGAAAACCTCCTTGCTTCTAATTCCAGATACACCAAATCCCCCTGTCTATTTCTCTTCCTTTCCTGCACACAACCTTAATTTTAGATAGCTTTTGCTTATCATATGTCCAGGTAGTGCCTGGGAGAAACAAGTTTAGAAGAGAGGAGAATGGGGTGTTGGAGAGTAGGTGATTGTTCTATGCAAATTGTTACTTTTTAGACTGTCTGAAACAGGGTAAAAATCTTGAGAAAATACATCACTTGAATAGATTTGCTCATTCTGTTTTTAAAAATTGTGGTAAAATACACGACATAAAATTTGCTTTTTAGCGATGTTTAGGTGTACAGTTCAGTAGGTTAAATGCATCTACATTGTTATGCAAACAATCTCCATACTCTCTTTTCATCTGATAAAACTGAAAGACTCTGTACTCTTTAACACCAACTTCCTGATCCCCTCTCCCTCCAGCTTCTGGCAACCACCATGCTACTTTCTGTCTCTATGAATTTGACTACCTTAGGTACCTCAAATAATTAGAATCATACAGTATTTGTCTTTTTGGCTCTGGCTTACTTCACTTAGCGTGATGTCTCCAAGGTTTATGTTATGTCGTAGCATGTGTCAGAATTTCTTTGCTTTTTAAGGCTGAATGATATTCCTTTATATGCATACGTAACATTTTGTTTATTCATCTGTTGATGGACAATTAGGTTGTTTCTACGTTTTGGCTATTGTGAATATGCCACTGTGAACATGGGTGCACAGATACCTTTCTGAGACCTTATTTTCCATTCCTTTGAGTATAAATCCAGTAGTGGAATTGCTGGATCCTGTAATTCTTCTATCTTTAAAATTTTGAGGCACTGCCGTACTGTTTTCTATATCGGCTACACCATTTTACATTCCCTCTGACAGTGTATAAGTGTTCTGTTTCTCCACAGCCTCACCAACAGTTGTTATTTTCTGTTTTGGGGATTTTTTTGGTTGGCTGGTTGGCTGTTTTGATAGTTGTCATTTTAATAGATGTGAGATGGTATCTTACTGTGGTTTTGGTTTGTGTTTTCCTAATAATTAGTGACCAAGCCTCTTTTCATGTCCTTCCTGGTCATTTCTACAGCTCCTTTGGAGAAACTTATGTTCAAGTCCTTTTCTCACTTTTTAAATTGTGTATTTTACTTGATTTACTAATAATGTTTTAAATGACAGAGGCAGTAGAGCCTCATCTAAAGTGGGGTTTAATGGAACCTGTCTCAGAGGGATTGCATAACAATTGAAAGAAATTGTGCAGGTAAGTTCAACTGACAGCATTCAAAGTGCTGTTATTAAATAATATCTTTAGAAAGAAAAAGTTTCATATTAGTGCAAAGGCTATACAGTAGAGGAAAGAAATTGCCCAGGGTTTCCCCACTAAATAGAAGTTGTATTTTTGCTTTTTAATTTTTTTTATTTTGAGATAATTGTGGATTTACATGTCATTGTACGAAATAATACAAAAAGGATAACATATGTCCACACAGAAACTTGTACATGAGTGTTCATAGTAGCATTATTTGTAATAGCCAAAAAGTACAAGCAACCCAAATGTCCATCAGATGATGAATGGGTCAATAAAATATGGTATATTCATACAATGGAGTATTTGGCAATAAAAAAAAAAAATGACCTGGCATGCTTCAACATGGATGCCATGTTGTTTTATGGATGACGTATAATAACACTACGTTAAGTGAAAGAAATCAGTCCCAAAGGAGCACATATTATACCGTTCCATTTATATGCAATGTCCAGAATAGGCAAATCTAGAGTTAGAAAGCAGATGACTGGTTGCCTAGGGCTGGGGGGCTGGGAGTGACTGCTAATGAGCATGGGATTTCTTTTTGGAGTCATGACAACATTCTAAAGCTGATTGTGGTGATGATTGTACAATTCTGAATATGCAAATAACTGATGAACTATATACTTTAAATGGGTAAATGGCATGGTATATGAATTATATTTCAATAAAGCGGGCAAATATATAAAAGAAATGATACAGAGAGATCCCATGTACCATTTACCCAGTTTCCCCCGTAGTAACATCTTGTAAAACTATAGTACAACATCACTACCAGGATATTGGCATTGATCAGTGTTCATTTTTTAATTGTGCTTTTCTTCCAGTCTTTTTTTTTTTTTTTTTCTGAGACAGAGTCTTGCTCCATCGCCCAGGCTGGAGTGCAGTGGCGCGATCTCGGCTCACTACAAGCCCCGCCTCCTGGGTTCAATGCCATTCTGCTGCTCAGCCTCCCGAGTAGCTGGGACTACATGCACCTGCCACCGCGCCTGGCTAATTTTTTGTATTTTTAGTAGAGACAGGGTTTCACCATGGTCTCTATCTCCTGACCTTGTGATCCTCCCGCCTCGGCCTCCCAAAGTGCTGGGATTACAGGCATGAGCCACTGCACCCGGCCTTCTTCCAGTCTTATGTTGAATGGAGAAAGGAAGGAAAAGAAGGGAAGGTGAAGAAAAGAAAATAAAAGAGAAAAAATCAGAAAATTTTGACTTGGGATCTTTTGCTTGTAGGGACTGAGTTTGCCTGTCAGTCAGGGAGCTCCTTCTTCACTCCTGAAATAATTTAAATACGTTGAATACACATAGCAGGGGAATATTGGGAATACAACCAAAAGAGTTGTGATTGGTGATTTTATATTACAAACAGGCTGAAGGATACCCCCTCTTCCAATTTTGAGCTGCCAGAATTTAGTTTTCTCTTATCCTTTTTAGTTTCTCAAAGGATAAGCAGGCCAGCTTTTCTCATTGATAGAAAAATAACAATTGAAATTCTATCACTATTAACCAAGAAAGTTAATATTTTTATTAAACATAAGGAATTGTTCACGGACAACCCATTTCATTTTATGGTCTGCATTTTTTTGGCCTGAAATGCAGTGAACAAATACTAGGAAGTGACCTGTTCTTTGGGGGAAGGGACTGGGTGGGGATAAAAGAAAGAGGTGTCTCTGCTTCAAGCTGTTTCCTCTTGTTTGTGTGATCCTTGTGACATCTGACTTGGGTGACATGCTTCCTCTGCGGATTGTCCCGTTCCCAGGGAATCAACTAGGCAGCTAGGCTAAGGACGATATTTCCTCTGACTGCTTGGTCTATGAAGAGACCCTGAGGAAGGAAGGAAACTTATTTTAAATTGAATTTTGCTAGATAAATTCTCATTTGAACCAACTGCCTTGAGATTAATCACCAACCCACTACCAAAATCAACTGCATGCATTTTTTAAAAACCACTCTCCCTTTTACGGTACGTGGGCACTTTTTAG
This sequence comes from Piliocolobus tephrosceles, assembly GCF_002776525.5. NCBI lineage: Eukaryota > Metazoa > Chordata > Mammalia > Primates > Cercopithecidae > Piliocolobus > Piliocolobus tephrosceles. The sequence goes on from NC_045440.1 coordinate 56,805,196, forward strand.
CCAGCCAGTCACAGCTGGTACTAGAGCGCTCTCAAGGTGCCGCATCAGATTTCTTTAACTGTGGCAAAGTGGCACTCCACAAGACACTTTTTACTAGCTCAAAAAGATTTTTTTAACATAATTTTTCATCCATATTGACAACCCAAATCTCCATGACTAGGTTAATTTGAACCTTCAAACTACCGGAGAGTATCTTGGAAACCTATGATTTGATCCTTAGCACTGAATAAAAATCATGCCTTTAACAGAGGGATGAAAACCACCCTATTGTTTCAATGTCACTGCCCTAAGAGATCATCTGGGAGCTGCTGCCATTCTTGGACCATGTTTGACACAGCTGCTTTATCTACCACTCAGCTCAAACTCCTTATCAGTATTTAAAATATCTGCAGCTGCAATATTTCCTGATAACTTCCCCCTAACCTTGGAAAGCGTTTTTTTTTCCCGTCATCCTTTACTCATACTTTTCTATTGTATAAGAATCTCCATGAGCTCCATTGTTTTTATGATGGCAAAAGGGAAATGGTTTCGTTTCTTTAACTTTTATTGCTACGTAATGTAACAAGCAAGCAGAAAATGCAAACAAAAATATCTAATTTCACAAATAATTACAAAGCAAAAACTGGTGTGCGGACCTCTGAAAGGAAACTTGCTAGCCCCAGAAACCCCCACCCTCCACCCATCCCCTCCCACCCACACCCTACCTGTCCCCCAAAGACAACAGCTATTCCGACCTTTCTGATGGTTTCCTGACTTTTCTTCTTAATTTTTCCACTTTTGTATATGGGGATGTATGTATCCCCCAAAAATATAGCTCAATTTTGCCTGTTTTTCTACTTTATATGAATGAATTATACCAAATATGCTCTTTTATGTCTTGCCTCTTTTACTCAACGGGTTGGTGAGATGCATCCATGCTTTTGGGTGTGGCTACAGTTCATTCATCTTCATTCCATATAATGTTGGTGAGATGCATCCATGCTTTTTTGTGTGGCTACAGTTCATTCATCTTCATTCCATATCATATTTGTGAGATGCATCCGTGCTTTTGAGTGTGGCTACAGTTCATTCATCTTCATCCCATGTCGTGTTGGTGAGATGTATCCATGCTTTTGGGTGTGGTTACAGTTCATTCATCTTCATTCCGTATGGTATTGGTGAGGTACATCTGTGCTTTTGGGTGTGGCTACAATTCATTCATCTTCAGTCCCTATGGTCGGTGAGATGCATCCGTGCTTTTGGGTGTGGCTGTAGTTCATTCATCTTCATCCCATGTCGTGTTGGTGACATGTATCCATGCTTTTGGGTGTGGCTACAGTTCATTCATCTTCATGCCATATGGTGTTGGTGAGGTGCATCAGTGCTTTTGGGTGTGGCTACAATTAATTCATCTTCAGTTCCTATGGTCGGTGAGATGCATCCATGCTTTTGGGTGTGGCTATAGTTCATTCATCTTCATCCCATGTCGTGTTTGTGAGATGCACCCGTGCTTTTGGGTGTGGCTACGGTTCATTCATCTTCATCCCATGTCAATGTTGGTGAGATGCGTCTGTGGCTATGGTTCATCCATCTTCATTCCATATGGTGTTGGTGAGATGCATCCATGCTTTTGGGTGTGGCTATGGTTTATTCATCTTCATGCTATATTGTGTTGTGCTGCATATGTTTTCAAGATATACGATCGTTTATCCATTTATTTCACCATTTACTGATGAAATTGGAGTTCGTGCTAGTCCATTTTGCTGTGCTAAAGGAATACCTGAGACTGGGTAACTTATAAAGAAAAAGGTTATTTGGCTCACGGTTCTGCAGATTGTACAAGAAACATGGCACCTGTCTCTGCTTCTGGTGAAGCCTCAGGAAGCTTCCATTCAAAAAGGAAGGCAAAACGGGGGAGCATGTCACACAGTGAGAGCAAGAGAGTGACCAAAAGAGGTGCCATGCTTTTAGACAACCAGCTCTCTTGTGAACTAATAGAGCGAGAATTCACTCTTTACCACGGGGATGGCCCCAAGCCATTCATGAGGGATTCATTCCCATGACCCAAATACCTCCCTCCAGGCCCCACCTCCAACCCTGGGGAACAAATTTCACCATGAGATTTGGAGAGGACAAACATCCAGACTATATCAGAGCTGTTCCCAGTTTGGGCTGCTATGAACAATGTGCTGCATATTTTTATGCTGGTCCAAGCATGCGTGAGTTTCTCTAGGGTGAGTGGGAGTGGATTTGCTGGATCATAAGGTGTATGAATCCTCAGTTCTTCTAAGTTATTGCCAACTTATTTTCCAAAGTGCTGGTCCCAGCTTAGATTCTCACCAGTAATATGCCAGTCCCCATGTCCCCTTTGCCGACTAGCAGAGCTGTACTTAGAGAGATGTGGGCCCCAAGGCAGCGCAGGCCGTAAGTGGTTATCCAGAAGGAATTATGCACTCAGCATCCTTCACGGGCACCTTGGATATTGTCACAGAAGCTCTGCAATTGAATTTCAGTGATGCTCAGCAAAGAACACCGAATGGGGCCTAGGGCAGCTGCCCCAGAGTCCCTCCCAAGGGGCAGGTGCTCAGCAGCACTTGATATTGCCAGACTTTTAAAATGTTTGCTAAGCTTGGCAGTGGTTTCTCATGACTTTATTTGCATTTCTCTGGTTACTAAGAAGATTGAGTACTTTTCACATGTTTATTAGTCATATGAATTTCTTCTTTTGAAATGCCCATCCAAGCCTTTGCCTATTTCTTCTGATTTTTCTTATTGATTTGTGAGAATCCTTTATATATTCTGGATGCCAGTTCCTGGCAGTTATATGTATCATATATTTTATGTATTTTCATATATTTTATATCATGTATTTTCCTGTTGGGATTTGCTATGGATATACTCATGTAACTTAGGGTTAGAGTTAGGGCTGGGATTAGGGTCAGTGTTTATAAGCTTTAAAAAAATAATAAACCCTTTTTGATTTAAATGTAATATTAAACGTCTTTTGTTGGTGGAATGTACTTTAAAATAACTCTTAAGATCTACAGAAAATACCGTATTGCTTGTAATTATGCATTTAAATGGCAGAACAATTTAATATATTCATAATTCCATTTTTTAGGTAGGTGGTGGCTTTTTAAAAGGACCTAGGATGTTTTTTGTCAGCTTTATGTTACTATCTGCCCCATATGTTCTAACACTTATTTTATACTGCATTCTTCTACTTCTTTTCTTTCTTTTGTTTTAGAGATGGGAGTCTCACTATATTGCCCAGCTTGGTCTTGAACTCCTGGGCTCAAGCGATCCTCCTGCCCCTCAAAGTGCTGAGATTACAGTCATGAGCCACCTTGTCTAGCCTTATTTTTCTATAGAGCACTGCAAGCTCCTAAGTATTAACCAAAGTGGAGTACAAAATAAAACATTTAATAGAAGAATCAGTCTTCATGACCAGAAGAAACATCACTGGACAGGTTGACTGCTAGCTATAAATGAACTTTTTCTTACTTGTTTGAAGGCTTGGAAAGAGATGTATAATACATTTCTTTATTATTTTAAAAAATCTTTTATTAAAAAGTACATACTTGACTGGGCACAGTGGCTCATGCCTACAATCCCAGCACTTTGAGAGACCAAGGTGGGCAGATCAGCTGAAGTCAGGAGTTCGAGACCAGCCTGGCCAACATGGCAAAACCCTGTCTCTCCTGAAAAAAAGAAAGAGAAGAGAAGAGAAAAGAAAAGAGTACATACTCCTTGACAAATACAATCAGAATAGAAAAGAACAAGAGAAAGTAGAAGTCACTCCAAATTCTACCAGCCAGGGATAATCACTGCTGTTTTACTCAGCAGGCTTCCAGTCATCTTTCTATGCTATTCATATACAGATACTCTTGCACCCTAAAAAGGGGACCGTCCACTCCACGTCACCTTTCCTTAGGGCAGGTGCTATCCAGCTGTTGTGCACCAGGCAGCAGGAACCTGCAAGGAGATTTGCAGTGGCACCACCAGCTGCTACTCCCTTCCCCACTTTTTTTCTTTTTTTTCTTCTTTTTTTTACATTTCAAGAGAAAGGTGGAAACAGAAGAGAGGACAGAAAGAAAGAACATGATTATTAATATTTCTGCTTTGCCAAATTACTGAGAAAAGGCTTTCCCAAGAGAAAGTCAGGGTTAAAGTGCTCAATCCCAGTCCCGGAAGGGTGGTGCCTCAGGGGGACCATACTAAGGAGTCAGTATTGCCTAGAGCGTGTTCCATGCGGTGTAAGAGGCTACTTGAACAAGTGTTCTGAGGTCATGAAAGTGTGGGAAATGCTGGGGTGAACAAAGGCAGGCTTTTCCCCTGAAGGCCTCCCAGGGCACCTGCTGCATCTCCTGGGTGGGGGAGGAGTAGAGGGAGGGGCTCCCTGTCCTTTCAGTGGGGACTTTTTCACTAATAGTCACCCAAGTCCAGTTGTCTGCAAATTTTGGGAAGTGCTTGTTTGACTCTAGTATATTGTACTTTAAAGATAGTATATGTAAGTAATTTTTATAAAGAACACCTGTTTTAAAGAAAATTTGGTAAATAGTTAAAAGATATGGTAAGCAAAATTAAAATCACTCATAATTGCACCATTGGAAATAACCAGCATTTGGTGTATTTTGGTGTATTTTCTTCCAGACCATTGTTTATATGTGTGTGTCTGTGTATCTATAAAATATGTCTGCATTTTAAAATGGGGATTATAATGTGAGTGTATGCCTGTGTGTGTATGTATATGTATGTAAGGGATTATAGCATATGCAGAGTTTTGGTGTTTTTTTTTTGGTCTTGAATAAAGAACATTTTATTATTAGAGAAAAATATTAGTCCTTGGCTGGGCGCAGTGGCTCACGCTTGTAATCCCAGCACTTTGGGAGGCTGAGGCTGGCGGATCACTTGAAGTCAAGAGTTTGAGACTAGCCTGGCCAGCATGGTGAAACCCCGTCTCTACTAAAAATACAAAAATTAGCCAGATGTGGTGGTGGGCACCTGTAAACCCAGCTACTCGGGAGGCTGAGGCATGAGAATCACTTGAAACCAGGAGGTAGAGGTTGCAGTGAGCCAAGATCGTGCCGCGGCACTCCAGCCTGGACGACAGACCAAGACTTAGTCTAAAAATAAATAAATCAATAAATAGAGGACAAATATTAGTCCTCATGGTAGAGTGCCAATAAAAATGTTTTTTACTATTATTTCATAGAAATCTTTGGATTTTTGAATAATTTAAACATTTTTTGGTAAAGAAAATTCCTAGATACTTTTCATCTAGCCTCCCTAATTTTATCACTACATAGTGTTTTAACTCAGGCTTTTTCTATCTGTAACTAAATTTTTTGCTAACTCTGCATCTACAAAGTTAAGTTTTAAATTTTTTTTTATTTTTATTTTTTTTGAGACAGAGTTGCACTCTGTCACCCAGGCTGGAGTGCAATGGTACGATCTCAGCTCAACGCAACCTCCACCTCCCTTGTTCAAGTAATTCTCCTGTCTCAGCTTCCTAAGTAGCTGGAATTACAGGCGCCCGCCACCACGCCCAGCTAATTTTTGTTTTTTTAGTAAAGACGGGGTTTCACCATTTTAGCCAGGCTGGTTTTGAACACCTGACCTCAGGTGACCCACCCGCCTCAGCTTCCCAAAGTGCTGGGATTACAGGCATGAGCCACTGCCCCCAGCTAAATTTTCTGTTTTATAAAGCATACCCACCTTCTTTTTTCTTCCTAGGTTACTATAACAACAGTACCAAGGTGGCTGTGAAAACCCTGAAGCCGGGCACTATGTCTGTGCAAGCCTTCCTGGAAGAAGCCAACCTCATGAAGACCCTGCAGCATGATAAGCTCGTGAGGCTGTACGCTGTGGTCACCAGGGAGGAGCCCATTTACATCATCACCGAGTACATGGCCAAGGGTGAGTTCCTCTCACTGCCTCAACCTCCCTAGTAGCTAGGACTACAGGCACATGCTGCCATGCTCAGCTAATTTTTTGTATTTTTAGTGGAGATGGGGTTTCACCATGTTGACCAGGTTGGTCTCAACTCTTGAGCTCAGGCAATCTGCCCGCCTCGGCCTCCCAAAGTGCTAGGATTACAGGCGTGAGCACCCCGCCTCTTTTTGTTCCTTAGTGTTATCTAATATTCATTTTCCTTTCCAGCGTTATCTAAATGTTCAGGGTGTCACTTTTAAATATTAACGTTTTTTAAAACTTGAGGAGGTTAAAGTCCTATGTAATCACAGAATTGCAGGAGAATAGACTTCAAGCAATCAATTTTTCTTCTACTGTGATCACCTTCATATAGAAGACTTTGAATCAACATCCTTCTTCCTGTGTTCCCCTCCAGTTCAGGAAACATACCAATAAACTGCCAAAGTATTTTTTTAAAAGTCCTCAGAAGTGATGAAGAAACATAAGCAATGATCCAGGATTAACAATCATCTCATGCACAATGGAGATGACAGTATGATGTCGTAGCTGAATAGATTCAAAAGATGGATATTATATTTTCTTATTTAATATCTGTGAGTATTTCAAAATATCAGTCACTCAGAGTCCTTCCAAACAAGGACATTGTTTGTTTGTTTGTTTTAAAGCAAACAAACCAATTAGCTCTTGTGGCTTGGGTTGCTATAGCTCAGAATTCAGGCTCAGAGCCAGACACCTTATAGGAGTTCAGTAAATATTGTTGAATTAGTTAACTTAGAGTATTCTTAATGATAGATGTTAATATGAGTTTTCCTATGTAACAATGCCATATATATATATATATATATATATATACATATTTTTTTTTTTGAGACAGAGTCTCTCTGTATCACCCAGGCTGGAATGCAGTGGCACTATCTCAGCTCACTGCAACCTCTACCTCCCAGGTTCCAGCGATTCTCCTGCCTCAGCCTCCTAAGTAGCTGAGATTACAGGTGCTTGCAACCATGCCCAGCTAATTTTTGTAATTTTTAGTAGAGACAGGATTTCACGATGTTGGCCAGGCTGGTCTTGAACTCCTGACCTCAGGTGATCCACCTGCCTTGACTTCCCAAAGTGCTGGGATTCTAGGCGTGAGCCACCAAGCCTGGCCAACAATGCCTGATATTTACTGAGCACTTACTATACACCAGACTGCTCTTGATGCTTTCTATGGATGATCTCACTTAGTCTTTTCAGCAGCCTGAGGGCTAAGTACTATTGTTCTGTGTCATGGATGAGATTGCATAATGTTTACTGAGCATTTGCTACCTGCCAACCATCATGGTATGTGCTTTGGATGCAACGTTTGATTCCAACCTCCCCAAAACTCTAATATAGCCTCTAGTACATGCCCATTTTACAGAGACCTAGATGAGGTAAACAACTTGACCAAGGCTACCCGTGAGGCTGGTACTTAAAGTTCTAGGGGAAAAACAGGTCTTGTTTTAGAGATGAAGCCATGGAGGTTGGAGAGTTTGCTCAGCAGCACACTCCTTCTTAGGTAGGTTTCACTTTTTTCCAAAGCGCAGTTCACTCATCAAATACTCATTGAGGCCAGGCGTGGTGGCTCACACCTGTAATCCCAGCACTTTGGGAGGCCAAAGTGGGAGGATTGCTTGAGTCCAGGAATTTGAGACCAGCCTGGGCAACATGGTGAAATCCTATCTCTACAAAAAAATAAAAGAATTAGCTGGATGTGATGGCATGTACCCTCAGCTACATGGGAGGCTGAAAGTGGAAGGATTGTTTGAGCTTGGGAGGCTGATGCTACAGTGAGCTGTAATCATGTCACTGCACTCCAGTCTGGGTGGCAGAGTAAGACCCTGTCTCAAAAAACATTCATTGAGCACCTACAGTATGTGCCAAGTTCTGTGCTTTTTGCTGGATACAGATGGGAGTGAACCTGGCTAAGTGTCTGCAGAGGGTAGGCCTTCCAGTGAGCTCGCTAAAGATTGGGAGGCTGCAGTGAGTGGATCATGGCGGCAAGTACTCTGAAATGCATGGTTCTCAGACACCTGTAGTGAGAAAAGTGGTATCCACCCACATTCTCACCTGGAGCACATGCTATGTTTCACATCAGGTCAAAAGTAACAGATTAGAGGGGACTGGGTTTGACCAATGTCAAGAAAAGGCTCTATTTAACCATAGAGAATTGCAAAGCCAATCATATTGTGGGGGGTTCCCCTGTAATAATAATGATGATGTGAATTTTGTTTGGATTTTTTCTTGCGTGTTTGAACTGCACTAACTTGTTCTTTCTTTCTCCATAGGCAGTTTGCTGGATTTCCTGAAGAGCGATGAAGGTGGCAAAGTGCTGCTTCCAAAGCTCATTGACTTTTCTGCTCAGGTAACATATTCAGAAAGCTCCATGTGCGTGTGCATTTGCAAAGACTTCCCTGCGTCAAATTCATGAAGGAGTTATTGTTCCAGGGAGAAGGAATTTCTGTTGAATGTTTCCCAGCAGCAGTTATGAGAAAAAGACCTTCCACGGTACAATTCTTGGAGATAATAATAGGAGATTCACACGGATTGTGTGCACGTGTTGAGTTTTGACCTGAATATCATCTTCTATAAGCTGAGTCAACCTCTTTATGTTCATTTCACAAGTCATAGAAACAGTGCAGCTGAATCAATCACTTTCTCAGCATTTGGGAGCGGCAGTTCCATACTATGTAAGCACCGCAGCTTTTAAATGATGCATACGTTTTATTTAAGTTACGAATAGAATGTATGCATACTTTTAAGTCTTCCGTATTCTTGAAAACGGAAGAACTATGTCCCTTTCCTGCTACTCTTCTTCTCGCTCGTTCTCATTGGATGTGCCATCAGGATTCTGTGAAGTATTCATTTGTACTATTTTTAGAACTAGTCTAGGAGTTGCCTGTTTATTTACTTTGGAATAACATGTTTCCTGAAGTGTATTTAAGAGCAGAAGCAAGTTATCTAGAAGCCCTGCCATGTGCCCAAAATATCAAGGAAATGCACACTTGAATGATGCCAGCTGCTGACTTTTACTACTTTCATTGTGTCCATTCGTCATGTTCAGTAATTTGCTTGCTTGTTTTTCAGTATTGGCAATGGGTGGTTTCATGAAGCCCAGTGTATGTAGCAAGAGATTTATAGAAGTTCTAGGGAAGGCTGGTCCCTGTAGTCTTTCTTTTTTACTCCCACTTCTTCCCTCACACCCTCTTTTAGTTAGGAAATTGCTACAGCCTTCTTGGGAATATGAGATCCAAGGAATGCATGAGTACAGAGGTGAAGCACCTCACGTAAGGTAGGGCTGGACACAGGTTCTGTAATAGAGCATCGTGGGCTAAGCTGGCATTTAGAACCTGGAGACTGGAGTTTGTGTCCTGGCTCTGCCACTCGATAGCCATACCGCTTCAATTTCGGAAGCCCTGTACCTATTTGGGCTACTTTATTCGCCTATAAAGCAGAATGGTAAGTCCTACTTTAAGGAGATGTTGTTGAGGGTCACATCAAACACAGATGTTGTTGTGTCACATGCTTGGCACGGACACAAGCACCTCAGAGCCTGCTGGTGGAAGCTGGGAAAACCCAAGGGAGGGCAGTGCCCATCCTTCCAGTAAAGGTGTGTGATGGGTGAGTCACACTGCTCAGGCATCCTCTCCGCCTCCAGGACTCAGGAAGCCTAACAGGTTCCTCATCTGAGTTGGAAATTCAAGTGTGCCCTGAAATGCCAACATCTAATAAGAAAGAAGCATAATTGCTGTGGTGGAACAGAGGGGTAAGGAAAGGACCCAGCAGCCCTCCCTTTTTAACCCTGTCCTCAAAGTCTATGCTGGCCCCTGGGATGCTCCATGGGATTCCAAGGTTTCCAGAACTATAGTTTGAAAACCACCTCTCTACAGTAAGAGGAATAAGTGGGGTTGGGCACAGCTCTGGAACCCTTGTAGAAAACAGATCAGGAAATGGAGAAAGCAGAAGGTCTGATAAACTTGGGTCATACTTACACGGATCAATGAGGCCCTCTACTCAGGTGGTGATTTGGGTGTCCCCATGGGTCAAGAGACTTGGGGAGTGTAACAAAGGTTTGTCACACTTGGACAGAGCTATGGAACATTGGGACATATGGCCTGGAGGGCCTGAGTGGTCACAGCCATTCCATCTGCTGGGGGTCTGATCTGTGCCCACAGTTCTTTAGGGTAGAAATTACACACATTTGGGTACGTACTATACCCAGAGAATGACTTTATTTTGTCACATCGGTATTTTGTATTGGGTTTTGCATGGCTTATCTCATAAGACTTTATCTTGACATAGTCAAAATTTTTAAGGTTCAAGTCAAGGCCTCTATGCTGAGTCTTTAATTTAGTAAATTACTACCATTACTTTGAAGAATAATTTTTCTAACGTAGAAATGAATAGGGGGAGAAGTTACTTTCTAGACCTTCGTAGCTTATGAGAAAGGTTACCACAGAGCCTGGCATTGACTGTGACCGTTGTGCTGTGGATTCCAGGGGCTTCCATTGACTCTCCTGTCAACTCTGATGGGGTTGAGGCCCGTCGGTGACAGGAGGGTCTGGGGGCAATAAAGGGCAGCACCACTGGTCTCCATCCAAGCCAGTTTACCAATTCCAGCCCATGCTAGGTGAGCTCATGTTCACAGGTCCAGGGTCTCTTTCCTAGCAGTGGCCCCTTCGTGGAACCCATGGGACATCTGTCCCAAGTGCATGAACTGCTTAGGGTCACTGGAAGAGTCACGGGTCAGCAGCAGCTGGCAGGACCCTAAGTGTGTTCATTCAGCACAAAATTCATATTCTTTACAACTAAGCACTGGCTCCTTTTGAGTTCATCTTTGCTCAAGCTGCAAACCTCACTCAGACTCTTTCCCAGCCCTTCCCTCAAGGTGGCGCTAGTGAGACCACCTGTTCTCCATCCTTAATCATTATCTGCTTCTTGTACCTGTGGCTTTTCTTATTATAATACAGATAATTTGAGAAGGGGGTCTTACTCTTGGCAACAAGGAGAAGGGCATGTACGCTTCAGCTTCAGCCTGAAATCCGATACCTTCCACTTCCACTTTCTGCTCACTGCGCCTGCTCCCTTGTCCCCCTGGAATGCCCTCACTGATGACCACTGCTGCCCAGTGCTCCTCCTCCTCCTTCAGACACCTTTCTGAAACGATCTGTCTGTGCCAAGAAGGCCGTCTCTGCATTATCTTACCTTTCCTTCTCTATCATGTGCCACTAATTAACTCTATCACTTTTCCATAGTGAATATCATGACAAGAGTAAGTATTATTAAAGTTGCCCAAGGGTGACAGAGATAGCTGGTGCCCAGATACTTCGATAATCCAACCTTTTCTATACCTTCCCCCCACTTTACTCTTTAGGGTGGGAATTTAGGGATAAAGCAGAAGAGGAATTACAGAAGTCCATTTGCTGTGTTAGCTCTAACTAAACAGTTAGTATGCTATGCGATAATGATGCGGCTTGCTGTCTTCCATAACCCTCGTCAATAGCATCAGAGTTGGGAAATTGAAGGTTCACAGGGGGTAGTTAAATTCAGCAGATTTTCACAATGAGAGATTGGTCATTGGGAGTAGAAATAACCCAGTTTACTTAATCCCAGCCCTAGACAAATAAGGGAAACTGCGAGGGGCAGAGTTGGGACTTTTCCCACCGTCTATATCTGGCCTCTTCTTCCCACTCCCCACTACCCACTTCCCCATGCCCTACTTTCCCGTCCACATTCCCCTGTTGCCCATTGAGACAGGAAGTGGCTAGTGCACATGACAGCCTCACAGTTCATGTGAGAGCTGATTTCATCACTTCCTGTCGCAGGATGAGTTCTGAAAGACTTGTCTGAGCCCAAGTGTAATAACCCACACTCTCCAACCATCCATAGCCCATTCAACATAGATCAAGAAATCCTGACTACAGCAGCTTTACCCGTTGCTTTTCTCTTTGTATTAAATTAAGCAATTTAGTGCTTTTTGTGCGGAAATAGGAAAATACCTCTTTGCAAAGGAAGTTTGATACTTTCAGAGCAGAGAGATTTTGCATAATTCCCTTCCAGCTTTTAGGCCCCATGTCAGAGAAGAAAAAATGAGCTTGGAAAGACAAGGGGTTAAAACCAGTGGGGATTTCCTTCATCAGAAGCTGAGATGGAATCATAGACTTGTCAAATTGAAAGGAAAAAGAAGTGAAAAATTTACATTTGCAGTTTGGAGAGCAAATAAATCATCTTGTAATCCAGACCAAGTGAATCAAAGCATTTATTACTCTTTGGTGGCAGTATCTCTGAAGTGCAAAAATTACTAAAAATGAAACAATTGTTTGTGAGTCAGTAAAAACTGCAAAATCAAGCCGAGAAAAGTGGCATGCACCTATGATCTCAGCTACTTGGGAGGCTGAAACAGGAGGATTACTTGAGGCCAGAAATTCAGGACCAGCCTGGACAACGTAGCAAGAATCTACAAAACAAAGCAAAACAAAAAAATTGCAAAATCAGAGTTGTTGTTATTATCATGGCAACAAGTAACATTTATTTTAGCTTCTTCTGGTTGATACGACACTTACACCTCCATTATCTAATTTGAACCCAACAGCCTTGAAAGCATATATTTTGTTGTTTAGTACCTCTTACAGATAACGAGGTGAACTTGGACTTGTCCGAGGTTACCGAGCTAGTATGCAGCATTGCTGGGACTTGATCCAGGGACTTCTGACTCAAGATAACTGATTCTTTCCTCTGCAGCCTGTTGTTGTCTCCTGGTTACAGTTGCTGCTATGGTCATTTTGTACTCAACACTACTGTGATATGCATTTTCCCCGTTATGGATTTTGACCATCAAAATTAATGTTTTCTTTAGCTTTTTCCACCTCAAAAGTCTTTATTGCCAAGGTAGAGGTTATGCTCAAGGTATATTTTGCCCCCAGTATTAAATTTAAAGCCACATTTTAAAGTGGAAATTGGTAAAATAAGGAAGGTAGGAAAACTCTGTCTAGGAAGTTCTCGACCTTTTTGAGTAGGAGGGCCTTTTAACAGCAGAGCTTTCTGAGCACATCCTCATAGTTGTAGCTACTGAGAAAACAGTGTATAGATTTGGAATCCCTTGTAATATCTCTTGGTTGAAATTCACCAGTATGTTGGTGGTAAATCAGGCTTGAAGGGTCTAGAGGGGGGAGGTTTCTAGAATATTTGCCAATACCATCCAAAGTGAGTCTCTTCTTCTGTCTCTTTGTCTGGAACGTAAGAGATGTGTTAGATGCTCATATTCCACCTCAAGGCTATAATCTCAGTGAATCATCTGCTTTATCTTCAAAGCTTTTATTAGTAATAACCTTTGATTGATAGCGTCCTCCTGTTTAGTTCACTTAAACTGGAAGGAGAGTTGCATTGAGATGTCGAGTCAGATGTGATGGCAAGTGGAAGCCGCAGGATTGACGTGGTTTGTGGTTTAACCAGGAGACCAGATCTGCTCCCCACTCCACATATAATCTCCCCTCCATGTGGAAATTCTCATACATGACTCTTACTGAGGCCTATACATTCCCAATCACTCTTTCAAGCACAAGAGCTTCCTTAGAGAGAAAAACAGCCAGCACTGAAGAAGGCATTCATGAATTTCATAGAGGAATCTGAGCCGGGTGCCGTGAATTTCATAGAGGAATCTGAGCCGGGTGCCGCTCTGGATACAGGGGCCACATAGTGGTCAGGATGTGGTGGTCCCTGAGTGGGCATCGCTTGGAGCTTTCTCAGTATACAAATGTTAACAAAACTGGTGATTAGCTCTTTCTCAGAATTTGAGAAATGTTGCTGTGATTTTTTAAATGGAGCCTAGATGATGTTAATGATGGAGAAATCAGAGCCAAGAACCGGAAAACCTGCTTCTGCGTGGGGAAAATCACTTTGTGGGCCCCAGTGTCCTCATCTTTGAGATGGGAGGCACAGGTTAGGTTTCCCACAGCCTCAGTTCCAATATTCCATGACTAGGGACCTCTCCTTCTATTTAGACTATCTATGTGAATCGTCACCAGAAGTTGCAACTAATGATTCTGAGGCTATGCAGATGACATTGATATAAGATTTTAACATTACTCTAAATAAAGGAACACAAATATATCACGTTAATGCAGTACCCACATGTTGGGCACTTAAATGCTCTATTTATCTTTTTTGAATAATGAGTGTTATGTTTTCAGCTTAAACTTTGACCATGAAAACTTAGAAAATGGACAAATGAAACTAGAGTTACTGTCAGAATTGCAAAAGTGGATCATATGCAGTTTCCTTCTGAAAAAGCCAAAGGAGTAGGAAACTGTCATTTAAAAATAGTATGAAACAAGAACTCTTTTTTTGTTGTTGTTAAGGTAGGGATGGGGCTGTTTTGCATATTTAAGCAAGAGGAATCAAGACTGGCTGTTAAAATAGGAAATAAGGCAGAATTTATTTTTGTTTTAAATTTGATTGGGAAGCTTTGGGTTAGTGTATGTCGAAGGTGGTGGCGCTTTTGGCCTGAAGGCAAGATCTGTCTCTTATCTTAATGTTACTTTGACCAGAGGTGGCAATTTCTGGTGAGTGCTACAGTAAGTCACAAAATACTATTCTCTTTAGGTACTCATCATGGAAGCTTGCAAGGCTAGAATTGAACTGAAGTGGTTTAGGAGTCAGCAGAGTTTATCACCAGCTGGTCACAGTTCAAAAGTGGAGATGAAAGCAGTTTGAAATTAACCGGGCTTGGTGGTGCGTGCCTGTAATCCCAGCTACTCTGAAGGCTGAGGTAGGAGAATCACTTGAACTCAGGAGGCAGAGGTTGCAGTGAGCCAAGATCATGCCACTGCACTCCAGCCTGAGTGACATAGTGAGACTCCATCTCAAAAGAAAAAAGAGAAGAAGAAGGAAGGAAAGAAAGCATTTTGAAGGGAGCAGTGGAGGGTAAATTCCAGCTGACCTTTGTCTCCAGCACATGGCTTGCTCTCCCTGAACCCCCTTCACCCTCTTGGTGTGGCCCCCTCCCTTTCACCCACACACCTGTCCTAAGCACAGCCAGGCACTGTGTCAGGAGGGATGAGCAAAGGGCACATGGTATGGAACTGGGGGCAGGTAAGTTGCAGGAAAAGACAAGGTACAGCCCCGGGATACGGCAAGGGCTGTCAAAGCAGGCACCACATGCTACTTTCAGAATACATGGAGGAGAAGGGAGCGTAGTAGGGTGGGCTAGGAGGCAGAAGGTGGGCTTTCTGGAGGAGGTGACCCTGAGAGCCAAGATTAGCCCTGCTAGCTTGGGAAGAGGTGTGGATGCAGGGATGGGTCTTCAGTTGTAGGAACCTGGTGCATAAGGGCACAGAAAAGGAGTACATGGGGGTGCAAGTGGGGGTATATGGAGAGAACAACTTGGGGGGCACTCTGAGAGACATGGACCTTAAGGAAACTAGGCCCAGCACAGTGGCTCATGGCTGTAATCCCAGCACTTTGGGAGGCCAAGGTGGGTGGATCACCTGAGGTCAGTAGTGCGAGACCAGCCTGGCCAACATGGTGAAACCCTGTCTATACTAAAAATACAAAAGTTAGCTGGGTGTGGTGGTGTGTGCCTGTAATCCCAGCTACTGAGGAGGCTGAGGCAGGAGAATCGCTTGAACCGAGAAGGCGGAGGTTGTAGTGAGCCAAGATCGTGCCACTGCACTCCAAATAAGAGCAAAACTCCATCTCAAAAAAAAAAAAAATTGGCCTGTTCACTCTGAGTTGTGGAAGAGTAAACTGTTTTGTAGATAACTCTAGTTTAAAAAATGTATCTCTACAAAATAAAAATGCTTGTACTCAGCAAATAGTTTCAACAAGACTTAGTTTTACCCTTTTAGTCAAAGTATGCCTTTTAGTCATTAGTGGATGCTTTTTGTATTTACTGTAATATGTATTCATGTTACCTCTGTTCTCCTTCAACACACCAAGGTGTTCTTTATAGAAATTGGTCTATTTTGACTATTGGAGAATCACAGAGTTCTCAGCTTTTCATGCTTCTAAGATTTTGTTTTATTACTGTGTTTGTTGCTGTTTTTGTTTTGTTTTTTAAAACTGAGACCAGGATAGGTGAGATGGAAAAGGAATGGGAGAGTTTGCATTCTAGCCCAGAGCTTGTCTCTGCCCGGCATATGCCTGTAATCCCAGCACTTTGGGAGGCTGAAGTGCGAGGGTTGCTTGAGGCCAGGAGTTTGAGCCCGGCCTGGGCAACACAGTGAGACTCCTATCTTTACCAAAAAAAAAAAAAAAATTAGCCAGGCGTGATGGTCGTGCCTGTAATCCCAGCTACTCAGGATCCTGAGACGAGAGGATCAATTGAACCTGGGAAGTTGAGGCTCAAGTGAGCTATGATCACGCACACTGCACTCCAGCCTAGGTGACAGAGCAAGACCCTGCCTCTAAAAAAACAAAACAAAAGCAAACAGAGCTTGTGTCTAAAGGGTATACCCTGAAATGGACAGGACTTATTCTGAGCTTTTTCAATTCAGAGCTAGATTCTTAGGCCCTCTCCCCACCCCTTCACTAAAGCCAAGAAGCACCCGAAGGAGTTCAGCCCAAGTGCGGAGATAATTAAACCTCTCAACCAAGTGGCTTTCCTGGTGCTGCCCCTGAAGCAGGTGTGAGGCCTGAGTTATGAAACTGAGGTGAGTTGCCTGGGGATAATGGGGATCGACTGAGCATTTCAGCAGGAATGTGATAGGATGAGACTTGTTCTTTAAAAATTGCCCCAGCCACCGTATACAAAAATGATTAGAAGGGGTGAAAGCTAGAGTCCAGGGATGAGGGAGGGAGGATGGGCCTGAGCGAGGTCAGTGTTCCCTATCAGAGGCACATAGAAATAGAGAAGGAATGTGCGTGGGGCAACTGAGGACCGCCATTGCGGGCACGGGGTTGAGGTGGCTAATGAAATTAGTTTTGCTATACTGGGTTTGAAGTGCCATGAAACATCAGCTACAGATGGGCAGCTAGCATGGACAGGTGTTTTAGTCTAGGGGTCTGGGGCTAGAGGCTTCAGGGAGGCTGGCGCTGCAGACAGTCATATAAATAGGGGTTGGATGAGGCCCCCTAGAGAGTGTGGGAAGGGACAGAGGACAGCCCCAGACAGACCCCAAAGAAAGGGCTGAGGGGGACAAGTCAGAGAGTAGGCTGGGGACAGAAGCACAGTGGCCTATAAGGAGGAGGTGGGGTTGCAGCTCAGGTGACAGGGAGTTCTGACACGCAGTCAGACAACAGGGAAACTGCCACGGGACTTTGTGACAGGGAAGTCTTTGAGAACCTGACCGGACCCTTCTGAGTGACATGGTTTGGGTGGAAGCCAAGCCCTCGGCCTCTCTCCCTCTTCCTGATTCCTAGAACCCTGTTCTCTGCCTGCACAGCCTTCTCCCTAGCCCTGGCTGACTCCTCTTCCTCTTTTTCTTTCTCCTCTGCTGCCGCTTTTCTCTCCATGCCTCCCTCACCACTTAGCACACCTCATTCTTGAAAAAAATGTGATTTCTCTTTGTACTTAAATGGAACCGTGCACTTCTCATTCTTTTTCTTTTTTTGAGACAGAGTTTCACTCTTGTCACCCAGGCTGGAGTGCAATAGCACGATCTCGGTTCACCGCAACCTCCGCCTCCCAGGCTCAAGCAATTCTCCTGCCTCAGCCTGCGAGTAGCTGGGATCACAAACGTGTGCCACGCCCAGCTAATTTTTGTATTATTAGTAGCGATAAGGTTTACCATGTTGGCCAGACTGGTCCTGAACTCCTGACCTCAGGTGATCCGCCCACCTCAGCCTCCCAAAGTGCTGGGATTACAGGCGTGAGCAACCGTGCCCGGCCTCATTCTTATTTTTTAAAGTAGGTTCATACTGGCCTTCTTCTGTGATGGAATAAAATGAAATAAAATTACTGAGAGAGGAACTTAAATTATTGATTTTTTAAAATATATGGTTTTGTAGACTGCTGTAGAAACGCAGCATTCTTCGCCCACCCTCGGAACATGTGCTGGAAGCGTTTGTGTCTGTAGCTATGCAGCTCGTGGGGCTTTGTGAAACACAATGAGAAGCATTTAAAAACTGAGTCACCAAAAGTAGCCCTTGCCCCAATTAAGACCAGTTTGACTTACATGTATATTCTGAGGTCAGTTTGGTGCCTGGAATGCGTTTCCCCAGGTTTCACTGAGGTCCGGATCTCAGGCCTCCACCCAGCACAGCTCTGCAGATCTCACCCTGATTCTGTGTCACCCCAGGAAATGATGTGTCTGGGTTCCTTGGTATGGTTTCTAAGGCAGCTCCTCTCTGCCAAGCAGCAGCCTGACACCCTGCCCAAGGCTCAGAGGGATGCCACAGCATCTCCAGGGCTGCCGGAGGGCCACCTACCCTGGTGCGGAAGTCCCCAACAGAGCTCCTGCCACAGTTGCTGCCTCCTGGCCTCATCCCCTCCCCACAGCAAGACCTGTTCCTTGGAGATGAGGCCTGCAGCTGACAGCCCTCCAGAGGCCCTGCCTCAGCAGGGCTCAGAGCCCATGTGCACAGGCGGCATTCCACCTAGGCAGGCCACAGTCCCCAGGAGGTGGCCACACAGGGTCCCCCTGAGCCATGGCTTTCTCAGCCAACGGTCTGCCCAGCCCTCCTCACTCATAAGCAAGTCCTCTCATTTCTTCTTCCAAGATAGATCTTCCTCCTCCAGGTCACCATTGTCTCTCATCTGCACTATTGCAGTTGCTACTTTTTGTTTTTTGAGACAGGGTCTCGCTATGTTGTCCAGGCTGGAGTGCAGTGGCCATTCACAGGCATAATGCCACTACTCCTAAGCACAGGGGTTTTGACCTGCTCCGCTTCTGACCTGGGCCGATTCACCCCTTCTTAACCAACCTAGAGGTCCTCCGCTCCCGGGAGTCACCATATTGATTCCGAACTTAGTGCAGACACCGGATGGGCATAGCACACTGCATCCCAGAGCTCCCGGGCTCAAGCCATCCTCCCACCTCAGCCTCCCAAGTAGCTGGGATTACCAGCACACACCATCATGCCCCACAGTTGCTTCTTTTTTTTTTTTTTTTTTTTTTGAGACGGAGTCTTGCTCTGTCGCCCAGGCTAGAGTGGTGCAGGTGGCGTGATCTCGGCTCACTGCAAGCTCCGCCTCCCGGGTTCACGCCATTCTCCTGCCTTAGCCTCCCCAGTAGCTGGGACTACAGGTGCCCGCCACTGCACCCGGCTAATTTTTTTTTGTATTTTTAGTAGAGATGGGGTTTCACTGTGTTAGCCAGGGTGGTCTCAATCTCCTGACCTCGTGATCCGCCTGTCTTGGCCTCCCAAAATGCTGGGATTACAGGCGTGAGCCACCGTGCCTGGCCCCACAGTTGCTTCTTAACTGGTGTTGTCCAGCTTGACAAACAGAAGAAATTCAAGGTATACAGTCAAATTTGGATTTTGGATAAACAATAGTTTTTAACAGAAGGGTGCCCATTTGTCTTCCCAGGCAGCCCTGCTCCTAATGGGCCTCCCTCCTGTCTCTTTGGCTACCCTCTTTCCAGGGTCCACAAAGTAGGCAGGGACAATTGGACGGTTTTATTTATTTATTTATTTATTTATTTATTTATTTATTTTTGAGGCGGAGTCTTGCTCTGTCGCCCGGACTGGAGTGCAGTGGCCGGATCTCAGCTCACTGCAAGCTCCACCTCCCGGTTTACGCCATTCTCCTGCCTCAGCCTCCCAAGTAGCTGAGACTACAGGCGCCCGCCACCTCGCCCAGCTAGTTTTTGTATTTTTAGTAGAGACGGGGTTTCACCGTGTTAGCCAGGATGGTCTCGATCTCCTGACCTCGTGATCCGCCCGTCTCGGCCTCCCAAAGTGCTGGGATTACAGGCTTGAACCACCGCGCCCGGCCAATTGGACGGTTTTAAAATTTTTGCCTTTTTAAAATTGTGGTGGGCCGGGCGCGGTGGCTCAAGCCTGTAATCCCAGCACTTTGGGAGGCCGAGACGGGCGGATCACAAGGTCAGGAGATCGAGACCATCCTGGCTAACACAGTGAAACCCCGTCTCTACTAAAAAATACAAAAAACTAGCCGGGCGAGGTGGCGGGCGCCTGTAGTCCCAGCTACTCGGGAGGCTGAGGCAGGAGAATGGCGTAAACCCGGGAGGCGGAGCTTGCAGTGAGCTGAGATCCAGCCACTGCACTCCAGCCTGGGCGACAGAGCAAGACTCCGTCTCAAAAAAATAAAAATAAAAATAAAATAAAATTGTGGTGGTAAAATAAACACAAATTACACCATTTTAACCATGTCTAAGTCTATGGTTGTTGGCAGTAAGAACATTCACATTGTTGTGAAACCATCACCAACATCCACCTGCAGAACTCTTTCATCTTCCCAGAGAGAAACTCTGTGCCCACTCAATGGCAGCTCCCCATAGCCACTTGCTAGCCCCTGGCCACCCCTGTGCTATTCTCGGTCTCTGTGAATCTTATAGACTGGATGGTTTTGCATCCCTGCTCAGCTCCATTCAGTGGGTTCCAACTACCCCCACAGAGACTCCCAACACCTGTGCATGTGACTGATACTTCAGCACTGAGCCTACCACTCTTCCCTATCCCAGTGCCTCTCCAGAGCCCACTTCCTAGAAGCTGCCACCTTTTGTTCTGAGCTACACCACACCTCTTATCAAGAGACGCCTTCCTTGACCTTCCTTCTGAAGCAGTTCCATCCCAACTCCTGCTTACTCCATTCTCCTCAGTCTCGGCCCCCACCCATTTCTTCCATAGCATGTACTGCAATTTGAATGTTTTGATAAGTTCTTGTTTACCTTTTTATCCCCAGCACTTAGTGCA
The DNA here is from genome assembly GCF_002776525.5 of Piliocolobus tephrosceles. Lineage (NCBI taxonomy): Eukaryota > Metazoa > Chordata > Mammalia > Primates > Cercopithecidae > Piliocolobus > Piliocolobus tephrosceles. Next base: position 56,825,947 of record NC_045440.1, read on the forward strand.
GTGCCTTATATACAGTAGATGCTCAAAAATGCTTGTTGGATGACTATATTGGCCACTTGAAATGGGATTGACTATATTCAGTTTAAAACAAATTGTTTATTCTCTGTTTCATACAGCTCTGAATGAGTAACTGGAAGAACATACTTTTTGTGTGTTTAAAAATTTTTTTTAAATGTAGAGATAGGGTTTCACTATGTTGTTCAGGCTGGTCTTGAACTCCTGGGTTCAAGCAATCCTCCCACCTCGGCCTCCCAAAGTATTGGGATTATAGGTGTGAGCCACCGTGCCCTGCCAGAACACATGCTTTTAAAAAGGTTTTCTGGCTGGGCACAGTGGCTCATGCCTGTAATCCCAGCACTTTGGGAAGCCGAGGGGGGCGGATCACGAGGTCAGGAGATTGAGACCATCCTGGCTAACACGGTGAAACCCCATCTCTACTAAAAAATGCAAAAAATTAGCAGAGCATGGTGGCAGGCACCTGTAGTCCCAGCTACTTGGGAGGCTGAGGCAGAAGAATGACAGGAACCCAGGAGGTAGAGCTTGCAGTGAGCCAAAATCACACCACTGCACTCCAGCCTGATCAGGCAACAGAGCAAGAGTCTGTCTCAAAAAAAAAGGTTTTCTGAGTCGTTATTCAGGAGTATTTAACCGTATAGTATTGTCTTCTTCCCCTTCCTCTATCTATGGGTTTACTTTCATGCACAAAACTTACCTCATTGGTTGAAGTAAAAGTGAGAAAAGAAGAAGGATGTGGAATATAAGTATCTGGGCCTGTGGGAAAAACAAAGTGCCCCTTTGTTTCACATTCCTGTTGGCGTAAAGAACACCAGGAGGAATGAGAAACTCTAAGTGAAGTATTTGACATTGAAGCCAATGGCAGATGCATTCCGCTTAATTTGGAGGGAAAAAAAACCCACAACTGAACAGGTTTGTCCTCCCCCAGTGTCATGCAGGGCCTCTCATGGCCTCTCCCTGGGCACTGAACAGAGCCCTTTCTCAGCACCTGCTGGCAGAGGTTGATGCTGGAGTTCCCAGGGTGATGGGCTGGCAGATTCTTCACAAAGTCAGGATTTCCAGCTCTTGTTCATTATCCGCCCGGTGCCCCCAGTGTATGTAACATCATTACCTGGCAATGTTAGATGTTACAGAGCCAACTACTTGCATGGTTATTAAGATTACATTTATACTTCAGGTTGAGTATCTCTTATTCAAAATGCTTAGGTCCAGAAGTACTTCAGATTTGGGTTTTTGTTTTTTGTTTTTTTTTATCCTTGGATTTTGGAATATTTGCACTATACTTACTGATTAACCATTTCAAAAAGCTTTGAATCTTGGAGCAATTTGGATTTTGGGTTTTTGGAATAGGTATGTTCAACCTGTAGTATTGTCAGTGGGACCAATGGTGTGCTGAAGTATCTTTGATGCATTACAAGGAGCTGTACGGCTCGATCTTCTTTACCATTTCCAGACCTTCTACCTTCCCAACCCAGGACCCCCAGCTTTGGAGTCCATGCCATCGGACTGTGCCAGTCTGACTCATCTCTCAGCTGTGGTCCTTGGATCCCTGACCACTCCTCCTCCTTGCTGTTCTCAGCTCCGGCTGGCTTGCTGTTCCCAGCACAGTCCTGTCATCGTTCCATCATTTGTAGCCATCCCCACCTTCAAATGCCAGCTTGTCTGTGTCTTGACTTCCTCCCCTCCAAGACTGTCCTCTCCCCTCAAGCCACTCTGCAGGCTGACCAGTTCCGCTACCTTTTGCTTCATTTGATCGTTTCCACTTCAGCCATCACCTCCCTTTTGTCTGCTCACCCTCCAGTGCTCCAGCCCCTACAGCCTCAGCCTCTTGCCAGTACTTCCTGTCCCTTGAACCTGCCTGTCCCTACCTCCCCTCCGCTCCTGCTTCTCTTCTCTCCTCCCCTAGCTTGGAGACACTCATTGCCCCTCCCCCATGTCATAGGCACCTGGCAAAATCCCAGCCCTATGGAAGTCCAACCCTTCACCTATTTTGCCCCCATGTCCACACAACAGCTGTGACCTGCACTGAGGTACCTAGCAGCTTTCTGCATTTCCAGTTCAAGAGCACCAGCCTGAGGAGCCTCGTGAACCCCAGCATGTGCCCAGTCCACTCCCTCTCACTGCCTGCTAGAAACAATGGCCCATCTTCCCCTTCTCTGCCCTCAAACCTTCCCCTGCATGCCTCTCTCTCTGTGGATTCCCTGCTGTCTCTTTCCCTGAGACAGGAGAAGCTATCAGTCAAGAGCCCCAACATGCACCGGGTCCTGTGCTCTCTTGCTGTTTCAAGACATTGTTCTAGAAATTCTGCATTAGCATTTTCCCTCACTTCTGCACTTTCTATAGAAATCAAAGTAAAGCCTTCACTTTCCCCTACATCCCTCTCCAGCTACCTCAGCCTCCAGATGTCTCCTCCCGCTGATGACAAAAGTGCTTGCAGGACTATGCTCAGTTTCCTCGGTTCTCCCCCACCTGCCCCCTCTTGAACCTCCCACCACTCGACCCTAGCGGTGCAAGTCAGCAGCGACCCTCGGGACACTACATCCAAAGGGCACCCATCTCTCAGCGTCTTCCTAGGTGCCCACCAGCGGGGTCTGCTGCCGTGGGTCTCACTCCCCCATGGCACATTTTCCTCAGTTGGTTTCTGGGACACTGTTCTCTGCTCTTCCTTCCCCCTCACCAGCCAGCTCCTCATTTGCCCTGTGGTTAAACCTTGCAATGTCCTAGAACTCAGTCTTTCAACCTCTTTTTTCTCCACACTACGTCTCCTAAGTGATTCCACTGAAGGCATTGTATTCATTTCCTGGGATTGTCAGGGGACTTAAAACAACAGAAATGTATTTTCCTACAGTCCTGGAAGCCAGAAGTCTGGAATGAAGGTGTAGGCAGGGCTGTGCTCCCAGGTTCTTGGGAAGAATCCTTCTGTGCCTCTTCCAGCTCCTGGCAGCTCCAGTGTTCCTTTCCATGTCTTGTTGGCCTCACGGCTCCTCTTCCCGCCTGTGTCTTCCTGTGGCCTTCTCTGCGGCCTTCTCTGCATCTCTGTGTCTCAGACCTTCCTCTGCCATTCTCTCATAAAGATACCAGTGGTTAGATTTAGGACCCACCCTAAGTCCAGGGTGGGATTTCATTTTGAGATCTTTAATGAAATCTGGAAAGACTCTATTTCCAAATAAGGCCATATTCTGAGGTCCCGAGTGGTCGTGTGTTCGCGGGGGACATTAGTTAATCCAGCACAACTGTCTAGACTCCGGCCACTCCGAAGCTTCTAGCTCCAGCCCAAACTGCTCCAGCGAGCCCCTACCGGCTCAGCATCTGCCCAAAGATGTGTGTTGGGCATGTCAAACTCAACGCACCTCAGCTCAGTGCCTATTACTCCCTTTTTCAAAACCTGTACCAGCTGCCATCTTCTCCCTTTTGTTGATGGCAGCTCTGTCCTTGGAGTTGTCAGGTCCCAACACTCAAAGTCATTCTTGACTCTCTTCCTCTTACATTGCATATCCAATTCCTCAGCAAGTCTGGGGTTCCACCCTCAAAGTAGATTCACCTTCCTCACTCCTGTACATGGTCACTCTGACCCAACTTGAATACCCACTCAAAGTGAGTAATCTAGGAGCTGGCCGTCTACTCCTGTGCTCAGCTGTGGCTTCCCCCAGCCCAGTGGTCACACAGCAGTCAGAGCAATGCTTTGAGGCATAAATCAGATAACCCCCTCACTCTCAGCCCTCCAGTTCCTTTTGGCCTCACTTGGAATGCAAGGGGAAGCCCCCATAATGGCCATTTGCCTGCGGTGTGTGTCAGTCATGATGTAGATTTGCTTTCAGAAGTTACTCCTTTTCATACATTTTTTATTGTTTTCTTTGTTTGGAAATCTATGTTTCAGGGTTTCATATACTTATCATTAAACTCACCTTGGATTCTTGTTTAAAATCTGCAGGTGTCTAGGTAGGTCCCGCTCCCTGTTAGCAGTCATTAAGGACTAGGGCCCTGAATAAGCCGCAGGGGTCCTGTGGGCTTCGAGGGTCAGGAAACACTGTCATTGAGAAGTTGCTGAACCGAGCGAGTGATCCGTTTTCTAGGTCACACATCTTGCAGGGGAATGCTGCTTTTCCTCATTAGAAAGCTGCAGTGCTGGGAAGGAACTGTACTCCTCTCATTGCTCTAAGTGAGTGAAGCCTAGTAATTGTTTGCCCAAATCACTAGGCATGGACAAATCCTACCTGGTGAGCAAAATGCTTGCCCTTGCTTATTCCTCAGCTTCAGCCCTTGCAGCCACCCCCACCCACTCTTGCCCCCACATCCTTAGGAAAAGGAAAATGCAGGAGCAGCCACAGAGAGCAGATGTCACAGACTTCCCTCGCAAACACACGGTATTTTGAAAATGCACTTCAAAGGGGTTGAAATATAAATAAACATGATAGCAAATCTGTTTCGGGTATACTTGGAATTTCTTAGATCTTGTTACAGATTTCCTTTAAGTTTGTCACGGGACAAATAAGTCAGGGATTGTTTTCGGAGCCCAGGCCTGTCTTTGCACAGGAATTCTTTTCAGAATAACACACGTCAAGTTCTTTAACTTAACACACGTCTGTCTTAGTTGAAATATAACACAGCTGCCTGCTATGTATTTTCTTCTTCTCAGCTATCTGACATAGTGTATATTCATGTGCTGAATTATTATTTTCTGTCTTCCCCCATCAAAAGTAAACTCTGAAGGCAAGGACTGTGTTTAGTGGACCTGCAACTGGGTGGCGCTTGTGGCATACAGGCAGGACAGTGTGTGGTTGGATGGAAGGGGATGTCAGTTCTCGTTAGCTAATGGAGATACCTTGACCTTCAGTCTTTTAATATACTAAGGGTGGCCGGGTTCAGTGACTCATGTCTGTAATCCCAACATTTTGGGAGGCTGAGGCAGGAGGATCACTTGAACCCAGGAGTTCAAGACCAGCCGGGGCAATATAGTGAGACCTCATCTCTACAAAAAAAAAAAAGAAAATAGCTGTGTGTGGCAGTGAGCACCTGTGGTCCCAGTTACTCAGGAGGCTGAGGTGGGAGGATTGCTTAAGTCCTGGAGGTTGAGGCTGCAGTGAGCTGTGATCCTGCCACTGCTCTCCACCCTGGGCATCACAGTGAGAACCTGTCTCAAAAAAAAAAAACAACTCCTACCTTATATATATACTAAGGGAGTAGTCATGGCATAGCATCCTAGTGACATTACAAATAGCAGCCGTATCCCTTTATATTCCTGCCAGCAGTGTGCGAGATTTCCAGTTTCTCCACATCCTCACTAACACTTGTTATTTTCTGGGTTTTGATAATATCCATCTTCAGGGTAGTACAGTGAATTTCGAAATATCCATCCCAATGACATAGTCCAGTGAGTTTTTGCAAGAGAAAGTAAACGGGTATTCATTGACAAACTTTTCTTCCTGTTTTCTAGAGAAGGTAATTCTGTTTCGTGGACACTTAATGATTTAAATATGAGTATTTGGTGAAGCTGTCATTTTGGAAATCATCTCTCCCCAAGGCATTGCGGGTCCTTGCATGCTGATGGATTGACTAGATTTTGAGGAGTCACAGAAATCTCCACCAGCCCTAAACTTGGATATGCCAAACACTGCCTCATCTTTTAGCTATGAAGGTAGTCTACAGACTGCAAGCTTTAACTTGACTGTTTGTTATGATTATTATTATTTTAGAGACAGGACCTCTTTCTGTTGTCCTAGGCTGGAGAGCAGTGGAGGTGATCATAGCTCACTGTAGCCTCAAACTCATAGGCTCAGGCAATCCTCCTGCCTTAGCTTCCTAAGTAGCTGGGACTACAAGCATGTGCCACTACACTCGGCTAATTTGTAATTTTTTTGTAGACATGGGGTCTTGTTATGTTGTCCAGGCTGTTCTGAACTCAAGAGATCTTTCCTGCATGTCCTCATAAAGCATTGGGGTTACAGGTGGGAGCTGCCATATTCAGCCTAAGTTGACCACTTTTTAAATTATCTCGTTTTCTTATTTCTTTTTGCCTCCTTTTTTTCCACTGCCAACTTGGTGAGCATTGTATTTTTAGAATAGAATAAAAAGAATCTTTTCTTGCCAGGTGCAGTGGCTTATGCCTGTAATTTCAGCACTTTGGGAGGCCAAGGCAGGCAGATCGCCTGAGATCAGGAGTTTGAGACCACACTGGGGAACATGATGAAACCCCGTCTCTACTAAAATACAAAAAATTAGCTGGGTGTGGTAGCGCGTAGGTCCCAACTACTGGGGAGGCTGAGGCACAAGAATTGCTTAAGCCCCAGAGGCAGAGGTTACAGTGAGCCAAAATCGGATCAGGCCACTGCACTTCAGCTTGGGCTACAGAGTGAGACTTCATCTAAAAAATAACAAAATTATATATATATATATATATATATATATGTATTCTGTTTATTTTTTTTTATTTTTTTATTTTCAGACAGAGTCTCACTCTGTTGCCCAGGCTGGAGTGCAGTGGTACAATCTTGTCTTGCAACCTCCGCCTCCTGGGTTCAAGCCGCAGCTGCCTGAATAGCTGGGGTTATGGGTGCCTGCCACCACACCTAGCTAAGTTTTGTATTTTAGTGGAGACAGGGTTTCACCGCATTGGCCCTCGAACTTCTAGCCTCAGGTGATCCACCCACCTCAGCCTCCCAAAGTGCTGGGATTACAGGCATGAGCTACCATGGCCGGCTCAAATCTTTCTTTTTAAAGGAAGGAACCAGTGTGGATGAATGCTTAAGAGCACAGACTCTTAAGCCTGGACCAGCCAGGCTCAGGTTGGAATTCTGACCTTTCTAGGGAAATTGTAACCTCTCCAAGACTCAGCTTCATCCTTATTACTATGAATAGAACCTACTTTATGGGCTTGTTTTAATGATTAACATGCCTAGCAAGTGCCTGGGCAAGTAGTAGCTAATACATGGTAGCTATCATCATCATCATCAAAGTATAGATTTCACTATTTCTTAGCAGTTATACTTGGAAGAGGAGACTATTATGAAAACCAAATAAAGCTAAAATAAAATTTCCAAGAAATTTTGATCCCAAAAATGTAGAGTACAAACAATAATGCATGAGCTCTCTGCTACATCCCTTTCCTCCATCCAAATTATGGATTGAAGATTAGAGGGATCTAGTGTTGGGGAATCAATGAATATTAACAAGTAGAAAAGTGTTTCTGTGACAACTGTTGAGAGGTATAAAACAAATGCTGTCATATTTGCAATACAGACAAGATGTGTTCTTAAACTTTCTTTTAGCTAACTCCCTGGTGTGTGTGTGTTTACATTCTATTTTCTGTTGCTATTAAATGGTCTTTTTAGGTCAGTTTTGGATTGACTCCAGGGGCTTCCTGTTACAAAAAATCCTTTGGAGAGACTGTAGGTTTTACTCAATTGCTACTTATTTTTCAGTTCCAACTTATTAATATTGTTATTTTATAGGTTTTCTAGGGCTTTTGAACATCATTAATCATGTGAATTCTTTTTCTCAAGCATAGGAAGACAATACATCCTTAGAGAGTAAGGCAAACAGTGCCTACTAAAACAGGTAAAGCACCAGGAAAATCAGATCTTCATTTTTCCTACTTTTTGACAGGTTTCTCATTTAATTTTTCTCACTGCTTGTCTAGATGACAAATGTTTTCCAGGCAGCCGGTTCTAAGATAGGTTGCATTTTCAGTTCCAGTTTCTCATTTAAGCTGGAATTTCCTGGGGGTAGATTTTAGCTTTGCTTGAGAGATCACATTCAGCCCCTCAGTAAGGTTCCTTTGATCCCTTTTTTCCCTCAGTCATCTGACAGAAATGGGGGTTCTTCTCATTAAAGTGGGGGGGAAAAAAAAAAAACCTCACCGAACAAGATAGCCTTGCTTGTCTTTGCCAATTTCTCAAAAAGCAATAGTAATTAGGATGAACAGAAGAGCACTAAAGCAAGATTTCCAGAGTGAGGTCATCCACACAACACTTCATTATTTGTCCAAAGCATTGCTCATGTTCTCTGGTGGTAGCAGCCGGGTATGTGTGCTGAGCAAACAGTCTACAGGGCACATGCCCAGCAAGGCTGGTGATGGCTCAGAGCCTGCGCCTCGGGTGGGAGAGAGCTTGCTGGAAGCCGGTTTCACTGTGTGGGGTGCTGGGGTTGACAGATTTCTCACTGGGCCTTTGAGAAAAGCAGGAAAAGATGAATGACCTGGATGGTCATCACTAGGAAGCTACTAGGCAGGGGCATTATTTGAGCTCTGCTTGGGTTTGTAAAACATAATTGAGATTTCCCTCTCCATCAAATCTGCATAAAAGAAGTCCATCTGATATATTACCTAGGGCCTTGGTGGTTAGGAATTTCCCATTTCTGTCATGGCCACAGGCAACCCCCTTCTCAGTGGGTGTGTTTGATGACACAAAGCCACAGTCCTTCATGAGGGAGAGCCCAGTTGCCTTTTCTCGAGGCGGTCCAGGCAGGTGCATGTGGATGGGGCTTGTTGAGCCTACTCACATGGGCACTCCCCATTCAGGAAATAGCAACTTGGACTTTCTGCTTTAACATTGTTAGAGGAGAGGGAATTTAAATGAGTGCATTCCACTCAAATGTTTTCTAAAACTTTGGTCTGATTTAACCAGACCAAAAACTATCTGAGATAGGTCTCAATCAATTTAGAGGTTTATTTTGCCAAGGTTGAGGACCATGGCTCATGACACAGCCACCAGAGATCCTAGGAACATGTGTCCAGGGTGGCTGGGATACAGCTTGATCTTACACATTTTAGGGAGACAGAGGTTATAAGCAAAGACATAAATCAGTACACATAAGGTGTACATTGGTTCAGCCCAGGAAGGCGGGACGTCTTGAAGCTGGCAGGGGAGGCTGCCAGGCCTTAGGTGGATTCAAAAATCTCCTGATTAGCCAGGCACAGTGGCTCATGCCTGTAATCCCAGTACTTCGGGAGGCTGAGGTGGGTGGATCACCTGAGGTCAGGAGTTTGAGACCAGCCTGGCCAACGTGGCAAAACACTGTCTCTACTAAAAATATAAAAATTAGCCAGGCATGGTGGTGGGCAACTGTAATCCCAGCTACTCAGGAGGCTGAGACAGGAGAATCTCTTGAACCCAGGAGGTGGAGGTTGCAGTGAGCTGAGACCGTGCCACTGCGCTCCAGCCTGGGTGATAGAGCGAGACTCTGCCTCAAAAAAAAAAAAAAAAAAAAAATTCCTAGTTGTCCATTGGTTGGAGGAGTTAAGCTTTGTCTGAAGAGTTGTAGTAAGCTTGGGTTAAGGTATAGGAAGTGGTGATTGTAGAAGCAAAGGTTCTTGTTATGTAGATGAAGCCTTCAGGTAGCAGACCTCAGAGAGAACAGATGTGAATGTCTCTTATGGGACCTTAAAAGATGTCAGTTAAATCTCTCCTGGATCAGGAAAAGACCTGGAAAGGGAATGGGATTCTCTACAGAGTATGAATTTCCCCCGTAAGTGATGACTTTGCAGGGCCATTTTAAAATATGTCAAAGAAATATATATTAAGGTAAAATAATTTGATCTTCTTTAGAACCTGTTATCTGTCATGTGATGATATACTGAAGTCTGGTTGGAATTTAGTGTCTTATTGCTACAAAGAGTCTGTTCTATCAGTCTCAGGATCTCTATTTTCATGTAAATGCTGGTCATTGATGTCTACATTCCAAAAGGAAGAAGGGCACAATGAGTCATGTCCAATTCCCCCTTCTCATCATGGCCTGAACTAGTTTTTCAGGTTTCTTTGAAATCCCCTGGGCCAAAAGGAGGATCTACCCAGTTGGTTTAAGAGGCTTAGAGTTTTAATTTTGGTTTACATATTTTGAACATCGTACCCTGGGGAAAAGTTATTTGCAAAGTAAATAGGACTCTGAATTTTGTATTCTGTCCCCACCCTGCCCAGCATAAGTGTTTGTCTATGTAAGTGTGTCTGTGTGTGTGTGAAATCATACTAGAGATATGAATATACCAACAAATAGAGACACGCTGGCAGCACTACCATGTCGACTTAAGCAACTGTGTCCCTAGTGACCTCTGAGATGCTGATTGGGGTCTGAGGTCTATCCCTGTTCCCACTCTGCCACCAACTCTGACAGCTGGGTTGCCTCCACCTGGAGGAAGTGGCACCTTTTCTCACCTGCTGTGGCCCCAAGGGTGTCTCTGTTGAAGGGTTGACACTTCCTGTTTCACACCAGCAGTAGGGGAGAAAGTCCTGCCCCTTTGGGGTCAGAACGTTGGGTAAGACCTTACTTCTCTCTTTCTCTGGTCCACGTGTGCCTCTAGCTGCCTCAAAGACCTGACTTGTGGAAGGCATCCGTTCAGCTGATTGGCAGTGGAGGAAGAGGCAGACACTTGGTTATTAACTCCTTTTCTTCTCATTGTACATTAGAAAGGCCATTCTGGATGACTGGAAACCTATCTATCCAGCCAAACAAGATAAGGCTGCCTGTTAACTCAGTAAACATTATTATTAATATGTTCTGTGTACCTAGACTTTTCATTGTGTACAAGATACCAAGAATTTCACCAGACCCCCCCACCCCCAGGATTTGCTCTCTGACCCAGTAGTTCTGTGCCTCCTCCCAGGACAGCAATGGTCTCAGCATGGTCTTCTGTGTCATTTGCTTCAGGCACAGGCATTTTCAGGAAATAGTTGCCTTGCTCCACACTCAGAGTTTTGGTCATAGTGCACCCCCACAGGCTCCCTTATCCCTGTGCTCAGTAAACTGCTTTTTAAAAATGAAAATGAAAAACACAGAAACAGCAAAGGTAGAAAATACCATCATATGTTTTCACTGAAGGCAAAAAAAGGAACTAAAAAATGTGCGTTGGCCATGCTATTTGAGCCAAAGAGCATGCGAAACATCAGCACATCTCAGCTTAAGTCAAGGGTACGGAAACCTCACTGACATCGTCTCTTTACATGATTAGTCTCATTCTTGGTAATGGGGATGCTTTTTATTTCAGATTTCCAGTAGCTTCACACATCAACTTTCTAAGACAGTTAGACATCAGCACCAGATGAAAGAGGCAGTTTAAATTAGTTCTTTGGTGTCAGCAGGTGGTTCAGAAAGTTGGGATTTTCTTGTCTTTGTTCACCCCTGGGCCTGACCTTATGATGAAGAGAATCACATAGCCTAGGATGAAGAGAATCTCCTCATTTGGTTTAGAACCAAAAGATTGTATCGGTTTCCCAAGCCCTGTGAGTAATAGCTGCAGGCCCAGAGCCATGATAGGGAGGGAGAGGAGCTGGGGCCTGACACTGTATCCCCTGCCTCCAAGCCATGAGGCCCACAGAGTCCTGACCTAAGTTGCAGGAAAAATAAGCTCGAACCATGTGTTCCAAACTGTTGATGGGCTAGGAATTCTTCCAAGGTGTTTCGAGAACCTTCCTCACCTGCCCCTTCCCTCACCTCATCTCCACATGGAGCTTCCTCCTCCTTGGCCTAGGCTCCTTATGCTGGCTCTACATATCTTAATCCTTCTTTCATTAAGTTGAGTTGCATTCGGACTTTCTCTCCAACCATTACGAGGGTAACAGTCCACCTCTGAGGTTGCTCAAAGGCAACATGTTGAGACTAAGATTTTATTGCAATCCTAAAATAGCTTAAGCTTTCAAGCCTATGATCTAGTGCTATGCTTCTCAAACTCTAAGCTCTGGAGGCTGGGAAATCCAAGATCAAGGCACCAGTAGATACAGTGCCTGGCAAGGTAATTCTTTCTGTGTCCTTACATGGAAGAAGGTGGAAGGGCAAAAAAATGGTCAAACTCTGTGTGAAGCCTCTTTTATAAGGGCCTTAATCTAATTCATAAGGGAGGATCTCTCATGACCCAATCACCTCCTAAAGGCTCCACCTGATAATGCGATTGCATTGGAGATTAAGTTTCAACATGAATTTGGAGGGACACGTTCAGACCATAGCATCATGCATTTGCAGTCGGAGTAAGATTACCCCCAAGGGAGCAAAAGTTGATCCCTTTGGGGGTGAGAAAATCTTAGATATTACAATAGTTTGTGGCCCTCCAAAGTTCATACCTACCTAATACAATCTTCTTTCCTCATACTTAATTTCTCCTGTTAAGGATGCCTTAACTTAAAATTTTAATTTTAATTCAGTAATTCTTCCTGGAGGAATGATAATGGAAAAAAAGTTTGAGAAACAATGTTCTAGACAGAGACAACCTAAACAAAGCTTTGCATGTACTTCCTGAAATGGGAACCAGAACTTGGCCTGGGGAGAGCTTGTGATTCCCTTTCTGAGGGGTGAAATTTGGACTTAACAGCAATGAGAGGAAACCTCGGAAGTCTCTTTTTATCTTCTCAGAGAAGAAGTACTTTCTCAATGAAGTCTTTGGGTTCCAGAAGCACTTAGTTAACTCTTGGTACTGAGCTCTCTTGTGGGTCTGACATTCTGGAGTGTGGTGTTAGGAACGTGGACTTGGAGGTCAGACACACCTGGTGTAAATGGGAGCATTCCCCTTCAATCTGTGGCTTTCAACTGGTTCTTTAATGTCTCAAAGCCTCATTTGCATCTGTACAATGGAAGTAAAACCTACCTGGTCAATTTGCTATTAAGATGAAACATGAATTGAGTGTAAAGGATGTGAAGCAGTGTTTGGTGTTCAATTAGTGGGGGGGAAATGGTGGTTATCAATATCCATCTACCTACCCACCTACGTATCATCGTCATCTTAGTAAAATGTCTGTGGGCAAAAAACAACCAAACAGCCTTCTGAATCAAACACATCCTCTTCTCATCAAGCATGACCAACTCTATGTAACTCCCACAGAAGTCAGGCTTTCCAACCTGCTGGAACAATAGGAAGTGGGAGTCCCTGGGGACAGCTGAGCCTTGGTTTATATATTTATGTGACAGCTCTTTCTGCAGTGCTGAACGCTACATGGCCCTGGAAGAGGAAGAAGGTATTCCATGAAAAGTTGACCCTACATTCAATTAGCCAAAGGAGTCTCCGATTTCTTCCTGCTGTTTGAAATAGAGCTGGATTTACTTTAGCTGTAGTAAATAGACCGACTTCAACAACAACAATTAAGGTTTTTAAAAAAAGAAACCAAGGAAGAACAATACACAAAGACCAGGGAAAGAATAAAGAGAATGAATTAATTTTATGTAAGAGGAGAGTTGTGATATTTATGATCTGAAAAGCAAATCATATCTGAGAGCTTTTATTTTGCTCCCATATTCATTATTTATTCTACTTGGCTAATGCTATTGTTTCTAATCTTACTTTGGTGAAAGCTTTTATTACCGTTTAGAATCTGAGCTCCTTAAAGCACTCTGGCATGGAAAAGAAGGCCAAAATACACTAGGCTTGTTGCAAGTCTGTTATTATTTCTGAGAATCATTTTTTAAAAAGCACTCAGATTTATGCAAATACGGGATGTGAGTAGGTGTGACAAAAGCCTTACTAACAAGTCCCTGGAGTGCTTTTTGTAATGAGTTGATCATCAAAATCTGTTTCCGAGAAGGAGAGCCATGTGTGTCCTTGCTGCTGTGTGGGAGGCTGGGTCCCTGCCACCGCACCCACCTGTGTGGCCAATCAACAGCCTTGGGAGAGGGGCCAGCACAAGGTTCCTGGTTGCTACTGTCAACTGCGGTTTCAGGCCCAATTTGGGACTTCAGCCAGCTTTGGCTTCTTTGGGTTCTTGGCCTAGTTTATATATAATTATTGGAATGTTAGGTAGATAAGTGTCTAAGAACTAAGAATTTTTAAAGGCTGCACTACCACGGAGTGGAGTCAGGAGGCTGGGACAGAGTCAGCTGTGACTGCTCAATTGCTGCTGTCTCATCTGGGCTCCCATAACCAACTCTGGTCTGTTTGAGCCAGGCATGGTGGCTCTATCGCCAAAAGCCTACTTGGTTATAATCATACACTCGTTTCTTTCACACATGCTCAGCCTGATCTTCGCTCTCCACTTTTCCCATTGTTACTGGCTCTTTCTAACAAGTCTTGTTGAACTTGGGTTACCAGCAGAGAAAAGGAAACAGAGGCAGGGCTCCTCTCTCCCAGCCGCCACCAAAATTGCCACCCTGTGTCATCCATTTCAGTAGTGCCCACTCTAGAAGGAGCTATCCTGAACTTCCTGACGCCCTCACCATGCCACTCCCTGCTGTTTCTGGGCAGCAGAGGCTTCCCAGAGCAAGTCAGACTCAGAGGAGCTCTGCCCTTACCAGATTGTCACCACTGCCCACCTTCTGTTGACTTCCCAAAGAGGCTGTTTGAATCTTTTCCAGGGTCAGGTAAAAGTTGTGCATCTCCCCAGTGCTCAGAGTTTGTGACAGTTGGGAGAAAGGCAGGGGACACGAGGTCACTACTCTCCTAACCTGCCCTGTCCTTTTCCTGCTATCCGTGTGGTTTCTGCTCTGCTCAGCCCCTGTCCTACTTCTCAAGTTCCTCATGAAATCAAGCCTCCTGCTGTGCTCAGTGCCGGGATGCGGGAATGCGCATGCCCTACACCTTCCTTGGATTCATGTTCCTGCAGAAATTGTGGACAAGTAGTCAGGTGAGGAGCAGGGAGCCCTGGGGGCGCACGCACACCTGGCAGGAGAGGGTGTGCCAGGCATGGCTTCTGGGAGAAGTGAAATCTCAGCTGAGACAGGCAGACTGCTTAGATCGGGTGAAAGGGGCAGGGAGGGAATGAACGTTCCACACAGAGGCAGGGGGTGTAGAAGCACAAAGGAGGGGGTCATGGTGAGGAAGTGGAAGGTTGAGCGGGGGCCGGGTCATACAGGGCCTTGGCAGCAGTGCAAAGGAGCTTGGACCACATTCTTTGTTTCCACTCAGAAGTGAAATACTGGACTGAACAGTCTTTGAGACGGATGTAGGCCACGCTGATTATTTTACTTGAGATTTTTGTGACCATGAGAATGTCATCTGCCAAATCCCTGCAGTAGTGGGCTAACAAGATAGTATTCTGGTCATACAAAAACCCCAGTCCATTTCCCTAAGGACTTACTTTGTCTCTGATAAGAGGTTTGGTGACAAGTTTGAAGGTTCCAATGTGTACAAGTGAGAATAGAAAAGATAGTTTCAGCCCTGGAGGTGTTTATCGACTGGCCAACATGACAACACTGAGAGCATTAAACAGCATAAAAATAATGACAAAGCTATGATCAGCAGCTGCAGATGGTTTTTGTACACATTGACCATCTAGGGCAAGTAAAGGGGAGTTCAGGGAAGGCCCACGGGGCAGAAGGTGAGGCCAGGGATTGGCCTAGAGGGGAAGGAAAGGCAGACCCAGTACTAAGGAGCTAATCTTTTGCTAAGCAACGTGGTCTGAACTGGCTGCCTGAATTGCTTGATAACCAGGGATGCTGTTGCAGATGACTGGGGAAAGTCAGATCCTCCAAGCTGAGCCATCTGCAATTCAAGGTAGAATCTGGCAGAATACATTCATTCCTGTGTGAAAAGTTCGAATCAGAGTTTTCTCTAACTGCTTACCAGATACACTCCTACTTGGCTTTCTTTCCTTCTTGCCCTTTTTCTTGCTTCTTACTTCCCTCCCTTCCTTCTCTCTCCTTTCTTATTTCCTTCCTTCATTTCCTTGTTCCTTCCTTCTTTCCTTGCTTGCTTTCTTCCATCCTTCCTTCCCTGCTTCCTTTACTTTATTCCTTTCTTCTCCTTAACATTATAATTTGGTAATGTCTTCCTTAAAAACCTGACTTTGGAACGATACTACACTTTCTATTCAGCAACGAGTAGTAGTTTTGCCTCCCTATGTTATTGTTGTGTTTAAATCCTGGATGCTTTCCTGCTGTCATACTTTGTCATGAGAGTGAATCTTGCTGGGCATGGTGGCTCATGCCTGTAATTTCAGCACTTTGGGAGGCTGAGGCGAGTAGATCACCTGAGGCCAGGAGTTCGAGACCAGTCTGGTGAAACCCCATCTCTATTAAAAATACAAAAATTAGCCAGGTGTGGTGGCACATGCCTGTAATCCCAGCTACTCGGGAGGCTGAGTCAGGAGAATTACTTGAACCTAGGAAGCTGGAGGTTGCAGTGAGTTGATATACCGTGACTGCACTCCAGCCTGGGGGACACAGTGAGACGGTCTCAAAAAAAAAAAAAAAAAGAGCGAATCTTTGTGATTATCCTGGAGGGAATACGCAGAGAGAACTTGGAGAACCAGTTCCATGGGCTGTTGATTAACCTGACAGAAAGGACATCCTGTTCTTGATAACTTAATAATTTATTTGTATTAGCATGTCACTTTCTCCAACTCTATTTTTAGAGTCGGTTCAGGCTGCCATAATAAAATTCCATAGACTGGGTGGCTTAAACAAGAGACATTTATTTCCCACAGTTCTGGGAGCAAGGAAAGCCCTGGCAGGTTTCGTGTCTGATGAGGGGCCATTTCCTGGTTCATAGATGGCACCATATAGCTGTGTCCTCACATGGTGGAAGGGGCAAGGCAGCTCTCTGGGGTCTCTTTTGCAAGGGCACTAATGCCATTTGTGAGGGCTTCACTATCATGATCTAATCACCTGCCAGGGCCTTACCTCCTAATAACTATTGCCCCGGGGTCAGGATTGCAACATTTGAACTTTGGGGTAGGGGGCAGGGAATGGGACACAAACATTCAGACTGTACTATCAGTTTTCTGATTTGAAAAACTGGCGCCGGGCGCAGTGGCTCAAGCCTGTAATCCCAGCATTTTGGGAGGCCGAGACGGGCAGATCACGAGGTCAGGAGATCGAGACCATCCCGGCTAACACGGTGAAACCCCGTCTCTACTAAAAAAATACAAAAAATTAGCCGGGCGAGGTGACGGGCGCCTGTAGTCCCAGCTACTCGGGAGGCTGAGGCGAAAGAATGGCCTAAACCTGGGAGGCGGAGCTTGCAGTGAGCTGAGATCCGGCCACTGCACTCCAGCCTGGGCGACAGAGCGAAACTCCGTCTCAAAAAAACAAACAAACAAACAAACAAACAAAAAAACTGGCATAATGACATCTATATATCTACATGGATGAATTTAGCAGGGTCTTAAAAAGATTCTTCACACATTAGAAAATGTTAAGACTTGTTGCTAAGTTTTTTTTTTTTTTTAAGGATGACCGTTATTGGAGATTTGGCGGGAGTGGTCATTTATTTTAGAAAGGGCTCAAATGGTGATTGCCATTACCATAAAAAGATTTCAGGAATTCATAAGTTTTCTGGTTTTCCTTGATGGCCCTTTCCAGTCACCTACCCTACATATGAAAATGAGAGCCTATTTCTGTTTTCAGATTGCAGAGGGAATGGCGTACATCGAGCGGAAGAACTACATTCACCGGGACCTGCGAGCAGCTAATGTCCTCGTCTCCGAGTCACTCATGTGCAAAATTGCAGATTTTGGCCTTGCTAGAGTAATTGAAGATAATGAGTACACAGCAAGGGAAGGTATGTTCCAGTAACGATCTTTAGATGTTTTATTATTGTGTTTTATTTTGTTTCTGTCTGTTTTTGACAAAGCAATTGCAATAGTCATCATTAAGAAAAACTTGTTTGGTACAACATTTAAGCTGTACCATAATTGTCTGCTTATGGTTCTATTCTAATAGTTTCTAGAAGGTACTCTCTTGAATAACTCCACATGATACTTTTGTTAGGCTTACAAATGCTATCAGTTGTATTTCAGTTAAGCAATGCAAAACACAAATAGATTCAGCAAGATCAAGATTCTTGTTTATTTTACATTGTTAAAGTTTTCACTCAAAGAATGAATATATGGGGCTGTGGAGAAAATACTTATAACATTAATTATATGTTCTTTATTCCAGCCTTTTAATTACAAATTAAAACATGAACATTATCATACACACAGAACTAAATATAATGCAAAAAATCTACTTCTTTATTTTCCCACATTCTGTATTATATATGGGAATCAAAAATGCACAGAGAGGCCTAAGTTCCCCAGCCTGTGGCACACTGTCCGGGGGCCGAGCACGGTCGGAACTGCACAGGCCTTTCTTGGGCTAGGATTGCCCATGTGGTTATGACTGAGGATTCTTATGCTCTCACCCATGAGAGCTGAGCCAATATTTTTGCAGTGCTCACTCTCTTCTGGAAGAAACAAGCACTTTCTTGAAATTCCTAAACATTGCTGAACAAGGATTATTATTATTTTATTTTATTTTTTTGAGACAGAGTTTCACTCTTGTTGCCCGGGCTGGAGTGCAATGGTGTGATCTCGGCTCACTGCAACCTCTGCATCCTGGGTTCAAGGGATTCTTCTGCCTCAGCTTTCCGAGTAGCTGGGATTACAGGTGTGCACCACCACATCTGGATAATTTTGTATTTTCAGTGGGGGGAGGTTTCCATGTTGGTCAGGCTGGTCTTGAACTCCCGACCTCAGGTGATCCACCTGCCTCAGCCTCCCAAGTGCTGGGATTACAAGTGTGAGCCACTGCACCCGGCAAGGTTATTATTTTTTTTTAATGACATGTTTGTTATTTCTGGAAGAGGTAATAAGCAGATTGATTTGATTTGTTGAACATCTGCTTCCATCATGTGTAGGATGGTTCCCCTTCTGCCTCAAGCATATGTTCTTGAACGTGGATTAACTTATCCTTGACCTTAACGATTATCTCTAGCAAAAAGGCAGGCAAAGGAGAATGATCTAAAGAAAAGGAGTTAAAAAAATAATAGCTAAGGCCAGGTGCGGTGACTCACGCCTGTAATCCCAGCACTTTAGGAGGCCGAGACCGGCGGATCACGAGGTCAGGAGATCGAGGCCATCCTGGCTAATACGGTGAAACCCCGTCTCTACTAGAAATACAAATAATTAGCCGGGTGTGATGGTGGGCACCTGTAGTCCCAACTACTTGGTCAGCTGAGGCAGGAGAATGGCATGAACCTGGAGGCAGAGCTTGCAGTGAGCAGAGATTGCTCTACTGCACTCCAGCCTGGGCGACAGAGCGAGCCTCCATCTCAAAAAATAAAAATAAAAAATAATAATAGCTAAAATGTATTGAGCATTTATGATGTGTAAATGGGCTTTTCATACATTATTTCATTTATCTTTACAATAATCCCATATGATAGATGTTAATATTATCATCACTATTCCCACCTTACAGAGGAGGAAACAGAGAGATTCTGCAACTTTTTGAGGTCCAACAGTAAGTGACAGAGCTAAGATTCAAAGCCAGGAAATCTAACTTCAAAGTATCTGAACTAGAATTGATTACACTGGTTTTATTGAATTTAACAAGCTGAGAGTTTCACAAAAATAACTGTTCTCAGGCAAAGACCATGGCTCAGTGCAGAGCGCATGTTCTAGATCTAACAGCATCCTCTTCCTGGCATATCTCAGGATGACAATAATGATGCTTACCTTCATTGGTAAGTACCATTCATTGGTACCTTCATTACCATACTTGATTGGTGTTTACACTGTGCCAAGCCCACAGATCAACCCATTTAATCCTCACAGAAACCTAGGAAGGTTTTGTTGTTTCCTCAGTTTACACATGGGAGCACCAAAGCTGCACAAAGACAGCAAGTGACTTGCCAGGATCACACCAAGCAGAAAACAGCAGATACGGGATTCAAACCAGGGCTGTGGGGTGCCCAAGCCAAGCTCCAGCCATGGTCCTGCCTGCTGTCTCTGCACACTGCTGCTCCAGGCAGGCAGGGGGTAATGCAGAAGTATGTGTCATTGCCTCGCATACAACAGACACCCAGGAGATTCTCTACTGTCCTTACTGTTCTTACTCCAATTTCTAATTTGTGTTGGGGACCAAAAAAATTTTAAGCAAAGGCATAATAAAGGCAAAAAAAATTTTTTAAGTGGTAGGTAGAAGCCCCTAGCCTCCCAGGGTGCCAGAGTAACAGCCTGTGCCTGAGTCCCTGCCTTCCTCAAGGGGACCCTGCATGCCCCCTTGGGCTGGGTCTGCCTGTCCCCGGTCTGTTGGCCTCACCAGCTCCTTGTGAGAAATGTAGTTTCATCACGAGCTCATTCTGTATTTTATACTATGTGTATGTGTTACTTATTCAAAATAAATAATTGAAAGTTTAAAAAAAGGAAATCAAAAGAAGAAAGAATGGTCTGGGTGCAGTGGCTCACACCTGTAATCCCAACACTTTGGGAGGTCAAGGCGTGCGGATCAACTGAGGTCAGGAGTTGAAGACCAGCCTGGCCAACATGGTGAAACCCCGTCTCTACTAAAAATACAAAAACTAGCTGGCCGTGGTGGCAGGTGCCTGTAACCCCAGCTACTTGGGACACTAAGGCAGGAGCATTGCTTGAACCTAGGAGGTGGAGGTTGCAGTGAGCCGAGATCACACCATTATATTCCAGCCTGGGTGACAAGAGTGAAACGCCACCTCAAAAAAAAAAAAAAAGAAAAAGAAAAAGAAAAGAAAGTGTGGGGTCACATGTTCATGACTTTTTTGTTTACGCTTAAATACCCAAGTAAGAACCACATATCTTCTTCCTTAGGTGCTAAGTTCCCTATTAAGTGGACGGCTCCAGAAGCAATCAACTTTGGATGTTTCACTATTAAGTCTGATGTGTGGTCCTTTGGAATCCTCCTATATGAAATCGTCACCTATGGGAAAATTCCCTACCCAGGTATGGTTTACTTAGCTATTTACAATCAAGCGGTATAAATGAGAAACAGTCAGGTTGCATGAAGGCATTAAAAAGTAATAATAACTTCATCTACCCGATAGCAAAGAATAAGCGCTTTGAGCCAGAACTTGATTGTCATGGGCCGGGAGTAGTGGCTCACACCTGTAATCCCAGCACTTTGGGAGGCCAAGGCAGGCGGATCACCTGAGTTCAGGAGTCTGAGACCAGCCTGACCAACATGGAGAAACCCCGTCTCTACTAAAAGTACAAAATTAGCCAGGCATGGTGGCGCACGCCTGTAATCCCAGCTACTCGGGAGGCTGAGGCAGGAGAAATGCTTGAACCCGGGAGGTGGAGATTGTAGTGAGCTGAGATCGTGCCATTGTACTCCAGCCTTGGCAATAGAGTGAGACTCCGTCTCAAAAAAAAAAAAAGACTTGATTTTTATTTCCACTATCTTTAGCATAAATTGTTCTAAAAGTGCTTAGACACTTCTTTGCCTTCTTATTTTATTGAGTGTGTGTTCTTTTTCTGCACTGATTAATTCCACCACATACTAGAATATTCCCGGGATGGTTGTTGGTATTGAGATGAGGATGGATAGACACAGAGGCTCCTCCAAGGCAGTCCCCCTGACGGAGGAGGAAACCCACGTGGAGACGAGGATTTCCAATGCTTCACAGTTGGTTTTGTAATAAGTGCCCTGGAGTCTCTCTCTCTTCAGGAAATAACCACCTTTGTTTATCAGTGCGAGGCCCTTCTGCTCTTTAACATACTGGTATCAGTGAGGGCATCATTCAGTATTTATTTCCAGATTCCTAACACCTGAAGCCTGCAGAGCCAGATTCTGTCCATCCCTCCCTTTTTCCATGGTCTGTGCTGGCATGGTTAAGAAGAGGGATTTCGGCCAGGTGCGGTGGCACACACCTGTAATCCCAGCACTTTGGAAGGCCGAGATGGGTGAATCATGAGGTCAGGAGTTCGAGACCAGCCTGGCCAACATGGTGAAACCCCGTCACTACTAAAAATACAAAAAATCAGCTGGGCGTAGTGTTGGGCACCTGTAACCCCAGCTACTCAGGAGACTGAGTCAGGAGAATCACTTGAACCCGGGAGGCCAAGGTTGCAGTGAGCTGCGATCACTGTCTGCCCTGGCGACAGAGTAAGACGCCGTTTCAAAAAAAAATAAAAAACAAAAAAACCAAGAAGAGGGATTTCTCCCAGAGCTTTCATATTTTCATTCATGTTTGACTATTAACAAAATATTTGCATGAGGGGAATTTAAAATTAAGTTTTTAATATTTAAATCATTCTCCTATTCAAAAAATATTTGAGTATGCTAGGCACTCTCAGCTGCTAGGATGCCGTGGTATCTGCCCATGTCCTTCAGAGTGAATGTTGTAGTGGGGAGAGACTGATGGTTGTCAAACACACAGCAGCCTGTAGGATGGTGAGAGTGGTGTGGAGCCTGCATGGAATAGCTTAGGGATTGGCAAGTACTCACAGAAGGGGGTAGGGAGCTGCTGGTTTTATTCCATGGTCCTGGCAGCAGCAGGGACTCAGAGATGTGAGGGAGGGAGCCTTGGGCTCTCTGAGGTCTGCATGTCCCCATGGGGAGAGCAGCCAGAGCATGGACTTGACCAACAGGAGCAGGAGGCCGGCATGGTTTGGGCCTCTGTGAGTATTAGATGGATGGATGGGTGAATGAATGAATGAATGAATGACTCACCTAGGCCATTTGATCTCTAGACAGTCAATGGATGAGAAAGCAGAAGGCTATGGAGCTGAGGGTTAGAGTGGCTCATGGAGAGACTTAGTGGCCATGTAAGAGCAGCCCCTCTTACTCTGCTGAGATGCAAGCCAGGCAAGGCTTTTAGACAAAGCAACCACACAGTCTGCATGCTCCCGTCACTACTGCTGCATGTGGGGATGAGCCACAGAGAAACTGGGGCAGGGACCAGCTGGCAGCTGAAAGCCTTTAGGTGGTGTCTGCCTGCACAGTGGACCGGCTGTCCCAGGAAATCCCTTTAGTGCCAGCATTTCATCTTCCAGCTGCTCTAGACACTGAGGTTAATGAATTAATATTGCTGCAAAATAGGAAACATATTTCTAATCAGCCCTGATGTCTGATGTTACATATCTCTATCTCCATCTATGCCTACATCTCTTTCTATAATCTGCCTGTAGAGAAAGATTATATAGTCAGATTAGGTATATAATCTGACACCTGATAAAATAAGCGTATAATCTCATAAAAGAATGTTCTGTGATATGTGTGGTGTGCTGCATGTGACGTGCCGCCATGGCCCCTGAGGCTTGAGAAGGTGATTGAACCCCTCGCTGGTGGCAAAGCTGCTCTGAGCCCCAGATCCGTGTGCCTCTCAAGACCCCTCAGCTGATGTGAGCAATGCCCAGGATTTGGAAATATTTGGGGTGAAAAGTCATTTTTAAAAAAAAGGACCAGCCAGGCAGGCGGCTCACACGTGTAATCCTAGCATTTTGGGAGGCTAAGGCAGGTGGATCACCTGAGGTCAGGAGTTCAAGACCAGCCTGGCCAACATGGCAAAACCCCATCTCTACTAAAAATATAAAAATTAGGCCGGGCGCTGTGGCTCATGCCTGTAATCCCAGCACTTTGGGAGGCTAAGGTGGGCGGATCACAAGGTCAGGAGGTCGAGACCATCCTGGCTAATATGGTGAAACCCCATCTCTACTAAAAATACAAAAAATTAGCCAGGGGTGGTGGCAGGCGCCTGTAGTCCTAGCTACTCCTCAGGAGGCTGAGGCAAGAGAATGGCATGAACCTGGGAGGTGGAGCTTGCAGTGAGCTGAGATTGCACCACTGCACTCCAGCCTGGGTGACAGAGTGAGACTCTGTCTCAAAAAAAAATAAAAATAAATAAATAACTAAAAATAAAAATTAGCCAGGCGTGGTGGCACACGCCTGTAATCCCAGCTACTCGGGAGGCTGAGGAAGGAGAATCACTTGAACCCAGGAGGTAGAGGTTGCAGTGAGCCAAGATCGCGCCACTGCACTCTAGCCTACGTGATGGGAGCGAGACTCCATCTCAAAAATAAGATAATAAAAAAAGAACCAGTATAAAAATGGTCAGAATCACAAAAATATATTTCTCTCTATATGGAAGAACCCACCAGAATCCATCGACTGGTCTGTTCCCTGATTGGCTTGTCCCTGGAAGGACTGGGAATGTGAGATGTCTTGAGGAGATCTGGATCAGTAAATTTTTTAGGCACGAGAGTTGTATGTTACAAGGGCCTCTACCATTAGGTTTATAAACATAAGCAATCCTATTTACTTCATATAAGAGGACTTAATTCATAGAGAGCATAGAAATTGGTAAACATTGCCAAAACATGCCATTTTCCACACTATTATAAAACTGTGTATGGGAGAGAATCCACTGATTAATGAAATTATCTGAAAGTATTTTCTTTACCCAGTAAACTGCTGGCTATGTTTTGTTTGTTTTTAAAGTACTTTAGAAGCTATACAGGCCCGGTGTGGTGGCTGATGCCTGTATTCCCAACTTGGGTGGATCACTTGAGGCCAGGAGTTCGAGACCAGCCTGGACAACATGGCAAAACCCTGTCTCTACGAAAAATACAAAAAAATTTAGCCTCGCGTGGTGGCCAACGCCTGTAATCCTAGCTACTTGAGAGGTTGAGGCAGAGAATCGCTTGAATGCTTGAACCCAGGAGACAGAGGCTGTAGTGAGGCAAGAAGCGCCACTATGCTCCAGCCTGAGCGACAAAGCAAGACTCTGTCTCAAAAAAAAAAGAAGAAGAAGCCATATCATATACTTAGCTTTGTAAAATAAAAAGGAAATAAAAGAAAGCAGGGAAAACAAAAAAGAAAAAAGAAAGTCACATACAAAGCAAACACATTTAGAGGAGAAAGAAAGACTAATATAATATACCAAAATGTTGTTAACCTTGGGTCAAGAGATAATAGGTTATATTAATTTTCTTCTTGATGAATTTCTGAAATTTCTAATTTTTTTACAATGATATTTTTATTAAATATTTTATTCTTATCTAAGTAATATATGCACTTTTAAAAAGTAGTACAGAAAGACTTTTTTTTTTTTTTTTTTTGAGACAGTCTCGCTCTGTCACCCAGGCTGGAGTGCAGTGGTGCGATCTTGGCTCACTGCAACCTCCACCTCCTGGGTTCAAACAATCCTCCTGCCTCAACCTCCCGAGTCACTGGGACTACAGGTGTGCACCACCACGCCCAGCTAATTTTTGTATTTTTAGTAGAGACGGGGTTTCACCATATTGGCCAGGCTGGTCTTGAACTCCTGACCTCAGGTGATCCACCCACCTCATCCCATCTGCAGGGATTACAGGCATGGGCCACCGCACCTGGTCACAAAAAGACTTCTAATGAAAAATTGCCCCACACCTGCGGGTGCTCCTCAAAGGAATCTACTTTCAGGAATTTTGATTCCTTATTCTAGCATTTGCTGCATATAGTTCTAAATATTCTACTCATAACTTTTATCTCTTAAGTTTTTTCCACTTATTATTAGATAAGAATATGGCCACATACTTTTATTTTTCATTTATTTGTTTATTTGACAGGGTCTTGCTCTGTCACCTGGGCTGGAG
Organism: Piliocolobus tephrosceles; assembly: GCF_002776525.5. Lineage (NCBI taxonomy): Eukaryota > Metazoa > Chordata > Mammalia > Primates > Cercopithecidae > Piliocolobus > Piliocolobus tephrosceles. The sequence continues at coordinate 56,851,179 of NC_045440.1, forward strand.
TGCAGTGGCGTGATAATAGCTCACTGCAGCCTTTAACTCCTGGGCTCAAGTTATCCTCCCGCCTAAGCCTCCTGAGTAGCTAGGACTACAGGCACATGCCACAACACCCAGCTAATTTATAAATTTTTTGTAGAGACAGGGTCTGGTTTCTAACTCCTGGGTCAAGTGATCCTCCCTCCTCAACCTCCCAAAGTGCTGGAATTACAGGGGTGAGCCACCATGCCTGGCCAGCCACATGGTGTTAAATTCAAGAGATACAAAGAGGTATAAGCTGAAAGGTCCTCCACTCTATTCCCAGCCACACGATTCTCTCCCCATAGGCAACCAGTGTTCTCAGTTTCTACTCTAGAGACATCCTATAAGGGGAGTCATACAGTTTTGCCCTAGTGTCTGGTTTATTTCACTCAGCATAACCCTCAAGGTCCATGAATGGTGTGGTCCATGTCTTCAGCCTTTCTCCTCACTCCTGGTCTTCCATACCATGCTTTCCCCACCTCCACTTGGGCCCAGCATTCCCTGCATGAAGCTTCTCCATTGTTTCTTCCAGCATTCACCTGGGCACTGCCAAGTGGGCTCCAGGTACTGCCCTGCCCTCAGCACTGGCCTCCCTCCCTCGTGGTGTGTGCTGGCCACACAGTGTGCGCCTTCCCGGGGTGAGTTGGGATGGGCCACCTTGCCTGTTGTCAGTGCCCCTCTCTGCAGGCATGTTGGTTGCACTTTCTTCCTCTTGGCTCAGACCACTTCTTCCTCTGGCTGCCAGGTGTCTCTTAGCATCATCAGAGATGGAGTTTAAGTTTCTATTTCTTGTTCTCTTTTTTGTTTTGGGATGAATTACAGTTAAAAAAAAAAAGTGGGGAGGAGGCAAAAGATCTTTACTTCATTATCTTAAAACCAAAACTATGATTATATTTCTCTATAAATTTTATACAGAAAAAAAGAGGGGTCTGGCTGGGCATGGTGGCTCATGCCTGTAATCCCAGCACTTTGGGAGGCCGAAGCAGGTGGATTTCTTGAGGCCAGGAATTTGAGACCAGCCCGGATAACATAGCAAGACCCCGCCTCTACAAAATAATTTAAAAATTACCGGGGTATGGTGGTATGCACCTGTAGTCTCAGCAACTCAGGAGGCTGAGGTGGGAGGATCACCAAGCCCAGGGAGTTTGAGGCTGCAGTGAGCTATGATCGCACCATGTACTCCAGTCTGGGCAACAGAGTGAGACCCTGTCTCAAAAAAAGGGTGGGGGTGTCTTGTTGGGTTTGAAAGCGAAAGGTTTGAAAGTGAAAAAATTTTCTGAAGCATCATGTCTTTTCTGGCTGTTTCTGACCGGATATATCTAGCATCTTAATGCCAGCTGAATGAGAATCAAAAAATTTGTCCTGCCACAAACACTCACCGTGATCACAAGCAAAACTCAGAAAATAATAATAGTAATAATAATTTGCCCTTTTGAAAGGAGTGTGATTGGGTGGGAGACTGTAGTCCCAGGGTATCTGGCTCTTCCTGATACACACATGCAGGGGCCCTGTGTGACTGAAGATTGTCATAGTTTGTAGTGCAGCTGGGCTCCTCCCTGTCGCTAGCTGTCTGTTCCTTTTCTCTGCTGTGCCACATTTTTCTCTTTCTTCTGCTCCTTTACCAACTTGTAGTCTCTGCTGATTTCTACCCACTCCAGATGCCACCCCCTGCTCCCCACCACCTCCTTCTAGTGAGGACACTGTCCCGACTGGGCTGTGTGTCATTTGAGGACAACGCTCTGTCTTAACTATCTCTGCATGTCTCAGAGCTCAGTGCTAGTTCATGACCCACAGTGAGCACTCAGTAAGTGCTTGTCGAAAAGAGGAAGGATGGCGAGTGAAACTGTGTTCCTTCTAAGGAGATCACCAGCCAATGGGTGTTTACTTTCTTTAACTTAGCAACAGGCCGACGCCAACTATCACATGTAATCTTAGGGTCTGGTCGAGGTCCCTCTCCTCTTCTATTTCTTTCTTTCACAAGACTTGTCATTTAATAGCAGATGTCATTTGTTGCTTTACTTGTACATAAAAAGATAGGCTGCAGATTCCATTCTTCCAATTCTTCTTATGAAGTCGAATTCCCCGAACAGGGTGGAGCATGTCCAGCGTTTACCAGTATCATCGAGAGTCCTTCAGAGCTAGGAGAACATACTGAAACCAGGAAGAAAAAAGCCTGCTGTTGGGCTAGGGTGACCTAGAAAGCTTTATCTTCTGCTGTGGCTGCATTCTGACCTTTTATGCAAATGAGGTTTCTCCAGGAAGGAAGTGTAAGGGATACTCCAAACTGAGTTTGCAGGTCCAGTTGCTATTTATATTATACTGGATGTTAGTCCTCCCACCATAATCCCAGAATTTCACCCAAGAAAGTAGATGTATACACAGATCTTTCTTCTGAAATTTATCCAAGTGAGCTTGGCTAGTTAAAAGAGCCAGAGCAATGCTGAGGCCGTATCATTTTACAGAGACTACAACTTCCAAATAAAGAGGATAATACAAATCTGTCTGTGGCTTTGAGCAATGAGAATCAAATGAAGTCTTTTAGTTAGAAAATTCTAGTCACACAAATATTTGAAGATAGACTCAGAATTAGACTCAAGAAAATTGATTCGCTGTATAAATAATTCTCAAGAGATCTGAATCATTATAAAGTTTGTGTGGATCTTTCACTTTCAAAAACAAGGGGTCTTCCAAGACAGAAATGATCATGTCTTCTTTCAGGGGTTTAAATTCAGGAAAGGTCACTGTGTCCTTAGATGAAAAAAGGTAAGTTAAAGGCAGAGGATCTCAAAGTTCACTGGCCATAAGGCATTGTGAGAAGTACACAGAAACCTACCCTGTATATAAAGCAAATGTTTCATAAAACCATATTGACCTTTCCTACATGCAGTGCTTTCTGACCTTTTCTGTTTTATTCTGTTATAATTCATTTTTTAAAATACTGGTAGTTGGCTGGATGAGGTGGCTCCCGCTTTTAATCCAGCACTTTGGGAGGCCAAGATGGGTAGATCACTTGAGGTCGGGAGTTTGAGACTAGCCTGGCCAACATGGTGAAACCCTGTCTCTACTAAAAATATGAAAATTAGCCTGGCATAGTAGTGGGCACCTGTAATCCCAGCTACTTGGGAGGCTGAGGCAGGAGAATCACTTGAACCTGGGAGGCGGAGGTTGCGGTGAGCCGAGATCTTGCCACTGCATTCCAGCCTGGGTGAAAGAGGGAGACTGCCTAAAAAAAAAAAAACTAGTAGTACCCTAAAAAAATCAATTTGTTGATCCCAAATTGTTGATCCCAAATGCAGATAGTGCTGTACAATTTGGAAAACACTGATTACAGAATACATTCAAAACAAGGTTCTGTTTCAAATCTGGTAAAAACCATTTCCCCTAAAGCTGCCACTTATTTTGAATCCTTCCAGTGACCACGGATGGTAAAATACACAGCTTTGAAGAAGAGAGAGCTATGGAAAGGAAATTAGTTGTGAGGAATGGAGCCCCTTTCATGTGCCAGAAATTGTATATACTTTGCATGAAATACAGTCTTCTCTAGAGAAGTTCACATCCTACAGAACAGGGTATCCACAAAATATGCAAAACATACAGGTGTGGATAGGTACTGCTAGATAAGGATATAATTAAAGGATTGGTCCCCTTTGTCATGCAGGAAAATGTTATTATTATAATCTTTTTTACCCCTTAAGGCTATTCTCAGGATCAAAGATTGACAGTTCAGTTTCTGAATTACTCTGAGACATTTGACCACATTAAAAAATCCTCTATTACCAGGCCTTTTGCAGAGCTCTAGAGGAGTAATGAGCACCTTACTTCTCTCCTGGAGGTCAAGAATATGCAAATCCAGAGTCAGAGTGAGCTGTCACTCTGGCCACGTACTGCAGATTGGAACAGTTAACTGTGTCTGTGAAGTAGCTCCACCTGAGACTATGATTGGGGTTCAGTTTTCCTCCTCAATTAATATCTTACTCTTAAAAGACAGTGACATCCACAAGATATGTAGCACAAACTACAGACAAGTGTCCTTCAGATTAACTGAACCATCATTATTTTCCAGATTAATCCCTAAGTTTTTAACTATTTGGCAAGCATGTAATCAACTGGTCGGGCTGACTTAAGGATGTTGACTTTAAGTAAATGAAAATACCAATTATTAAATGAAAAGCCAATTTTTGAAAAATGTCTGTATAAGATAATATATGGTAAAATTATTTTTTTTTTAATAAATACACTACAGGTTGAAGCTGAAAGAATGCTACCCCCAAACGTAATTAAAGTTGAGAGTTAGGATTGAATTTAGGTGACTTAATGTGAAATGTCAGGCAAGTCCAATGTCGTTTTGTTATTAAAGAGAACTTGGCTGTGGCTCCTACTTAACAAATTTTGGCAAACTGAATGCTGTCTTGATCCCCTCCATACTAAAACTTATTTATTAAGTTGCTTGCAGAAATTTCCTTAGCTTCTATATTAGTTGGCAAGGGCTGCCATAACAATACAACACACTGGGTATTTTAAACAACAGACATTTATTTTTCCAGGGTTCTGGAGTTTCAAAGTCCAAGGTCTAGGTGCTGGCCGGGTTGGTTTCTCCCGAGGCCTCTCTTCTGGACTTTTAGATGGCCGCCTTCTCCCTGTGTCTTCACATGGCCTTTCCCCTGTACTAGTCTGTGTTCTAATCTCCTCTTATAAGAATATTAGTCATATTGGATTAAGACCCACCCAAATGGCCTTATTTTATTTTATTTATTTTTGAGACGGAGTTTTGCTCTTGTTGCCCAGGCTGGAGTACAATGGCACGATCTCGGCTCACCGCAACCTCCGCCTCCTGGGTTCAAGGGATTCTCCTGCCTCAGCCTTCCCTAGTAGCCGGGATTACAGGCATGCGCCACCACGCCCAGCTAATTTTGTGTTCTTTAGTAGAGATGGGGTTTCTCCATGTTGGTCAGGCTGGTCTCAAACTCCCAACTTCAGGTGATCCCCTCACCTCAGCCTCCCAGAGTGCTGAGATTACAGGCATGAGCTACCGCGCCCGGCCCTCATTTTAACTTAGTTACCTCTATGAAGGCCTTATCTCTAAATATGGTGCAGTCAATTCTGAGGTGTACTGAGGGTTAGGACTTCAACCTATGAATTTTGGGAGGATGCCGTGCAACCCCTAACAGCCTCAGTAAAGCTTGTTTCAATCACGGTTGCAGGATGTGAGGAGCAAAAAACCACTGCAGTACTTGACCCTCTGCCAGGTTTCTAAACGGCATGGTTTTTTGTTTTTGTTTTTGTTTTTCCCACCCTAGGGAGAACTAATGCCGACGTGATGACTGCCCTGTCCCAGGGCTACAGGATGCCCCGTGTGGAGAACTGCCCAGATGAGCTCTATGACATTATGAAAATGTGCTGGAAAGAAAAGGCAGAGGAGAGACCAACATTTGATTACTTACAGAGCGTCCTGGATGATTTCTACACAGCCACGGAAGGGCAGTACCAGCAGCAGCCTTAGAGCACAGGGAAACCCGTCCGTCTGGCAGGGGTGGCTGCCTCATTTAGAGAGGAAAAGTAACCATCACTGGTTGCACGTGTTATTTCATGTGCTGGGATCCTTCTTCTGCCTTCTGCCGTGCCTGGATCCTGAAATAGAGGCTAAATTACAAATAGAGGCTAAATTACTCAGGAAGAACACCCTCTACATGGGAAAGTATTCTGTACTCTTAGATGGATGCTTCACCCAGTTGCAACTTGGACTTGTCCTCCGCAGCTGGTAATCTTACTCTCCTTGACAACGTCTGAGTGCAGCCTTTTGAGAAGAAAACACCTATTCCCTCCAAAAAATACACCCAGCTAGCTCTGTGTTTACAAATGGACATAGGACTCAAAGTTTCAGAGACCATTGCAATGAATCCCCAATAATATCAGAACTAAACTCATTTATAAAGCTAAAATAACCAGATACATAGCATGACATTTCTTTGTATTTTTCTCTATGCTTTGGCTTACTTGTTTAAAAAAAAAAAAAATTACTAATCCAACCTGTTAGATTTTGCAGGTGAAGTCAGCAGCTTAAAAATGTCTTTTCCAGATTTCAATGTTGTTTTTTTTTTCCTACCTCCCAAAATCTGAGACTGTTAAACATTTTTCTTCCATGAACACTGCTCAGACCTGCTAGACATGCCACAGGAGTGGCGTGCACATCTCTGTCTCTTCCAGCAGGAAGAGCCCGTGAGCACACACAGCTACTGTGCTGTCCAGTGTGCACCCAAGGGCACCGGGCTCACCTGGACCTCCCAGGAAAGGGAGAAGAACCTCAGAAACTGCTCTGTGTTTAGAAGGAATATTTTTAAGGGTCCAGCTTTTTCATTTCCACAATTTCCTATATCCAGATTTGTTTTGACAGTGTAGTTTGGAAGAACTAAGATTCTAATCTCTGAAGAACCTTATAGGGCCTTCTAAAACATAAGAGTTTCCTTTGTTGCTTCAAAGATTTGAACATTATGTTAAAGATCAAGTATTAATTTTAGTTGTACTCTAGAAAGTTAAAGTGCCACATTTGGGGCTATTTTTATGATTCAGCAATCTTTTCTAAATTGTGTAGCATGTGTATGAGACTATTTATACCCAAGGATATGAAGGAACGTAAGTGACTAGGAGGCTCTAGTGAGCCATGGTGGCAGGAGGTTCAAGCGGTTTTGTTTACTAAGTTTTTCTCCTGTAAGCTTTGAATGGAAACTTCTGTATCACATTATGTGTTTCACTTATGCTGTCGTGTACATACCTAATATTTCTATTTTTGATTTTATTTTAATACACCTCGTCCAATAACATCTCAAGCTTTTTATTTGTGTTTACATTTTCAGCTGCGGTCAGTGTAAAAACTGGTCATCAGCTGGGGGTGGGGTGGGGTGGTTAGAAGTGATTCAGTAGAGCTACATGCTTTAAACTTGCCCAAGTTCTACCTCCTTCCTTTGAGCATTTCAGATTGGAGAACCAAGGAGTTGATCACCTCAACGCCTGAACATCCATTTATGGGGGCCAGATAGAATTTGTTTTCAAATAGGCTTAACAGGCATCATTAAAATTTCATTCTGTGTGTTTTGTTTAGGCTTGAGGTGCTTAGAAGATGGGATAAAATATTCTACTTTTCTCTAAATTTTAACTTCATTTCCTATGTGATTTTTTTAAAATGTCCTTTCTAAAATATTCTAAAATTATTGATTCACAAGTGCCATGTTCACAACGATAGAATATTATCATTACATGTCTGCACAGTTGGTCTCTCTGGATTCATGGTGGTAAGTTTTCTGTGTACACCCCCTGCTCACATTTTATTGCAGAACCACAAGTATTACCCAATATGTTACATGGAGTGGAACTATACAGAATCCCTAAGGCAAAAAGAAGTCTCTAGAAAATGACTAAAGTTTTTTTTTAGCATAACAAATTTATTTAAAGAAAATTATTAAATTTATCTTCACCTTGTTTTGCTTCTCCCACTTCCTCCTCTTCTTACCATTTTCCACTTGACTTTCCCTCTCAATCAAGCATGTGATCCTTCCCTCCATGTGGGCCTGTCACCAGCTTGGGCCTCATCTCTGGTGTCCGTCATGTGTGGAAGTCACATATTCCCTTGATGAACAGCACACACAGTCTCTTTCCTTAGCTATAGGTTTCCAGCCTCCCTGTGACAGACAGGCATAATGAGGGGCTGAGTAGGTGTTTGTAGCATTTTAGGGTCTCCGATGGTGTGCAAAATGGCTCATGTCATCACACCTCAGGTTATCGTACAGAACTGGAAAGACAGAATCCATACTCCCTACCTCCAAGATTCTGACTTAGCTGTTGTGCAGTGGGGGATGTATGTCAGTCTATTTTAAAAGCTTCCCCAGTCAACTAGACTTAGTGGCTCATGCCTGTAGTCTCCGCACTTTGGGAGGCTAAGGCAGGAGGATCGCTTCAGTTCAGGAGTTAGACACCAGTCTGAGCAATATAGCAAGTCCCTGCCTCTACAAAAAATTTTAAAAATTAGCTAAGTGTGGTAGCACACACCTGTGGTCATAGCTACTTGGGAGGCTGAGGTGGGAGGTTTGCTTGAGCCCAGGAAGTCGAGGCTGCAGTGAGCAATGGTCGCACGACTGCACTCCAGCCTGGGTAAGAGTGAGACCCTGTCTCAAAAAAAAAAAAAACTAGAACCAAAAATCCCTTCCCTGGTGAATATAATGTATGCTCAGTCTTGAGAGTCACCACTTGGTTTGACCCATATTGCAAAGCCCAGCCTTCTTTTTCCTCGATGGTTTCGTTTCTCAAAGGGGAGTGGAAGAGAAGGAAGGAGGAAAAAAATGTGCCTTCCTTCCAGTGAACACAAAGCTCACTGAACCTAAAGGAGACTCACAGGCTGGAAACCGGTGTCCTTAGTAGTAGGGGCCACATGGGGCTTCCGTGGCTCCTCCAGGCATACCTCCCGAGGTTCTGCAGAATCCCTTTGCAGAAAGTATGTCTGATGAGCCACTGGGAATGTGTACTGTCCAAGCCCCGTTCTAGGGGAAATTCACTGCCACAGAAGCCAGCAGCCCTGGCTGTCCCAAGGGTGCATAAAAGGATAATAAATAAAAGGAGGGAATTAATTTTGTTGCCTACACCAGGGATAGATCGAGGGCACTGAGAGCATCGTAAGTATAAACTCATTTCCAAGTCAACTTGTGGGGTCGGCTTTCTCTCTCTCTGTTTTGTTGTTGTTGTTGTTTTGTTTTGTTTTGAGACAGAGTCTCACTTTGTCATGAAGGCTGGAGTTGCAGTGGTGTGATCTCAGCACACTGCAACCTCCCCCTCTCTGGATGGAGCGATTCTCCTGCCCTAGCCTCCCTAGTAGCTGGGACTACAGGCACACACCATCTCGCCTGGCTAATTTTTGTATTTTTGGTAGAGATGGGGTTTCACCATGTTAGCCAGGCTGGTCTCGAACTCCTGACTTCAGGCAATCCGCCTGCCTTGGCCTCCTAAAGTGCTGGGATTACAAGCATGAGCCACTGTGCCTGGCCGGGGTCTGCTTTCTCTTTATTCCCCTTCCTCTCACAAACTACATCCAGGGGCGGTAGCTGCTAAAAAGGACCCAATTCTGCAACCTCAGCTTCTGACACCTTCAAATAAATTAAATATTGGTCCTAGGGCTCATTCCCCAGTTCTTCTGTCTGTCACTGCCAGGTTCTACAGCCGGTTCTCGGACGTCTCCTGCTTCCTCAGCCAAGAACACCTCTCAGATGAGATCAAACCGCCCAGCTTTCCTCTTAGCATCTTCCTTTATTTTCCACTTCTGGTTGGTGGAAGAGAGATTGTAGTTCTCTATTCCCTATGTTTTAACGCCACAGATATTTTAGATTAGGTGAAGTCTTGCTGTTTTTCCTGATGGAAATGGTAATTATAAACATACAAAGATACCCACACACACATCCTTTACTCAGGGCCCTCCTGCGATTTGGCAAATTATAAAAATTATCTCTAACTCACACAACAACCCAGGAAGATGTGGACAATGCTATCGCTGTTTCACAGCTGAGGGATCGGGGGCGTTTAAAGCCACAGAAGGAACAGATTGGCTTCACTTCATATTGTTTCCTTGTGAAATAAAACCAGTGAAACACCTTTGTGTAGAATCTCCCTGACTCAGTTGAGTGTTCAGAGTAGGCAAGGGTATTACTTTCAAGATGCACTACTTGAGCCCACACAGATGGGAGGGGAAAATTTTCCTTAAGTAATTTTATTTGGGAAGAAAAGTCATGCAAGATTTTAACTTGCCATTCACACTTTTAAAGACAATTTGTAGAGACTACACTTCAGAATAAAATGTTTTGGCCAGGCATGGTGGCTCACACCCGTAATTCCAACACTTTGGGAAGCTGAATCAGGATGATCACTTGAGGCCAGGAGTTTGAGAGCAGCCAGGACAACATCAGGAGACCCTGTCTCTACAAAAAAAAAAAAGAAAGAAAGAAAAAAATAGTTAAGTTTCAATAACATTTATGTTCCATTTCATAATATGAATATGTACTAAAACTGATAAAAATTTTATCCCAAAAAGTTTTAACTTGACATGTAAGAGGAAAGCCTTCCAATTTAATTCCCTTTATTAAATACTTCAAGTCAGAGTGCCAAAAAGTGTCACAGAATTCCCAAGATGGCCACAGATATTCATGGATCTTGAATATTTCTCTTTAAGGGGGAAATGACAGGGAATCGTGGCGGCCTCTATCTCTAGGTCTTTGGAAGGCCTTTAGAAATAATCTAGACTGACCAATGTTCAATGTTAATGCAGAACTTTTAGAGATAAAAGAGGCCTTAATCTACAGCCCCAAAAGTAGATAGCATGTCACACGGCAAGAAAATGATGTTTTTTGTTTTTTTTTTTTTTTTTTTTTTTTTTATTGTTAGACTTAAGCTGGGCTTTGACAATGGGTCCTTTATCCCTTATCTACCACCCTTAGGGTCAGGTATGTTTTTGATTTCAGGTTTTTTAAAAAAAGATTAGGGCCGGGCGCGGTGGCTCACGCCTGTAATCCCAGCACTTCAGGAGGCCGAGGCTAGTGGATCACCTAAGGTCAGGGGTTCGAGACCAGCCTGGACAACATGATGAAACCCCGTCTCTATTAAAAATACAAAAAAAATTAACTGGGCATGGTGATGCATGCCTGTAATCCCAGCTACTCAGGAGGCTGAGGCAGGAGGATCACTTGAACCCAGGAGGCGGAGGTTGCTGTGAGCTGAGATCATGCCACTATACTCCAGCCTGGATGACAGAACAAGGTTTTGTCTTGAAATAAATAAATAAATAAAAATAAAAACAAAAAAATTAATACAGTTAGTATATTGAATATTTGGTGGTAAAGCCTCAGTGAACAACGGAGGAAGAAATCTTTTTGGTGTTTTGTTTTGAGATGGAGTCTTGCTCTGTCGCTCTGTTGCCTGAATATTCACACTAAGTGGAATGACTCTAGCCTATAAATAGCTTCGGCTCAGCTTTTGCCACCAAATGAGTTCTTAAAAGATCATTTGATTTGTAGAGTCTTTTGGATTTCAGCATTATGGATAAGGGCATGTGGACCTGCACCCCAACAGCTTGAAGAATATGCAAGACCTTTTAGTCTCAGGGGTGGATTTGATTCAAACGGAGGACATCCAGATTGTGGTCCAGAAAAACCCATTTTATGTATCCACATTCAAAAATGCAAAAACATGTACGCTGCTAATCATATCTGTATGCTATTAACCATATAATCTCTGATCAAATACTGCCCTGGCATAGTCTGAGATGTAGCAGTCCAGGTGGAGGGTGAATCTGGTGGTTTCAGCTGACCACAAGAGCGCCCAGCGTGCTATGGGAGCTCAGACCACGAAGAAGCGCAGTCCTGGGCTACGTCAGGAGCGCTGAAAGGCCACACGCACGAAGAGATGCTCCTCTGTCACATGGAAGTCAGACCACACAGGAGCTAAATGACTGCTGTAAAGACCCAATCTCCAATTGCAGTCACACTCGGAGGCACTAAAGCTGAGGACTTTGATGTATGAATTGTGGGGACACATTCAGCCCACAACACCCAGTCTCTCAGAAAACAGAGGCAACCAGAGCACATCAGACTGCGCCAGAGCGTGAGGACGCCAAGCTTTCCCCAACTCAGCCCTAGCCTCCTGTGGGGACAGTTCACAGCCTGGTCACTGCCACGGCCCCTTTTGCAGCCCAGCCACAGGCCCTGGACCTGGCTGGCCCATGTGAGCCTCCCTGAACCTGGGTTTACTGAAGACTTGCTCTGCCTGGTTTGGGGACTGTTGCATCTCAACTCAGAAAAATGATTTGAGGCCAGGCACGGTGGCTCACGCCTGTAATCCCAGCACTTTGAGAGGCCGAGGTGGGTGGATCACCTGAGGTCAGGAGTTCAAGACCAGCCTGACCAACATGGTGAATCCCCATCTCTAAAAAATACAAAAATACAAAAATTACCCAGGCATGATGGCAGGTACCTGTAATCCCAGCTACTGGGGAGGCTGAGGAAGGAGAATCGCTTGAACCCAGGAGGTGGAGGTTGCAATGAGCCATGATCACACCATTGCACTCAAGCCTGGGCAACAGAGCAAGACTCCATCTCAAAAAACAAAAAATAAAAGATTGGTGAGTGCACATTGGACTATGTTGTTCTTAGCAAGTCGAAAGGGGTATCACTAAAATCACTGCAAACACTGGGTAGTGATACAGTTTACAAGAAGGAAATATGATTGTGGAGGCCAGTGTGGTGGTGCAGCCTCACTGGCTGCTTCGTGGGGGCTTAAAACCAGGACAATTTAAGCCAGAGAGAGAAGCAAGAGAGGGGCAGCATCACCTCAAATACTCCTTTGGCTCCCTGAGCAGGTGCCCCGCTGGGCCTGTCAGCTCCTCAGGCAGCAGGACCCCAGCTTCAAATGGGATGGTGGAGTCGCAACTGTGCGAGGGCTATGCCACCCCCTTGATAGCCACTCATCTTTCTTCCGGTCATGGAAAAACACTAGGTACACACGTGTGTCAGTCACATTCTTGCACCTACATAGGCAGAAGTAGTAATTACTGTCCCGAGTGATCACCTTCCATTATGTCATTATTCCAATGGGTATGTAAATATTCCAGGCTTTTTTTGTTTTTGTTTTTTTAAATAAAATGATTTTGGGAGCCAGAACTCTTTGCTATTATTTTCTGGCACAATCCTCAGAGACTGCGTATTTTGTTGTCAGTGTTTTTGTTTGAAACCATTTACCTTTCCTAAAGAAACCAGAACTCTTGGACAGGAAATAGGAGTCATTCGTTCTCAATTATGGAAAATGTATAACAATAGAATGCCATAATTTCATGTATCAGTTTATTCAGTCAACTAATATTTATTTATTGGCCAGGCAAAGTGGCTCACGCCTATAATCCTAGTACTATGGGAGGCCGAGCCAGGTGGGTCACTTGAGCCCAGAAATTTGAGACCAGCCTGGGGAACATAGAGAAACCCCATCTATACTAAAAAAAAATTACAAAAATTAGCCAGGCATGGCGGTGCGCGCCTATAATCCTAGCTACTTGGGAGGCTGAGGCACGAGAATGGCTTGAACCCAGGAGGTGGAGGTTGCAAAGACCCGAGATCATCCCACTCTACTCCAGCCTGGGCGACAGAGAGAGACCCCATCTCAAAAAAAGAAAAAAAAATTATTTATTATCTAAAATAGAGACAGGATCTCACTATGTTGCCTAGGCTGGAATGCAGTAGCTATTTACAGGTGAGATCCCACTACTGACCAGTACGGCAGTTTTGACTTGCTCTGTTTCCAACTTAGGCTGGTTCACCTCTCCTTAGGAAACCTGTTGGTCTCCTATTCTCAGGAGGACATGAAATTGATGACAAACTTAGTGCAGACAACTGATAGGCATAGCACACTACAACCCAGAATTCCTGGACTCAGGCGATCCTCCTCCCTCAGCCTCCCAAGTAGCTGGAACTACAAGCAGACCACTACACCCAGTTATTTATTTTATTTTTTTATTATTATTATTTTTGAGATGGAGTCTCAATCCTGCCTCCCAGGCTGGAGTGCAATGGCATGATCTCGGCTCACTGCAACCTCCACCTCCCGAGTTCAAGTGATTCTCCTCCTGCCTCAGCCTCCCCAGTAGCTGTGATTGCAGGCATGAACCACCACGCCTGGCTAATTTTTATATTTTTGGTAGAGATGGGGTTTCACCATCTTGGCCAGGCTGGTCTCAAACTCCTGACCTCAGGTGATCTGCCCACCTCAGCCTCCCAAAGTGCTGGGATTACGGCGTGAGCCACCACGCCCAGTCCCCAGCTATTTATTTTTAAGACAGGTTCTCACTCTGTCATCCAGACTGGAGTGCAGTGGCACAATCATACCACATTGCAGCCTTGAACTTCTCGGCTCAAGCATTCATCCTACCTCAGCCTCCCAAAGCGCTGGGATTGCAGTTGTGAGCCCCTGTCCCCAGTTTGTGTTCACTGATGACATACTGTGTGCCAAGCCCTGTGCTGGGTGATGGGACTAGTTGGAATGTACAGTGATTTAGGGTATAATAATCTGTTTTGGTCAACGATGATGGTCTCGTAAGATTACAAAGGACCTGACAAATAGCCGTCATAATGTCTGTCTTACCTGTTTGTGACAATGCTGATATAAACAAACCTACTGCATGGCCAGTCATATGAAAGTACAGTGTGGCTGGGCGAAGTGGCTCACTCCACCTGGAGGTGGAGGTTGCAGTGAACCGAGATCATGCTACTGCACTCCAGCCTGGGTGACAAGGGGAGACTCTGTCTCAAAAAAATAAAAAAGAAAGAAAGTACAGTGCATAGGATTGTGCACAGCACGTAATACTTGATAATGATAATAAACAATAGTTCCTGCTTTCTGTATTTACTGTACTATACTTTTTATTGTTATTTTATTTTATTTTTTGAGGCAGAGTCTCACTCTCTGATCCAGGCTGGAATGCAGTGGCGCCATCTTGGCTCACTGTAACCTCTGCCTCCCGGGTTCAAGCAATTCTCCTGCCTCAACCTCCTGAGTAGCTGGGATTACAGGCACCTGCCACCACACCCAGCTAATTTTTGTATTCTTAGTAGAGACAGTGTTTCACCATGTTGGCCAGGCTGGTCTTGAACTCCTGACCTCAATTGATCCACCTGCCTCAGCCTCCCAAAGTCCTGGGATTACAGGCGTGAGCCACTGCACCCAGCCTTTATCATTACTCTAGAATGTACTCCTTCTCCCTCAGGCAGGTCCTCCAGGAGGTGTCCAGAAACAGCACTGTCATCACAGGAGATGACAGCTACATGCTTGTCCTTCCAGTGAAACAAGACGTGGAGGTGGAAGACAGTGATATTGATGATTCCCGACCCAGTGCAGGCCTAGGATAATGTATGTGTTTGTTTGTTTCTTCTTGTTAAAAAGCAAGAAGGTTTAAAAGGTTAAAACTTTTTAAAAAATAATTTAAAAATAGAAAAAGCTTATAGCATAAGGATACAAAGAAAATATTTTTGTACGGCTGTATAATGTGTTTATGTTTTAAGCTAAGAGCTATTACAAAAGAGTCAAAGAGTTAAAATTTTTAAGTTTATAAATTTAAAAAGTTATAGTAAACTAGAGCTAATTTATTATTGAAGAAATAAATTGTTTTCATAAATGTAGTGTAGCCTAAGTGTGCAGTGTTTATAAAGTTTACAGTGGTGCACAATAATGTCCTAGGTCTTCACATTCACTCACAACTCACTCACTGACTCACCCAGAGCAACTTCCATCCTGCAAGCTCCATTCGTGGTAAGTGTCCTAGACAGGTGTACCATAAATCTTTTATGCCATATCTTTACTAGACCTTTTCTATATTTCAAGATGTTTAGATACACAAACATTTATTATTGTGTTCCGGTTGCCTACAGTATTCAGTACAGTAGCCTGAGGTACAGCTTTGCAACTTAGGAGCTATATGTTGTACCACATAGCCTAGGTGTACAGTAGGCAGGACCATCTAGGCTTGTGTAAGTACACTCTATGATATTCACATGACAAAATCACCTAATGACACATTTCTCAGAACGTATCCATGTGACACATGACTATATTTTAAAGAATACCTAGGCACAAACATCACCCCCCAACACACACACACACACACACACACACACACACACACAAAATCCCACAGTGATTTATGTTATTTAGCTCTCCAAACAGCAGCTTCTCATCTGTCTTTAAAAATATTCTAACCAGGCCGGGCCCGGTGGCTCACACCTGTAATCCCAGCACTTTGGGAGGTTAAGGAGGATGGATCACCTGAAGTCAGGAGCTCGAGACCAGCCTGGCCAACATGGTGAATCCCCATCTCTACTAAAAATACAAAAATTAGCTAGATGTGCTAGCACACGCCTATAATCCCAGCTACTTGGTAGGCTGAGGTGGGAGAATTGCTTGAACTCGGGAGGCGAAGGTTACAGTAAGGCAAGATTGTGCTACTACACTCCAACCTGGGTGACAGAGTGAGATTCTGTCTTAAAATATATATATATATATATTTCATATATAAAAGATATATATTTTTTTCATATATAAAAGATATATATATATATGTTGGAACCATATTCTACATTCTGTGCAGTCTTGGTAGGAAATAAAGGAAAAGGAAGTATGAAAAATGTAAAAACTAGATAATTAGATTAAAACTGTCAACTCCAAAAAGTCAGATAAAAAATACTTTTCTTCTTCTTAATTAATAAAGTCACAAAGCATTCCTTTAGGAAGTGAATTCACAGATATACAAACTTCCAGGCAAGTGCTATGGACTGAAACAACAGGGCCTTCTTTCTAGGACACAGCCTAAGCCTGAGGCTGAGGAAGAAAGAAAAACCCCCGCAGCTCCTCACAGAAAACCCCCGCAGCTCCTCACAGAGGAGAACCTGAGGGGGATGATTTTTCCCAAGACGTACATCCCAAACCAACATTTAACAGCGAGCATGAGATTGAAAGTCTTATATAGGTCAGGTGTGGTGGCTCAGGCCTATAATCCCAGCACTTTGGGAGGCTGAGGTGGGTGGATCTCAGGAGTTTGAGACCAGCCTGGTCCACATAGTGAAACCCCGTCTCTACTAAAAATACAAAAATTAGCCGGACTTGGGAGCAGGGGCCTGTAATCCCAGCTACTTGGGAGGCTGAGGTGTGAGAATCGCTTGAACCTGGGAGGCGGAGGCTGCAGTGAGCAGAGATTGCGCCACTGCAATCCAGCCTGGGCGACAGAGTGAGGCTCTGTCTCAAAAATAATAATAATAATAATAATAAATAGAATAAAATAAAATAAAATATTATGTAAATGTGAATGTAAAACTCCACAAGGAAACTCCCATGTTGTTACACCAAGGAATGCCAAACAAGGACTGGACTGATCTTTAAGAAAAGAATACTTTTTATACTTAAAAAAATCAGAAAGAAATCTGTTTCATTTCTTTGATATACCAGCTCCTATCCAATGTACAAGTTTAGCTTCCAGAGTTCTCAGAACTCGATCTCGGCTCACTGCAACCTCTACCTCCTAGGTTCAAGTGATTATCTCACCTCAGCCTCCCAAGTAGCTGGGATTACAGGTGCACTACCACCACGCCCAGCTAATTTTTGTATTCCTAATTGAGACAGGAGTTTCACCATGTTGCCCAGGCTGGTCTCGAGCTCCTGACCTCAAGTGATCCTCCCGCCTTGGCCTCCCAAAGTGTTGGGAGTCCAGGTGTAAGCTACCGTGCCCGGCCTCTCTGGTGTTTTCAGGCATACGTGTTAACTTCGTAATGAACATTTTGGACAGCCAGGCAGAGATCACAGGGAGAAAGGGTTTTCTCAGTGAAGACTGACACTGGCCTCCGCTGTTCTGCCCACCTGAGAGAGCTGTGGAGAGGCTCGGCGACCCGTGCTGCACAGGACATGGGTTATTTTCCTCTTGTCTTTTGTTGAACTGAGTTGAATTAAATCAGCTGCACAAATTTCCTTGAGTCTCAGCATAGCAGTGAGAATGGGAGCTGAGAAGGGCAGTGCTCAGGCTTTGAATTAGACTTTCTAGGAAGTGTTATCTCTAATTAATCAGCTGGTTTTGTTTAGATTCTCAACCCACTGACCCTTTGCTTATTTGCATAGACTGGACAATATCCTTCCCTTTCTTTCCTTGGGTTAGTCTCATACAACTTACCCCATTTGTAAAATCTAACTATGAATCAAAAGGTTTAAAAAATTGGTGCTATTATTGGACCCAGCTCACCTTCTACAAATCTTAAATATGCAAAATAATGTACAACTGCTTAAATAACTCTAGGCTCAGACGTAGTAATTGCATCACTATTTATGATTCAAAAATATTGAAACACAGCCAGGCACAGTGGCTCACGCCTGTAATCCCAGCACTTTGGGAGGCCGAAGCAAGAGGATTGCTTGAGCCCAGGAGTTTGAGACCTGCCTGAGAAACAAAGTGAGACCCCATCTCTATAAAAAATAAAAATTAAAAAAAATTACCCAGGTATGGTGGCACATACCTGTGATCTTAGCTACTCAGGAGGCTGAAGTGGGAGAATTGCTTGAGCCTGGAAGGCAGAGGTTGCAGTAAGCCGTGATCACACCACTGCACTTTAGAGTGGGTGACAGAGAGAGGCTCTGTCTCAAAAAAAAAAAAAAAAAAAACTGAAATTCTCTAAATGGTTGATTCATCCAATCACTATGTAGTAAAAGTCAGCTATGTGTCCAGAATCATGCAATGTACTGAGGATACTTAAGGGCCAATGTTAGTCAATTATAAAGGGAAGGTTAATTGAACTATGTAGAATATTTTATATAAGTGTAAGAAAGTGAAAAAATGTTCATAGTGTATTGTTAAATAGAAATAATCAGAATACACATTATTTAGAAAAAATAATTGTACCTATTTTTCAAATAAAGTTAAAAAGTATGCCAAGTAATACAAATGAAAACAGAAAATAAGAGAAGAAAAATAAAACATTTCGAGAGAACACACTGAAATAATAACAAATATTTTTCTTCTTCCTTTCGTATGTCTTTCAATTTTCATGATTATATAGCCCTTTAGTAATGGAAAAGAGAAATGCTCATACAGCAATAGGGCTCAATTCTATTTGTAGACTAAACAAAAACTCTTTATTAAAAAGTAAACAAGTTGCTAAAACAAACAAAAATCCACGATAACAGGGATTTGTCGATGGGACACAGGATGGGACACAGGAGCCAAGTAAAAGAGTTTCCAGGGGCCAAACATGGAACAGTTTGAGTAACAAGACAAATAAAATAGTATTGGATTGTAATCCGGAGTGTAAAATAAATATCCACGAGTCCACACTAGAATAAATAAATAAAGAAATAAATAAATAAATAAATAAATGGGAGAGAAGAGAAAAATTTCCCATGCAGAAGAATTCAAATAATTTATGTAGATATTTCACCCTCAAGGAGCTGAAGCATAGCTCCCTGCTCCTTACGCGCTCACTGTGCAAACCGGCTTCCTTCCAGTGTAGAGGGGGGAAGGACGGTAACTGCAGTGGAGAAACCCGCAAACGCTTCCCCAGCCAGGTGATCAAGGTCAACATCAACAGTGATCTGTCGCGTGGATACTATGCACCCTTGACATGATGTGATGAAGACACACTTTACCTCTGCCACCTTCATCCTGTAACCTCTTGCTAATCATGAGAAAAACATCAAGCTCCAATAAAGGGGCATACATACCCAACCAGTAGCTCTCAAAACCAGCAAAGTCATCAAAACAGTCTGAGAAACTGCCCCTACTGGGAGGAGCCTAGGGAGACACGACTGATGACTCAAATGTAATGTGGGATCCTGAGACAGAAAAAGGACAATAGGTAAAAACTAAGAAGGTCTGAATAAAGTGTGGACTTCAGTTAATAATAATGAATGAGGCCAACCACTGGGGAGCACTCCTGTAATCCCAGCACTTTGGGAAGCCGAAGCAGGAGGATGGCTTGAGATCAGGAGTTTGAGATCAGCATGGGCAACAAAGTGAGACCCCCACCTCTACAAAAAAAAAATTTTTAAATTAGCCAATGGCACATGCCTGTAGTCTCAGCTACTTGGGAGGCTAAGGTGGGAGGATTGCTTGGGCCCAGGAAGTTGAGGCTGCAGTGAACCATGATGATGCCACTGCACTCCAGCCTGGATGACAGAGCACTAAACCCAGCCTCAAAAAAAAAAAAAAAGACTCTTGGTATGCAATTCTAGTCCATTCCTTCGAGGAACAGTGCCACCTACTGTTCTATCACATAAATAACCGACGGTGGTTCTGGTTACTTGACTTTCCACGGCTGTACATTACCTTAAGCCCTTTTCAAAAGTGAAAAGAATATTTCGAAAATGTGTTTCCCTCCATACCCCCAGAATGCATTCATAATTTCAAATAACTGCTGGGTAATTAAATTTGTATTACTAGGATTTATTCACCTCATCCTAGAATCTTTGTTTATAAAATATCTATTTCTATTTTCAAAAATCCAGTACAAAAATAACGTGAATCAGAAACACAAGCTCACAAAAAAGTAACACAGTAATAGCATATTGCTATATAATTAATACAGTCACTTTTTTATTTTTTGTTTTTATTTATTTATTTATTAAAATAGAGATGGGAGCCTCTCTATGTTGACCAGGCTGGTCTCAAACTCCTGGCCACAAGCGATCCCCTCATCTCAGCCTCCCAAAGTGCTAAGATTACAGGCATGAGCCACCGGGCCCCACCGAGTCAATTTTTTAAAGTTACAAAATAGCTTAAGCTTTATAAGATAGTTGATCTCAATTACAAAAGTCAGTTCTAGAAACTGCAAAGCTATGACAAGTTAACATTGTTATTTAACTTTAATCCAACACTCACATAAAGTTCCCTTGCTTAATAACTGCATGGTTATTTTAATATCAGATTGTTATTTATAAAGTTAAACCTTTATTAATAAACAGTAAGAGGAAAATGAATTTGATCAAAGTCTAAAACACGCATTTGAAAAAACTCAAATGATTAGCTAATATATATTGTTTATTGAACCTGAATAATTTTCTTTTTTTTTTTTTGAGACAGAGTCTCGCTCTCGCCGGGGCTGGAGTGTAGTGGCCGGATCTCAGCTCACTGCAAGTTCCGCCTCCCGGTTTTACGCCATTCTCCTGCCTCAGCCTCCGGAGTAGCTGGGACTACAGGCGCTGCCACCTCACCCGGCTAGTTTTTTGTATTTTTTAGTAGAGACGGGGTTTCACCGTGTTAGCCAGGATGGTCTCGATCTCCTGACCTCGTGATCCGCCCGTCTCGGCCTCCCAAAGTGCTGGGATTACAGGCTTGAGCCACCGCGCCCGGCCGAACCTGAATAATTTTCAAAATATGTCATGAAAGAAAGAAACGCAGCTGAAATAACTGGCACCTGGCAATTGCAAATTACCAATGTAGCCAATGCAGCAGTTGCTTACAACATAAATGGCAAGAATTGACCTTTTCCCCTTATTTCCTATACACTTGGCAATATGGAATTTTAAAAAACCCACTCTAGTTAATTTGAGTGCTGCTTCTTGCCTTCTTCTGACCACAGTGGCATACTGAGATAGGCCCTTAAAGAGATTATCTCTGGCCGGGCTGGTGGCTCAGCACTGGTAATCCCAGCACTTTAGGAGACTGAGGCAGGAGGATCATCTGAGGTCAGGAGTTCGAAACCAGCCTGGCCAACATAGTGAAACCCCATCTCTACTAAAAATACAAAAAGTAGCTGGGCATGGGGGCAGGTGCCTGTAATCCCAGCTACTCAGGAGGCTGAGGCAGGAGAATCACTTGAACCCAGGAGGTGGAGGTTGTAGTGAGTCGAGATCACACTACCACTGCACTCCAGCCTGGGCGATAGAGCGAGACTCTGTGTCAAAAAAAAAAAAAAAAAAAAATAGAGAGAGATTATCTCCATCACACTTTGGACTAAGAGGTGTACCCATGTGTAGGAAATCATCTTCAAATAAGTTTTTTTATTATTATTGGTTTATTTATTTTTTTTCCAGATTTCACTAATAGTTGGTAGAGAGCCTAAAGGCATTGCTAGCAATGTGTCCAGGTTATTCTAGGTGTTTTGGTTTGGCTCTTCACATAATAATTTATTTTAGATTGAAGCTTTAAAAAGTTTTCCTGAAAGCAAGAAACCTACTGCCCAATTTAAATAATGACATGTGTCTGCTAATAATTTGTGCTATTAGCTGACATCTTTGCCCTGGAAATATTAAAACTATTCAGTTAATATACAAAAATCAGTAGCATTTCTATATGCCAACAGCCAGTAATCTGAAAAAGAAATTGAGAAAACAATCCAATTTACAATAGCTACAAAAAAATAAAATGCCTAGCCAGGCTTGATGGCTCACGCCTGTAATCCCAGCACTTTGGGAGGCTGAGGTCAGCGGATCACCTGAGGTCGGGAGTTGGAGACCATCCTGGTCAACTTGGTGAAACCCCATCTCTACTAAAAATACAAAAAATTAGCCGGGCATGGTGGCAGACGCCTGCAGTCCCAGCTACTCGGGAAGCTGAGGCAGGAGAATCGCTTGAACCCAAGAGACAGAGGTTGTGGTGAGCCAAGATCATGCCATTGCATTCCAACCTGGGCAACAAGAGTGAAATTCCTTTAAAATAAAATAAAATACCTAGGGATAAACTTAGTCAAAGAAGTGAAAGATCTCTACAATGAAAGTTAGAAAAACATTGATGAAACAAGTTGAAGACGACACAGAAAGATGGAAAAGTATCCCATGCTCATGAATTGCAAGAATTAATATTGTTTAAATGTTTATACTACCTAAAATGGTCTACAGATTTAATGCAATCCCTATCAAAATACCAATTACATTCTTCCTGGAAATAGAAAAAAAATCCTAAAATTCACAGGATCACAAGATTCCAGCTAGCCAAAGCAATCCTAAGAAAAATGAAAAGCTGGAGGCATCACATTACCTGACTTCAAGATATGCTGCAAATCCAGAGTAATCAAAACAACATGGAACTGGCATAAAAACAGACACATATACCAATGGAACCAAACAGAGAACACAGAAATAAATCCACACCTTTACAGCCTACTCATTTTTGACAAAGGCACCAAGAATATATGTTGGGGAAAGGACAGTATCTTCAATAAACAGTGTCGATGAAACTGGATATCCATATGCAGAAGAATGAAATGAGATCCCCTACCTCTCACTATATACAAAAACCAAATGAAAATAGATTCAAGCCTTAAATGTAAGACCTGAAACTATGAAACTACTGAAAAAAAATTGGAGAAACTCTTCAGTACATGGGTCTATGCAAAGATTTATTGAGTAAGACCTCAAAAGCACAGGTGACCAAAGCAAACATTGACAAATGAGATTACATCAAGCTAAAAAGATTCTGTACAACAAAGGAAACAATGAACAAGGTGAAGAGGCAACCCACAGAATGGGAGAAAATGTTTGCAAACTACCCATCCACCAAAGGATTAATAAGCAGAATATATAAGGAACTCAACTCAATAGCAAAGAAACAAATAATCTAATTTCAAAATGGGCAAGTGATCTGAACAGACATTTTTCAAAAGAACACATACAGGCCAGGGGTGGTGGCTCACACCTGTAATTCCAGCACTTTGGGAGGCCAAGGCGGGCGGATCACAAAGTCAGGAATTCGAGACCAGCCGGACCAACATGGTGAAACCCTGTCTCTACTAAAAATTAGCTGGGCGTGGTGGCGCATGCCTGAAATCCCAGCTACTCAGGAGGCTGAGGCAGGAGAATCACTTGAACCCA
Source organism: Piliocolobus tephrosceles (assembly GCF_002776525.5). Taxonomy (NCBI): domain Eukaryota; kingdom Metazoa; phylum Chordata; class Mammalia; order Primates; family Cercopithecidae; genus Piliocolobus; species Piliocolobus tephrosceles. Next base: position 56,874,546 of record NC_045440.1, read on the forward strand.
GGAAGCAGAGGTTGCAGTAAGCTGAGATCGTGCCATTGCACTCCAGCCTGGGTGACAGAGTGAGACTCTGTCTCAAAAAAAAAAAAAAAAAAAAAAGACATACAAATGGCCAGTAGGTATATGAAAAAATTCTCCACTAATCACCAGTGAAATGCAAATCAAAATCACAATAAGATATCATTTCACCCCAGTTAGAATGGTATTATAAAAAAAAAAAAGTAATAAATGCTGGCAAGGATGCAGAGAAAAGGGAAGCCTTGTACCCTGCTGATGGAAATGTAAGTTAATACAACCACGATGGAAAACAGTATGAAGGTTCCTCAAAAAACTAAAATTAGAGTTATCATAGGATCCAGCAATCCCACTGCTAGGTATATACCCCAAAGAAAGGAAATCCATGTATCGAAGAGATGTCTGCACTCCCATGTTTATTGCAGCACTATTCATAGTAGCCAAGATATGGAAGCAACTTAAGTATCCATCAACAGATGAATGGATAATGAAAACGTGGTACATGTGCACAATGAAATATTATTCAGCCATAACAACGAAATTCTGTCATTTTCAGCAACGTGGATGAAACTGGAGGACACCATGTTAAGTGAAATAAGCCAGGCACAGAAAGACAAATACCACATGTTCTCACTTGTACGTGGGGTTAATAAGAAAATAATCTCATGGAGGTGGTGAATAGAATGGTGAAGGATAGTGGGGAAGTGGAGGAAGAGGAGTTGGTTAAAGGGTACAAAAATCTATTGATATGGAAGGAGTAATTTCTAGTGTTCATCAGCACAATAGGGTGACTAAGTATTACCACAGTACAAGAATTTGGACAAAGTTGATTTGACAGACAAACATGATGATTACTAGAAATTTCTCCTCTCCAACTATGCCCTTGTCCTGAACCCCTTCTTACCTGGAGCTTGCAACTCACTCTCCCCGTTCAGGGTGACTCCCACCCCACCCAGATCCACCCTGAAATCAGGACTGCAAAGAAGCACCCCTGAGCCAGGTGCCTTTCCATTGTCCACAGCGCCAGATGAGTGACTCTTCGTTCTCCAGGTCTTGTCTTATTCATGGTGACATTTACCAGATGGTATAAACAAAGCTGGTTTTCCCTGATATATAAAGAGAAAGCTGAATAGTCTTCCTGGTGATAGAAATGAACAAAAAGTGAAGCCATCTGAGAAAGTGATGCCTCTGACTGAGGAAATAAGGGCATGGGAAAGTCAGTTGTTTGGCTGGGCAATGTCTCTGACACGCACTAGGAATCTGCACAAACCAAGAAGCAATTGACAAATCTTTTACCACAAGGCTCTAAACAGTGCAAACGACAGGTAAAACTACTAAAAAGGCTACACACAGGATACAGGCGACCTGCAACAGAGCTATCAGGCAGAAGGCTCTGTTTGTACCAATGCTCCAGACAAGTCCCCGGGGACACAGATCTAAGGGCTTCCTCCTACCAACTTCTCCCGGGGCACAATTCTTTTAAGTCCTTCCAGAAACATTTTCCTTTTCACAACATGAACACATCAGAACAACTATCAACACTCAATCACGCTGCCCTACCTCCTGAGCTAAAGCAGGTCCAGGTATAAGCTGGAGCCAATACCTGACAGAGCCCACAACTGCCCAAGGTACAAGAAACACTCCCCAGACTGACCCTCTAGGCCCCAGAAGGAGAATAGAGCCTGGGTTTTACGATGACCGAAGATAGAGAACTTTTGTTTTACAGTAACACAGGTTTTATAAGTATAAAGAGTTTGCTTTTTTCCCTCAAAGTCCAGGACACGGTAAAGAAAAGAAAGGGACTATTTGTGTGTTATCAGGCTAATAAAAGCATAGGCAATGGTGCATTTCTGTGGAACCAGTGTTGTAAATGCTCTGTACTCTGATGGTTTCCACTGACTTCAGAGTTTCCAAACCTTGAGACCTGTTGGTGTCAAGAGTGTTGCCATGTGGAGAAGAGAATGAAACAAGCCTCCAATGCATGCAATGGAGAGGCAGTTTTTCTGGGCTGGGAAAGGTGTACGGGACGGAAAGGAAAAATGTTGTGAGATGGAGACAGACTCCACAGCCAAGTCCCGCAGAAATAGAAAACACGAAGTGTACTGGTCGGGACTTCAAGAAGAAAGGCCTGTGGGGAGTGGCATTTTGCTGTGCCAAGTTGTGCTTACTAAGAACAGTGAGTGGGTCCTTGGTGAGGAAGACAGAATTAATCTCCTCACCAGAGAGCAGAGCCAGCAAAGAACCAGGAGAGCTGCCAGGCCATGATGAGATGCAGCAGCGAGCCCAAGGGGCACACCACAGGGCTCCCTGCAGTGACGCGTGGGTTCCATGGGACTCTCCAATCACCGTCCACCAAGGGCAGAGGTGACATTTGTTGTTACTGCATTTTGTTGGTTACACCCCATCTCTAAAGTGGGGATAAAGCCATCTACCTCAGAAGGCCATACTCAGGGGCCAGTGCATGTGAAGATATTTAACACAGGGCCTGACACAGAACAGGCACTCAAAAAAGATTGCAAATTTCATATCTAAGAAAGTGATGATAAGGATACTTGCAAGTGAGTAATGCCAGGCTATAATTGTCATGAGTATGTCTTCCTTATTTTGTCATATGTTTGTGTGTCTGTGTACATAGATTATTTCTTTCCTCTCTTGTTCCCTTATCATGTAACATAAGATGCAGTGACTTTAGGCCAGGCACAGTGGCTCACACCTGTAATCCTAGCACTTTGGGAGACCAAGGTGGGTGGATCACCTGAGGTCAGGAGTTCGAGACCAGCCTGGCCAACATGGCAAAACCTCTTCTCTACTAAAAATACAAAACTTAGCCAGGCGTCGTGGTGCTCACCTGTAATCCTAGCTACTTGAGATGCTGAGGCAGGAGAATTTGTTCAATCCGGCAGGCAGAGGTTGCAGTGAGCTGAGATCATGACACTGAGATCACGCCACTGCACTCCAGGCTGGATGACAGAGTGAGACTCTGTCTCAATTAAAAAAAAAATTAAGGCCGGGTATGGTGGATCACGCCTGTAATCCCAACACTTTAGGAGGCCGAGGTGGGCGGATCACGAGGTCAGGAGTTCGAGATCAGCCTGAAAAACACGGTGAAACCCTGTCTCTACTAAAAATACAAAAATTAGCAGGGCGTGGTGGTGGCGCCTGTAATCCCAGCTACTCAGGAGGCTGAAGCAGGAGAATCACTTGAACCTGGGGGATGGGGGGACGGAGGTTGCAGTGAGCTGAGATTGCACCACTGCACTCCAGCCTGGGTGACAGAGCAAGACTCTGTCTCAAAAATAAATAAATAAATAAATAAATAAATAAATAAATAAATAAATGTATTGACTTTATGTCAATATTTAAGTATTGTTAATTTTATGTCATAGCATTTAATTTATGAAATATCAGGAGAAGAGTAAACATCATTCTAGGACTTTGCCTCCTCCTCCTAGGAAGGAGTTAGTGTGTTTCTCCTGGTACACAGTGGAGTTGCATCATGTTAGACCCAAGTACGACCTTGTTACTGTCTTTATTTGGAGATGAAGTATGGTTTAAGGAGAAGGTAAGAAGTGGACAAGAGAAGGACTGAGCTGGTTAACTTTCTGTGTCCACTTGACTGGGCTGAGGGAAGCTCAGATCGTGGGGAAAACCATATTTCTGGGTGTGTCTGTGAGGAGCTTTAGAAAGGCTGGCACTCGAATGGGGAAGGCTGAGTGAAGAAGCTCCCCCTCACAGCATGGGTGGGCCACCGATCCGCTGGGGACCCGAACAGAGCAAAAGGCAGAGGAAGGCGCATTGGCTTTCTCTTCTTACTTTGGGACATCCATCTCCTCCTGCCCTCAGATATGGAGCTCCTGGTTCTTGGGTCTTCAGAGTCCGAGACTGAAACCAGAAACCTCAGAACACCTACGGTTGCAGACGGCAGGTCATGGGACTTCTCGGCTTCATAACTGTGAGAGACAATTCCCAGAATAAACGTGTGTGGGGGGGTGTGTGTGTATTTATATACACACCTTATTGGTTCTGTTTCTTTGAAGGACTCTGACTAATACAGCAACCAGTAGGCATATTTTGTCAGGTGGGGCTCCAGCCAAGTGAAATATGACCTCCCCGGTTTCCCACAAGGCAACCAAGCACCCTCAGGCCATGGCGTGGGGAGCACTTTCTACTGCTCACCTGCGCCTTACGCCCAGGCAGCTCCCTGTCATCTCCTCTCTTCTTTGCAGAATGCACCGGGGATACCCAAGAATGAATTCCTCTCAATGGTGCCACCGCTGAGTTCAGGCTTTGGGCTTTTGGCCTCTGAAACAGGATTCTCCTCAGCTCCCGCTTCTTGCTCTCTCCAAAGATGAATACAAGGCCCTTTCTACTTTAAAGATTTCTTATCATAGAGGAACAAAAATGATGAAATAGTCACAAATTCCTGACATAGTGACTGCTGCTCTGTAGTGCCCAAATTCTGAGTCAACAGAAAAAAGGTCCAGTGGACCTGGGCTGTCCCTTTGTGTCCCCTGAGACAGTGAGCTTTCAACAAGTACACCTCCCTTCTCTCTCAACATCAGAAGGTGAGGTGCATTTAGTGGAATTTTCTTTGCAAAATGTTTATAAGGGTCAAGAGTAGTGGTTCATGCTTATAATCCCAGCATTTTGGGAGGCCATGGCGGGTGCTCACTGGAACTCAGAAACCAACTTGGGCAACATGGGGAAACCTCACCTCTACAGAAAATACAAAAATTAGCCAAATGTAGTGGCATGTGCCTGTAGTCCCAGCTACTTGGGAGGCTTAGGTGGGAGGATCAGTTGAGCCCCAGAGGCGGAGTGAGCCAAAATCCCACCCAGTGAGACAAGATCACACCACTAGTGTGATCCAGCCTGGGTGACAGAGCCAGACCCTGTCTCAAAAAAAAAAAAAAAAACAATTATAAGGATATTTATGAAAGGACATATGGTCATATCCTTTTATAAATCAACTTGTAAGTCAATTTAAAAATAAGTAAAAATTATAGACAGCAAAAGTGTTTCCTTATGAATGAAGTGTGATTTCAGTTGTAATGAAACTCACCATTTTGATGTTTGTTGAACAATAATTTCAGAAATTGTTCACTGGTTTTACAAAATGTCACCCATAACTGAAGTTATAAAGCTATCCCTTAAGAATTGGGTAGATTAAAAACATTACAGCATTGTGATGACTTTCAGTGCCACGGGTAGGTGGGTTGAGGTCCCAGAGATTTATAATGGAATGAGGTGTGGAGTGTGCCTCCCTATAGGTGTGCACACATTCCACTGACTGCTCGGGCAGATTCCTGACCTAGGGTTACGTTATTAAATTTTCAGGGAAAAAAACATCCCCCTCAGGAATCTCTTCAAAGTTGAAATTAAATTGTGCAATGATCTACATGTGTTCTAATAAATGTTATACCAATCCTGAATCCCCGGGTTTAATAAAAACATAGAAAGGTAGATAGTGCTGTGAGTGAATTCTGGAGGCTGAGGAACTAGAGACATTTCAAAGAAACAGGATGGGTGGAGAGGGAGAGGGGACCTTGAGAGCTGGTTTAAAACCCCACTCCTAGTGAGGGTCCAGAGAGTGTCAGCACAGGACACCGTAGTCTGCGATCCCTGCAAAACGGCACATGAGAAGGAAAGCCTGAGCACCCTATACGGGAATACCCTGAGCACCCTATACGGGAATACCCTGAGCACCCTATACGGGAATACGGGAAATGGAGCCAAGGGTGTTGGTCTGATTCCCTTGGTTCTTGGGCAGATCCAGCGAGGAGGAGAAAGATGACCTCAATTCCAGATTGATTTTGTTACTACAGTGTATTGTAGACACCCTCCACAGCACCCTGGGAGCCTCAAGGGAGAAAGAGAAAAAATAAGCAAAGCAATTGGCTCCACTGAGTGGGGCTTCTTCTTTTTGGTCAAATCCAGGACATTGGACCATGAATTTCCAACAAAGGAATCCACAGCCCAGGAGATGCAGGGAGGGAATCACAGACAGGCAGTTCTGTTTGCTCCCCATGGTTCTCCCAGCTGTTTTCACGTGAGGGCATTTTCGCTTTCTATTATTGATTACATGGACAATCCGGTATTTTGACATGTCTGTGCCATCATGTCACTGCAACTATGATCAATATGTACAATGTTTCCATCATCCCAAAGAGTTCCTCCCTGTTTCTTTCCACCTTCCACCCTCATCCCACTCCAGGCAACTGTCCCTCTATCTTCCGTGCCATATTTTTGCCTTTTCTAAAATTTTGCAGACATGAAATCATATGGTGCACAGACTTTTTGCTTCATTTTTAGGGAAAAATTACTTGGGGGTTCACCTGTCCTTTCCTGGGTCCCTGTGGCCCTCAGATTTCGTCACGGTTCTGGCAACCCTACCCTCATGGTTGCAAAAGCCCCCCAGTCACGTTGACAGCTGGCTGCCTTGCAGGGTCAGAGCAGAAGGGGTCTTGCATATTCTTCAGAAGGGAGCCTCTAGAAGACTTCTAGGACTCTCTCAGCATAACTTGGACAACTCCACTCTCTGTCTTTTCAAAGATCTCCCTCCCAGCCTGGCATGAGGAAGGAAAGAAAAGAGTGATGTCCAGGCACAGCAGACTCCATCCTGGCCTAAGGATTTCGCAAAGGTGACAGAGGCACTGAAAGCCACCATCAGGTTACATGAAGTGAGTGTGTTGGGCGGAGGAATAAAACACCAGTGCAAAGTTGGGTTTGTCTGTATCCCCCCGAAATCGCATAACAACTTACATTCTCATCGAACAAAGCATCTTTTTGAAAGACTTGTCCTGAGTGAAGAGAGTGGGAGGAAAATTCTTCCTCAGGATTAAGTCCATGACGGGGCAGAAGAGGCTGAAGAGGAGAGAGTGGTATCATCTGAAGAGCGCTTTGACAGACAGGCCAGAGGCCAGGCTCAGCCAATGACAGGCTCCCGCCCCGACCTTTGAAAGTGTGGAAAACTCAATCTGGGCTGAGATGGGTGCAGCCCATGGGTGCCCCAGAGCCATGCGAAGGCCTAGAGAGAAGGGCTCCTGACAAAATCAGATGGACCTTCTTTCAAGAGGAATCAGCAGAGCCAGAAAGCAAGAAGGTTGGGTTTTGTTCTAATCTTTTCTAGGGAAGGGGATAGAAATCAACAGGTGCAGTTCATCCGCCCTATGTCAGGAACTATGCTAAGTGATTTATGGTGAGAACTTATCTATGTTCTATCAAATTAAAGAAAAAAATAGTTTTTCCATTTTTTTAACTGTTTATTTTTATTTTTCTTTAAAGACAGGGTTTCTCTCTGTTGCCCAGGCTGGAGTGCAGTGGTGCAATCAGAGCTCACTGCAGCGCCCACCTCCCAGACTCAGGCTGCAGCTTCAGCCTCCCAAGTAACTGGGACCATGAGTGTGAGCTACCATGCCCAGCTAATTTTTATATTTTTTCACAGAGATAGGGTCTTGCTATGTTGCCCAGGCTGGTCTTGAACTCCTGGGTTCAAGCAATCCTCCTGCATTGGTTCCAAAATTGCTGGGAATACAGGTGTGAGCCACTGCCCCTGGTCCTTTTTCTTTTCTTTTTTTTTAAGAAGGAAAGAGCTGACGTGGCAATGAAAAGACTTCTATTTTATTTTTTTAAAGTAAAAGTGGAATAATAAAGAAGGGATGAGAAAAGCTAACCATTTATCAATATGGGCTGCAGGCTCATAGCAGGCATGCTCTTATGCTCTGCTTTGTTTTGACCAAATCAGCTTTATAGGATGGATTGACGAGCAATAGAATGTTTACATTCAATTAAGGAAGGTAGAGCTTTTTCCAGGGTCCTTATAGAGAAAAGGATATCCGAGAGTCCAAGATTAGCCTCACCAGTCACTCCCAGAATCACACAAGAGAGAACCATCTTAAGCCAATTAAGCCAAGAACCGCCATAAGTCATACATTTCTGTGGACATTTCCGTCACATACAGTTGACCCTTGAACAACCCAGGTTTATACTGCAAAGGTCCAAAATATATTGCTTGCCAGTGTACTGGTGTGTGCCTGTAACCCCAGCTACTTCGGAGGCCAAGGCAGGGGGATTGCTTGAGGCCAGAAATTCTAGACCAGACTGGGCAACATAACGACACACTGCGTCTCTTTCTCATTCCTTTCTTTCTTTCCCTTTTTTTTTTTTTTTTTTTTTTTGAGATGGAGTCTCGATCTTGTCACCCAGACTGGAGTGCAGTGGCACTATCTTGGCTTACTGCAACCTCTGACTTCTGAGTTCAAGTAATTCTCCTGCCTCAGCCTCCTGAGCAGCTGGGATTACAGGCACCCACCACCGTGCCCGGCCAAGTTTTGTATTTTCAGTAGAGACAGGGTTTCACCATGTTGGCCAGGCTGGTCTCAAACTCCTGACCTCGTGATCTGCCCACCTCAGCCTCCCAAAGTGCTGGGATTACAGGCATGAGCCACTGTGGCTGGCCGTCCGTCTTTCTTTCTCTTTCTTTCTTTCTTTCTTTCTTTCTTTCTTTCTTTCTTTCTTTCTT